>NC_056627.2:8385000-8737500 GCF_002870075.4 Lactuca sativa
GCTCTAATGATATAAGTACCCCCTTCTTTTCTAATTTCACCCTCTTGATGTGACTTTTTTGTCTTTTGTTGTTTTTTTTTCCCTATTTTATTTTTTTTTTTAATTTTTAATTTTAATCTTATTATTATTATTATTATTATTATTATAAATTTCGGACAACATTTTAAAATTCGGATGAAATTTTAAAATTCGACCGACATAATAAAATTCGAACGACTATTTAAAACGGAACAAAAGCAAAGTTTGTCTTTATTTATCACATATATATTAATTGGTTTGGTATTACTTTTGGGTGGTGCGTTATACAAATTGAAAGCAAAATTTTTACTTTTTGTTCCATTTTATATAGTCGTTCGAATTTTATAATATCGTCTGAATTTATAATGTTGTCCGGATTTTATATGGTTAATAATAACAATAATAATAATAATAATAATAATAAAAGAAAAAACAACAAAAAAGGAAAAAGGAAAGAAAAAAAATGATGTCAAATCAAAAGTAAAAGGTTGATTATATTGATTTTAGGGGGGATAAAATTAGTTAAGAGGAATACTTATAGCACAACTCTCATTTGATTTGTGTGTCTTTTATGCAAAACATATTATCACAATCATCATTGATGGGTCTTCATCAAGCTAGTGGCTACGTCAAGCCACCCACTTCATTATAAAATCTTTAAACACCATTCCCACACATATCAGATCAGACTAATTAGTAATGAATCACTTATAATTTTAATAAGAGTAAACTGAAATTAATATCATAAAATAGCTTCTGAAAATCAAAACATGAACCAGAAGAAAGAAAATACAAACAAGAATAATAATCATAACTTCAGAACATCAGGGTCACAATCGGTGTGCAGTCCTAATATTGTCATAGCACCACCACCATCGCCACCAACATACATCCAGCACCGCTGCTTCACCCTCTCCCTTCTCGATCTCACTTTGAATCCTCTTGTACTCTCTCATATGTTTGGCAGTTTTAGATGATCATAAAACTCTTATATGACCAAATCAGCGAAAACATAAAACCTCTCTCTCTCTCTCTAGAACGTTGACTCGAATACCATTGTTGGGTTATGATGATCGGAAGAGCACAAAGCAGCGAAAACATAAAAAATAGAACTTGATCATCATGACCCATTATATATCACCACCATCGCCACCAACATACATCCAGCACCACTGCTTCACCCTCTCCCTTCTCGATCTCATTTTGAATCCTCTTGTACTCTCTCATATGTTTGGCAGTTTTAGATGATCATAAAACTCTTATATGACCAAATCAGCGAAAACATAAAACCTCTCTCTCTAGAACGTTGACTCGAATACCATTGTTGGGTTATGATGATCGGAAGAGCACAAAGCAACGAAAACATAAAAAATAGAACTTGATCATCATCACCCATTATATATCTTGTTCTAACAACCTTTTAGCAACGAAAACATAAAAAATAGAACTCGAATACCATTGTTGGGTTATAATGATCTAATGATTAATTAACAAACTAGTCTCTTTTACTTTTCTTTTGTCATCTTATACTTAAATCACACCACATTGCATTTCTTTTGTCATCTTATACTTAAATCACACCACATTGCATGTAATCCAAAAAGACATGTTAATTATGGAAAGTCATTAACGTGTGACCTTGAGTATAATTCCAACCAATAGGGTTCTTTGCTGATTTGTCAAATTCTTATGACAATTCACCTCTCTTATGTCCTTCATCAAAACCTTCAATTTTTTTAAACCAATGTTGGATCTTTGGATTAGGTGTTCCTAAAGAGAATACAGCTACTACTCACAAAATGACATTTAGCAGCACACTTCAATAACATCTTTTTTATGCCACTATAGTGACTATATTTGGCACTTAACATTTTATATTAAGGGTAAAAATTGGTTTAGCAATGGGTATTTGTAGCTCATGCATCAGGATTTGTATATTATTTGAATTTGATTGAAGATACATTCTGATTTGATGATGATAAACATTTATTTGTAAGTCCATCTAACATGGAGTTGTTATGTTAAGTTGAGTAAAAGCAAGGCCAGGAAGGCTTTAAAATATCAAAGCAACCGATATGAGATGTAAAAACGTGGAATTTAGCATAACAGCCATTACCCAGTTTGGAAGCAAAACCAAAATTTCCATTACACTTATCAGTCAAAGTCAAACAGGAAGGAGTATGGATTATTAGTTTGTTAGGACTTAGGAGTAGTAAACAAACAAATACCATCATCCAATATGAAGATTATGCAACCACTCTCTCTCTCTCTCACACACACCTTGTGTGTAAGGTGTGTGTAAGAAGTGCAAGCACAGCAACAGAAAGAAGAGCCTGTGAATACAACATCAAACAGGCAGGGTGGGGTGGGGTGGGGTGGTTTTGTTGTCATCTAAGTTGCAATTTGGTGTAACGATCTGCTGCCATTGACAATGATTGGATTGAAACAGGGAAAGATGGGCCCATCTACATCATCATCATGCATTCCATTCCATCCAAACAAGAAAAAAAAAACTCAATGAGTAGAAAATATGACCAGTTTAGCCTTCTTCCTAGGATAATTAATAGATGACAATTTGAGAATCATAATAAACAGAAACTGTAAATGACAGAATAAAAAATGAAGTATATGATTACTAAAATGTAACAAAACTTGATAAGAAGATGAGTGTATATGAACAGATTTTAAAAAAGGAATTGGTAAAAGGGTAAAAAGAACTGAAAAAGTCAAATAATATGTACATTATAAAAAGAAAGAGGGTAATTAGTACTAACCGTGCTGCAGATATGAAAGGTAGTGACATACCCAGCATACTTGGAACCTGTAGTAATACACACGACACACCAACCAACCAACAATATAAGAATCAGAAAATAAGTAAATAAATAAATTAATTAAAGCTGGTGTGGTGGTTGGGTTTGGTGCTTACTTTTCTTTAATCCAGCAGGCTTGGCAACCAAAAGAGCATTAACAAAGGCACCCACATTTTCACATAAAGCCTCCTCGCTAAAACTCACCTGTTTCACCCAAACACTCACTATTAGTATTACCTCTTTCTTTAATATTTCTTTCACATAAAGCATCTAACTATTAGGTCATTCTTTCAAAAATATTTGTTCATGGAGTGTAGATACCTTTCCAAGACCAACATGAACAATAGCAGACTTGTCTTTCTTAAAGTTTATGTTTTTCTTTGCTTCTTTCACTGCCCTTGAAACATCAGTCGTTACAGAACCATCCTAAAAACAGCTTACGGATCAGATGACACATGACATGACATGACACAAGCAAGCAAGCAAGTAGGTTTGGAGACTCACCCTTGCATTTGGTGTTAAACGGTTGAGTTTTTTGGATATCTGGCATCCCAAGTAAAGAATTAGAATAGATAGATTTAAAATTAAAATTTATTTTAGTTGATCAGATCAAGTTTCAAATTTCAATTAGTATATACCATACCTCTTTCCCTATACGTGGCATCAGTTGAGGAACCGCAATGCACTTGTCAATTTCTTTTATGTTAATGTTGCCTGAGAGAGAGAGAGAGAAATGAGAATCATAACTAATGATTTAATTCTAGTTATGAAAATCCAATCCTCTGTCAATGTAATTTCAAATTGCAGTTGAAGTGTTGATATGTAATTAATGTGTATTCTCCTTCTTTGGAAGTAGCCTATAATTATATGGGCCTTCAGTGGAGGTAACCATATGATATGATAATTGGCTAGAGTTATCAATCAATCACATTGATATTATGAGTTAATGAAGAGTGTAAGTTACCATTTTTTATTCCTTCAATAAGATCCTCACCACCCACCAAATCAGCTCCTGCAGCTCTAGCCTCATCTGCAGCTGCTCCTTCAGCAAACACAGCCACACGCAACGCCTACAAACACCAACCACATCACCTAATCAATCAATTCCCAAACTCCAACAATAACATCAACATATCAACATCAGGTCTGAATGAATGAATGAATGAATACTTAGCTACCTTTCCACTGCCATGAGGAAGAGACAATGACCCCGTAAGCTTCTGCACTTACAAACAACAACATAAAATGAGCCTGAGCCAACATATCATAATAATTTTTAAATCATATTAATATACCAACCAGGTCAGTACGCCGCAGATCAACAGCTAATTTTACATGGGCTTCCAAGGTCTCATCAAAATTGTGCTTCGCATTAGCCTGAATTACAAACAACAACTTACATCCATTCCATTCCAAATGCAATATGCAAATACTTACTCATTTCATTTATTCCTTATTTTCAACCACAAACTAAAATAAAACCCCTTTATGATTGTCATAATAATATGAAATTTAAGTTCAATTTCAGTTGTATAACTTTTAGCAATACACACCTTTACTAGCTGTACAGCCTCCTTAAGATCATGAACAACCTTTTGCCCTTTTGTGATCTGTGACTGATCCACCTTGATCAAACTAGGGAACGGGACTTTTTGTTCTTCAACCCTAAAAACTCTCCTCATTACCCCACGATTATCCGACTCGATCTTCATCCTCTCTGCCTCCATTTCCTTATTCCTCGTCTCCACTTCACCGGCATCATCCTGCATTTTATCTTCCGGCAATGGCGCCACCCTTTTAGGGTATGAAACGGAAGGTAATGAATTCAAATCCTTCACAAACCGAACATCTTCGCGGCTCCAACCTCTAGACTCAACGTTGCCCTGTGGTTGCGGGTTATGCGTAGTCGCGTCGGATCGTTCATGACTCGTGGGTTCTTGGAGTACAGATGGGTCTTTGGGTTTGATGGGGTAAGAGACCGGCTGAACAGAGAAAGGTTGAGGTCTGTTCCGATTGTTTTCATTTGGCGAGGGATTTGTGTCTGGTTCTAACGACGACGAAGATGAACAGAGGGATCTGCGAAGCCCTGGAGATGAAAACTTTGTCGATGACCAACCTCTAATCATAGCAGAAGAAAAGCAGTGGCGGCGAGCTTGAGAGAGGAGGCGTTCAAAGGCCGCCATGGGAATGGCGATGGCGATGGCGATGTTAAACTTGCAACAGGGAAGCGAAGGAAGGGTTTAAGGAGGTTGCAGACGAGGATGTTTTCTGAAATGTGAGCTAAAATTTCTTTTATACCAAACACTACATATCTGATAGTCGGTTTTCAGGGGAAAAAAATATCTTCAACTCGATTTTCAGATGAAAAGTAAAAGAAAACCCTTACCTGCAGAAGCTGGCGGAGGCGGGGCTGACGAAGCTGCCGGCGGCGGCGTTGCAGATTAGAGAGAGGCAGACGCTTGGAGATGGAGGAGAAAGGGGTTAGGCGGGAGAAGATTTGGGCGTCGATTGGAAAGAAAAGAGCTTCTGCGTTTTTTAGGGCATAGTTGTTTTTGGTGAGTATTAGAAATATTTATTATTTAGGTTAAAAATTTTATACTAGGTCAAAATTAAAATTAAAATTAAAATTAAAATTAAAATTAAAATTAAAATCAAAAGAAAATAGAACGACCCCACCCCACTGTGTCATTGTGTGCGATCTACCTTTGGTTCACGTCGTCTTCTTCCATTTCGCCCATAGCCAACATCGGCGAGTCCCCTGCCGCCACAGTCGATGCCGGTAAGCCTGCCTCCTCACAGCAGACATCGCCATCTTCGATTGTTGTAGGTGTTCAACCCTAATGTTCTGAATTATGATTTTGGAAGTGGGGATTTAGTTTTGATGTGATATGTTTTTAGAATAACTCAAAGGCTCTAGTCAATCCAAACTCACAACCATGGCATAATAAAGCTAAAGAGGTTAAGAACTCAGAATCCACCATGTTTTAGTTAGCGTGTCAATTGAATATGTTTTCATGGTCTTGTTGAAGATCCAATTCATTATTGGTAGTGGGCTCTGTGTTGGGGTATGAAGTCTTGTCCAACATGGAGCACGTAGATCACAATGGAGCACTTGGGGTTCATGGAGCATGTGACAAATAGACAATCATCTAAGAAAGAAATGGATCGTTTGACAAAGGAATGGATCAAGTGCCAAAGGAACGGATCGTACAAAATGGGGTTTGGAGCACTTAGGAGTGATATGAAGCAACAAGGGGACCTTATTGCACCATTTGTTGAAGACTTGGGCCAAGAAGGATGGTGTTGCGCCAAAGGCACTCCTTCTTGCGCCAAGATACTCCCTCTTGCACTATGGAGTATCCCTCTTGCGTCATGGGGTACTCCTTTTGCGCCATGGAGTATGTTGTTGCGCCAAGCACGGCCTTGTTGCGCCATGCATGTTATTATTGCGCCAAGATGGTGATGTTGCTCCAACCTAGATGCTCTTGTGCCACACTTGATGCCTTTTGCGCCATCCATAATCCTGTTGTGTCATGATGGCGCAAGATGGACCATCTCGGTCCTTAATGAGCCAAGTATGCTATGAAGTCCTCTATGATGCTCGAGATGGAAGAATGTTCCAGAAGATGTTGCATTGCAGAATATGATTGGTTGTCACCATTCATGAGCCAATGGGCTTAGCCCATTATGGTTTTAGGTTTGATCCCTCAAGTATAAATAGGCTCATACCACCATCATTGTAAATTGCTAGATTTCTGTGAGAGCTGAAAGTGTAACGTCCCGAAAATCATGACATAAAAAATTTTGTTTTTAGATTAATAAATTGTTAATACATTAATTTCTCATAAAACAAAGGTAACCAATAGTTAGCAAAAACATCATCAAATCAGAGTAATTCACAGAATACGGAAACATGTGGTATGTGCCCTGTAATCATCCTGAGCTCTTTCATTTGAAAATTTGAGTACCTTAAACATAAACTGAAAACCATAAGCACAAAGTTTAGCGAGTTCCCCAAAATACCATACAACATATAACCACATATTATCATACAACATACATGTAGTTGCAATGGGCTCCCCCCATGGTCTATGTCATGGGCTGCTCCCATGGTCTTTTCTTGGAATGTCATGGGCTTCTCGCAATGGTCTGACATCTAATTGCCACGGGCTCCCCCCGGGGTATTCAATGCAAGTATCACAGAGACAACCATCATACCACATAACACGTAATGGGCTGACATTGGTGCCTTCGACCCATGGATATAATGAGAAGACTCACCTCGCACTGCCAAATCAAACAGAAAAATATATGGCTGTTGTGTAACACCGTAAAATTTTCAAACAAAATTTTCATTTTAAAACCACATAAATCTCATCAACATATATCACAAAATCCCCAAAATGTCAAATTATCAAAAACACATGTTCATAGTTGTTTTAATAAAATCCAGGATCTTCAGAAACATAACTCCATCTCATGTGTACAATCAAGCCGACGACTTCCCGTAATCCTGAGAAGTACCTGAAACACGTAACACATAACACGGTAAGCACGAAGCTTAGTGAGTCCCCAAATTACCACACACATCTCATTAGCCTCATGACTATATCTCAAATAATACCATCCGGTCAATGTGTCTCAGTGGAACCCTCCGGTCCCACAACTCGGGTGGACCCTCTGGTCCTATCCCAACAATGCACAGGATAATACACAACATAAATCACAAGACAAAATGCATGATACCACATATCTCAGTATAAACACATAAGATCAACATATACACAGATTACTGTAACAACATAAGCCACAAAGACAACATGCACGATAACATGTATCACATTATAAGCAAATAAGACCCTCCGATCAATAATGTACTGAGACCCTCCGATCTACAATGTACTGAGACCCTCTGATCAATAATGTACTAAGACCCTCCGGTCAATAGTGTAAATAAGACCCTCCGGTCAATAACACGAATAAGACCCTCCGGTCACACATAAAGTTACCACTTTAGGGTCCACCTGCGTCTAAATTCCCGTTACTTTGGGGGACTCACTAAGCTTCGTGCTTACAGTTTTGGTTTATGGTTTCAGGTACTTCAGTGGATTGTGGCAAGGCGAAGGCGTGACCGTACACATCCTCGCGTTTTTGACTTATGATTTATGGGAAACTCTAATAATGTGAACGTTTTGAAAACTATGTTGAGAAAGGATCTGATTTAAAATAATGTTTTGGAATTAATGGGTTTTGCAAACACTTCTATAGAAAAAGGGTTGTTTTGAAAAATTTAAATTTTATGGATGTTACAAAAATAAAAAATTTCAATTTTTTTTTACAAAAATTCATGTTTTCTAAAAAATAAATTAAAAAATCTGTATATTTTTAAAAATTCAAAAATTATTATTATTATTATTATTTAAATTCAAGAATTTGATTTATTATGTTAATTTTTAGATTTCTTACACACACACACAAAAAAAAAAAAAAACAAATATTAAATGAGATTGGTAAGATAACGATCATGCCCTTAATGAGTTAATTTTGATTTACCACTCCATCTTTAGTTTTCGGGAAACTATGAGCTATCAACGAATCTCACCCTTATATATATATATATATATATATATATATATATATATATATATATATATATATATATATATATATATATATATATATGTATATGTATATATATATATATGTATATATATATGTATATATATATATATATATATATATATATATATATATATAGACAAAACTTCAAAAATGGTCCCTGTGGTTTTCAAAAATATAAACTCACAGATGGTCCCTGTGGTTTCAAAACTTTTAACAAATGGTCCTTTTCGCTAACTCCGTTAGCTTTTGGCCGTTAAGTGAAGGGTATTTCCGTCATTTCATAAAAGAGGGACCATTTATGAATTTTTTTGTTATTTAAAAAAATATAATTATTTAATAAAGGGTCCCACCCTCTCTCTATCTCTCTCTCTCTCTCTATGCCTTCCCTTGAAGCCACAGCTCAGGAAAGATGGAAGAACGGGATGTCGGCCTCTCTATCTCCGATTCACAATTGTTCCAGGCCCATCTCCATCCTTGCTTCGTTAATTCAACACCCACCACCTGCTTGTTGTATTTTCAAGTACCACCGACACCTAAAACAACCTCCTAGCAAGGCTTAAACTGCTGAGAAACTGTCACGAGAAAAGCACCGACAACTCTCCCTTAGACGACCAAAAGCAGCCTCGAACACCCCCTCATTCCCTTGACCGACAGATGCTGCTACGGTCTCCCTTCTGTCAGGTTACGGCCGGCGATGAGGCAAAATGAAAGAAGGAAACCGCCGGAGTAGACCTGTACAGCCGACGCCCCCTCCCCCCCTTTCTCACAATCGCCAGCCACATGACCACCATTTTGACCGCCTTCGATCTCCTGATGCCTTCTCGGTCTAATGAAGACGAAGACGAGGACCGAGGTCCCTTTCTCAGTCCCACCTTGTGATCTGCTTGAACCTCACTAGTACCCTCGATTTTTGATTGCTTCCATTCGTGTTCTTCCCCGATCAGACAAAGAAGACGCACCATCTCCCTTTTGCATTTGAGTTCATCGACGAAGTGAAGATCCAGTTTAAGATGGGTTCTTTTGTGAGAGAGAGAGAGAGGGGGTCCCTTTATTAGATAATTATATTTTTTTAAATAACAAAAAACTTCATAAATGGTCCCTCTTTTGTGAAATGACAGAAATACCCTTCACTTAACGGCCAAAAGCTAACGGAGTTAGCGAAAAGGACCATTTGTTAAAAGTTTTGAAACCATAGGGACCATCTGTGAGGTTTTTTGAACTTAGGGACTAAACTTGATATTTTTGAAAACCACATGGACCATTTTTGAAATTTTGTCATATATATATATATATATATATATATATATATATATATATATATATATATATATATATATATATATATATATGAAAAAGTTCAATAGAGAACCATAATTATTGGTTCGTCAAGGAACCAAATCTTTTTTTCAATTTCTAGAGCTTATTCTTTATCGGAAAAAAAAATCTAAAAATATCTAAATTCATATATTAACATTGTGAATGTGAAAAATATTTTTCGGATTCACCGTGTGAATCCGGATTCACATTGTGAATTCGAAGTAAAAAAATTCAAATTTAATATTATTGGAAAAATGATAAAAAGTTATGAATTTCTGTGTTTTTTTTATAAAAAATAAGTTCTAAAAGTTGAAAAAAAGATTGGTTCCTTGGTTCTTTGGTTAATTATGGTTTTCTATTGAACATCACCATATATATATATATATATATATATATATATATATATATATATATATATATATATATATATATATATATATATATATATATATATATATATATGTTCTTTTGATATCATGTTAATTTTATAAGACATGATGACGCAATCATAACCACTCATCTTGGAGATCAAAAAATAAAAAATTATAAATTGCAAAATAAAAGGAAAAATCCAAAATATCTTTTTTTTAAATACTATTTTCGTTATTTAATTTATCCAATAAAAATTTAAAATATTAATAAGAATAATAAAATATAATAATAATAATAATAATAATAATAATAAATATAAAAAAAATCACAGCTTTTTTCAAAATATAAGTAAAATATTATGATAGAGTATTACACTATAAATAATCAAATCGAATTTTTAAAATAGTAGAATATTCTAATATTCTACTAAAATAGGTAGATATGCTAATATATATTCTAATATTCTATTAGAATTGTAACGTCCCGTTTATTTAAATCTACCTAATAAATGAAAATGACTTTGCCACATGTCCTTCTCTCATAAAATTAACCACATGTCATTTTGTCATAATTTGAGATATATTTATTTTCCACTTGTCATTACTTTAATTTTCATTTTTAATATATCATTAATTTAGTTTCCATAAATTAAACCTACCATAATGACTATTAATTTCAAATTTTAAATTTCAAATTCAATTTCAAATAAATTTAAAGTTCAAACCTTTGTGTTTATCATTTTTTTACAATTAACCTGTTTAGTACACACTAAACACATAATTTTAATTAATTTATTTTTTGCATGGTTTTTTTTCTCAAAATTTTCATTTATTTCAATTTCAAATTCAAATAAAATTTCTATTTAATCGTTCATACTTAACATTTTGTTTTAATCAACCCGTATAATATACGAGTCTCACAACTAGTAATATACTATTTGAAAAAGACTTGAGCGAATATTTTTTCAATCGTTGATTTTAATAATATACTATTTGTTTACCTTGTTAAATGATACATTTACATCTTGACATAGGTAGTTTGTTCACGTCACATTGACCATTTATGTACTTTTGTCTATTATTTATTAATATTTTTATTTAATTTAGTTATATTTTTTATAAAATAGTTGTTTGATAAAACTGCAAAAATGGTTTCTATGCTATGCATTTTTTCTGGGGTTTAATCAAAGCTTATATATTTTTGGCTTTGTGGTTCTTTTAAGTTGTATTATTTGTAGTTTTGGTCAATTGAAAAACTAAAAAGACTAAAATGTCGTTTTATTTTTATTTTTATAACAAAAGAAGACAAACTCTCTCTCTCTCTCTCTCTCTCTCTCTCTCTCTCTCGCGCGCGCGCATTGACATTCATCATTTTCATTTTAATTACCATCATCCATACATCAAGAATGTTGAACCTAATCTTCCTTCTTCAACCATCGAACCTACGCCACATGAAAACCCCCACAACGAAAACATGCACCAAGGTATCATCCCCTGTCACCATAGATCACAAACACCATGCGGAAGAGATACACACAGCCACTCAATCTTTATTTGGGTTTGATTTTGTTTAGGGTGTCGATTTTGATTTTGTTTCTTCCTTTAACGAAAACCAAGAACTCATGGAACACACTTTGATTTCGTTTTCAATCAAGTTTTTGGATTTATTTCATACTTCCATTTTGATTCCGTTCGAGTATATTTCTTCAAGAACCCATATGAATTCCAGATTTCTTTTAATTCAAGGCACACACATGATGAAACTGTTAACATATGGGTTTGCAGTTTTGTCTAATTTTTTTAGCGTTTTGTTTGAATATAACGTTTAAAAATTATATTTTTTTTTATATTTTTTTGGCTTTTTTGTTAAAATAAATTTTTAAAATTTTTGGACGTTTTATTTGAATACATTTATGAATTTTTTTGACGCTTTGTTCAAATACATTTTTAATGTTTTTCAACATTTTGCTTTTTTTTTATACTTAAATTGAGTAATCTAACCAGTGTTGTAATTAATCACATATTATCATATTAAAAACACTTCACCTTTATTTTAATCATATAATTACTTATAATCATACAAAGAATCGATACATACCCATAAATATTGGGGCTCTTCGTCAGTAAAAGACATTTTTCGAAGTTGGAAATGTTCGGAACATAGAAATCTGAAACGAAGTCCGAAACAGAGTATGAAATGAGTGTTATGGACAATCTTTGTGACATGATATATATGGGACCACATTAGGGGTCAGATCTAACGCGTTTAATAACAATGGTATGTGTGAAATCCTCATTTTCACGGCCTGAAAAGACTGATTTTGTTTATGCTTTGTTTGAAAATCAGAGTAACATTTTAAATAAAAGTGTTGCGAAATTTGTCCCAAAACAAAATATGATAAAGATTTATCAAAAGCATTTCCAAAGAATGTATTTCATTAAAAGACTCGAGATGTCATGTTCGATACAGATCAAAAGCATAAACAATACAACATAGACCTTACTACATTATTCCGTATTTACAGGCCTAAAATCTCTTAATCTTTCATCCCAAGACATCACATCTATGCTCATGCGCTACCACCTGTAATACAAGAAACTGAGTGGGTCAGGCTTAGGAGCCTAGTGAGCACATAGGGTTTTCAGCCCACAATAAATAAGTTTATTAATTTCATCAATCAACAATAACCCAATTACCCATTCCCTTTATCCTCTCATTACGTCCCTAAACACCTATCATAAGGGACCTAGCCTAAGGATCATCATCGGGATGGACACTACTGCTAAGGGGATTCCTCAACAATAAATGTCCTTAAGGCAACCATGTGGGGATGGAGTACACCTGGTGAACACACAGTTCAAATAAACACCTACAGGTTGCGAGCATGCTAGCGTTCCACTGGACTGTCTAGAATAGTCCGCGGTTGTCATCTATACTCCGTTAGATGACTGGATCATCAATAACATCTATAACGAGGCCTCTCATTATTTTATTTGGTCACACAACAACTATCACATCTACCCATGTTTTACCCAACACATTTTGAAGATATAAAATACGTATACAATTTAAAACATTTAAAACATGTATAAAAATATTTCATCAAACATAGACAACAAGTATTCAGGCAATATGCACACACAACACGTAGATTATATAATAAATACTTCATATATATGTGTAAGAGGAAAAAAGACTATGCACTCACCTGTTAAGGTGGTGACTCCAAATTCGGACAACGCTCTGCTTCTTAATAATATAATTTCCTTCGACGGAACATTATCTTGTGGTTATCGAATCGTTTTGAAAATTGGGATGTGTTATCGTGAGGTCGTAAGCTCCGAGATTATTTTGATTTCCTAGGAAATATTAAATAATTAATATTTGGAGGGTAGTTTGGTAATTAACCAAGGTATAGGGTCCATTATGTAAATTAAATAACTTAGTCGGACTAAATTATAAATATAATTTCCAAATGAGGGACCAATATGGAACATATACATCATAATTTAGAGTTTAGGATCTGATTTGTAAGAGGTTTCCAATGAATGACCATTTGTGAATAAATAAATGAAGGTTTAAATGAATTAGGACCAAAAATGTTAAGAATTTCGAAATAGGGTACGGGGAATTAATTTGGAAACAAAGTTTGGCCAAGATATGTGCATTAGATTTGATCAGGAGGCATCACCCTCCTGATCACGTCGATCTTGGACGCAAAACACACACATGCACAAATGGATTTGTGGAGCTCAAACCGTTCGTCGAAATGGAAAACACAAAGAATGAAAATGTTAAGCACTGACTTGGGAGTACCTAGGAACATACGGGGTGGCTGGAGGCGGTGTATCGCAGTGACAACAACTATTTTTTTCTGGTGAGGCAGCAAGGTGGCCAACGTTGGCTGCCTTGCTTTTCTACTTCGTTTCTCTTGTTGATTACGATGAGGGAAAGGTAGAGAGAAGAACTGAGATTTTTTTGGTGTGTCAATTAAGGATGAGAAGCTCCTTATTTATAGTAAGCATGCATACTCACAAGCTTAGAATGGCCATCTTCACCTCCATACTTGGTACCTTTTGGTAAGAGTGCACACAGCTAGGAAGGATAATAAGAAAGAAAGAAAAACGTGGGCAAAAGATGGAAATGAGCTGGACATGTTGTTCTATAAGCCTAGTGGGTCCCACAAAGTAGTTTAATTACTTAACTTGTCCAAAACGCTTATAGATTGATGAATCGAGATCCCGAAATAGGATTGCGTTTTCGAAATCTTATGAAAGAGGATAATTCAAGGATTCCAGAAACCCGAACGGATTAATTTTTGGAGTTACGGTACTCCGGGAAATTGCGTTTAAAGTTTTGCGTCAAATCGGCTCGCGGTGTCCATTTTTGCAACTTTTGTAAATATTTTCGTAAAAATTATTTCGAGTGTGAAATTAAATAATAGACTATAACCTGAGTCCAAAAACGCTCTCGGAAATCCCGTCGGCAAAGCGTAAATACCTCAACGGATCGATTCGTTTTTGCGTGATTAAAGAAAACAGTGTTTTACAGTCTATTTTCTTAAAACTGTCGTATCTTTTGCATACGAACTCTGATTTAGACGTTCTTTATACCCATACGTAGGTAAAAACAAGATTTACAACTTTCATTTAGAATTCGTTGGCTGATTCTCGACCGATCTAAAATTTAACAGTAGGAGAAGATTAGACTGTTAAATGACCACGAAGAATTCGTAACTCCTTCATACGGACTCCGTTTTCGTCTGTCTTTTTGCCGTTGAGTTCCTATTAATGAGATCTTCAACTCTCATTAAGGTTGCATAAGCCAAAAACCGCTCAAACTAAAATTCGAGTTTCGGGTCGTGCACTACTATGCCAAATCTTAGAAAAATCATAACTTCATCATATGAAGTCAGATTTGGGCGTTCTTTTTTTTGTATGTTCTCGGTTTAATGTATACTACAACTTTTATAAAGATATCGGGTTTATCTCACACTTTAATTTTGACGCTTACTTTTATCCTTTATTTATTATACATTTATAAATAAGTAATAAGCACACAAATACACATAACTCACATAATAATCAAATATCTCATCTTTATTACTTCAAAAAGAGTTACAATAGTTGACCTAGACTATTACATCGTCTAAAAATGCTTAACCCCGAAACTCAGGCGTTACAATTCTCTCCCCCCGTAGGATGATTCTGTCGCGGAATCATGCATTAGCAAACAGGTGTGGGTAGCGATTCATCATATCACTTTCTGTTTCCCATGTGAGATTCGGCCCGTTCGAATGTTTCCATCAGACTAGCACTAAGTCGACCATCTTGCGTCGTAACTTCTTAGTCTTACGGTTAACGATTGCCTCGGGCTCTTCGATTAACCTCTTATTCTCATCCATTCTTAACTCTGAGATCGGAATTATGTCGGGAACTTCTCCCGTGAATTTTCTCAAATAACACACATGGAAGGTGTTATGAATACCATCTAGTTCTTCGGTCAGTTCAAGCTTCTAAGCTTGGTTCCCAATCTTCTGAAGAACTTTGAAGGGTCCAATAAACCTTGGACTCAACTTTCCTTGTTTCCCGAATCTTATAAGTCCCTTCCACGGTGAGACTTTAAGCAAAACCGGATCCCCAACTTCGAAGGTCATCGGTCATCTTTTCTTGTCAGCATAGCTTTTCTGACGATCCTGAGTTGCTAACATCCTCTCCCTAATTACTTTCAACTTCGAAAGAATTTGATTTCTCTTGGCACTTTGGAAAAAGATGGATTGAAATATTCTTGAGAGGGTGACTGGTTAAGAGTCTCTAAGAGTACTCTTGTAGTTATGAAGGGAATGATGAATCCTCATGGCGGACCAAAAAGGTCCAAACACACACTTTAATGCTTGAAAGGGCTTCATAAGGTGGTTCTAGGGTTACAATCACGAAAGAGAGGATGGAGGCTGTTAAGGTGAAGGGAAATGAGGTCATACAGATGCTTAAATACCGACCAAACCCTAAAAATTAGGGTTTCCTCATTTAGCAAGTACGTCCAACGTACTAGGGCACATCATAGTACACTTAGCGTACACACTAGTACGCACGGCGTACTCCTCACTGCCAAAATTACGAAAATGCCACTATGGCTCCAATGCATATTTTCTTGGACTAAGGGACCAAAACGCAATATAGTAAAACTATATGGTTGAAATTAGAAATACTTTAACATCGGGATATTATATAAACAAAATATAACAAAATAAAAAATGTATTCTAACAAAACGTCAAAAATATTATTAGAACAAAGTATCAGAAAAATACTAAAAATGTATTCAAACAAAACGTTTAAAAAAAAACTAATATCTTAACAAAACCTCAAAAAATGTAAGCGAAAAAAATATAAAAAACATTAATAATTATATTCGAATAAAACATCAAAAAAATTTAAATTATAAAAAATATTAAATAAATTAAATAAAAACAATAATAAATGATAGAAAAAATTACATAAATGGTCCACATGGCATAAACAAATTATGGTTCCTATGCAAGGAATGACAAATATTTCATTTCACAAAGGACTTAAGAGAAAAAGTTAAGACCGCTAGCTAAAAGGCCTGTGTTTGCAAGATTTTGAAACCACAATAACCATCTATGCAAAAAGTTCAGCATAAGGACTAGAGTTGGTTGATTTTGTCAGCCACAAGGACCATCTATGTAATTTTGTCAAATACTATTTCTAAAAGTAAACATGAGTTCACACACAAAAAAAATTTATTTGAATAAAAACAAATTATATTTACCTTATCGATGTTTTCGATTTTGTGTTTGTTTAAATGTTTTTCTGATTTGCTGTTTCTCCGATTTCTGTTTGGTTATGTTCTTATTCAGTCTACTCTTAGTCATAACATGAAGTGGGCAAAGCTAGATACCACATACCAACCTTCTGAAATTGTGGCTTCTCAGGTATTTCTATTTCAGTATTTTATTATTCTTCTATAAGGAAAATGACTTGTAAGGGTAACGAAGTATCAACATTATACAAAAAATACCATTAAACTTTTTTTGTATACATATCGCCAACCAACTATAAAGTTTGTACACATATGACCATTAAACTTTACATTTGTTCAAAAAATACCATTGCGTTACCGGTGATAGTAGGTCAACCGCCACGTGTCATGCCACGTGGTTGCTAACATGGATTTTACTGTTTATTATGTACTCATTATACCATTAAACTTTTTTTTGTACACATTATACCATTAAACTTTTTCTTGTACATATTTTACCATTAAAACTTTTTGTACTCATTTTACCATTAATCTTATATAATTTATTCAAATAAAATAACATTTCAAAAAAGACATATTATTACATCAAAATGGGTTTTCCATCATTGTTACTCTTTGCTTTTGTAAGGTTTGAGGGAGAGGGTTTGTTTTTGACAATGATACTAAATACTCCCTTTTGCAACAACATTGTACATTTATGTTGGTCATACATCGACTGAAAACCATATGTTGTTTAACACCCCCCCCCCCCCCCGGCGCTCTCCCTTCTTGATTAGAAATATGCATTAAAGTTATATTGTTGTTTACCGATAGGAAAATGACTTATAATGGTAAGTTTATTAAATTTTAGCTAAAATAATGAAGAGTTGATTATTTCTTAGGCACTCTATAAGGAAGTCTCAAGTTCAAACCTTGTGGTTTTCAATCGATGTATGACCAACATAAATATAAGATGTTGTTGCAAAAGGGAGTGCTTAGAATCATCGTAAAAATGAACCCTCTCCCCTAAACATTACGAAATCAGGGAGTAACAATGATGGAAAACCCATTTTTATGTAATAACATGTATTTTTTGAAATGTTATTTCTTTAATAAATTATATAAAATTAATGGCAAAAATGTGTAAAAAAAGTTTAATGGTAAAATATGTACAAGAAAAAGTTTAATAGTATAATGTGTACAAAAAATGTTTAATGGTATAATGTGTACATACTAAACAGTAATATCCATGTTAGCAACCACGTGACATGACATGTGGCGGTTGACCTACTATCACCGGTAACGCAATGGTATTTTTTGAACAAAGGTAAAGTTTAATGGTCATATGTGTATAAATTTTATACTTGGTTGGCGATATGTATACAAAAAAAAGTTTAATGGTATTTTTTGTATAATGGTGATACTTCGTTATCCTTACAAGTCATTTTCCCTTCTTATATACCATTGTATTTGATTAACTTTTTGTTTCATTGTATTTGATGGTGTTGACCACAAAAGAAAAAGCTGATGACATTGATGTGGTTGAGGTGAATGTTAAAATAGAAGGTGACGAAGTTAATGTGAAAAATGGAAAGAGTGCGATGATCAAATGTATAGAATTATTTTGAAAGACTTTTAATTGGTTCTAATGGGAAAGAATTGACAAAATGTAAGAGGTCCTCAAAAAATCCTCCTTAATAAATGAAGTTTTTTTTTTTGCCACGTGTCAATCTCTCATGAGTTTTGACACTTGTCATTTTATGATATTTTTGAAATAAATATTATCCACTTGTCAATTTTTGATTTTTTCAATTTCTAAAATTAAAGTTATATACTTATACATGTAAAGTATTAAATATCATATATATATATGATATTAAATTGCAATAAATACATTTTTCCTTTCTTATTTTAAAGTTGTACATTAAAAAATATTTTATGTTTACACTTTAATTTAATGTTTATATCTTTTTTTAAATCAACCCGTATAATATACGGGTCTCACACCTAGTAAATTAATAAATGTAAGTCCCGGACTAAATTATGAAGAATTTTAGAAGTTGGGGGTTAAAAGTGTATGTTCCAGATTAGTTTTGTAAGTATTTATGAAGGCATGGACTAAATGGTAATTTATGGGACTTCTTTCGAAAAGATTTTAGAGGTCAAGGGGCTAATTGGTAAATTCCAGAGTTTATTTGTAAAGAATTCCAGAGGATGGTGTTAAAAGGGTAAAATAGGGACTTAGATTGAAAGGAATAAGAGAAGGAGGGGCTGGAATTGTATATTATGGGAAGTTTGGAAGTAATCGAGTATATAAACTCGTCACTCTTCGAGAACCCTAACCCTAGGAGCCCTTAGCAGCCGCAACCCCCCTTATATCCCCGCTGCCGATCGACACCTTCTCTTTTAGACTTTCGGCGCCGCACCATCATCACCGTGGAGATCGGAAACCTCCGCCGTGACGAGCGCTGCTGCTGCTACCCTTCGCCGACGACAACAAGGTCGCCGCCTCCTGCCTCTTCGTATTCACTCCTTCCTCACTCATCTTCTGTGCGTTGACTTAGCTTCGTAACCGGTGGGAGTTACCCACCCTCGCCGCCGCTGTTAGAGCCTTACGACCACCAAGGATCGACGCCACAGTCCCACTGCTACGTTGTCGCTGCTATTTCGCCACCCCAAACGCCACAACCACTGCTTGTGACGTTGTGGGCTCCAACAGTCGAGAATCGGGGACGGGTTTTAGGCCGTCATTGGTGTCAAGTTGTTGTTGTTGCCGCCGATTATACTATTGTCGCCGCTGCTAGCCACCAATGTTGTCATTCCCGTTGACGTGCTTCAAGATCTTTGGCGACGTTTGTGTGTGTGTGTGTGTTACCTTGCTGTCATCGGAAAAGGGCTTGTGAGGACCGGCCTTTGCTGGGTGATGTTGCTTGCCGCCACCATTAGCATCTCCGCCGCCTTGAGCCACCAGGTGGGTAGCTGAAGTGTTGTATGCAGTCTGGCATTTTTATGTGCATGTTTGTCAAGCCGGAAAGCCGAGGACCGCCATTGCCACCACCGTGAGGTGGTGGCTGCCGCCTAGCGACACCGTCGTCCACCACGGTGTGATTGTATGTGTGTGTGTTAGTTAGTGTGTGTATTAATGTGTGTGTGTGTTATTTTGGATAAAAGCCTTATAACTATAATTAGCATTGAATAATGAAAATAATAATAATAACCACCACCGTAAGGTGGTGGCCGCCGTCGTGAGCCGCCATTGACCACTACTACCCGATGTGGTAGTGGGTGGTGCCCCTCAAGCAAAACCCTATTGGGCTTAAAGATTAATTTTGGGCCTGTTGGGCCATGGCTGGGTGGAAACCCTAATTGTAAGTATTTGGGCATTGGACTTATTGGACCCACCTTTGGGCCATTGAGATTGGATTGTGTATTAAGCCCAATTTCTCCATATCATTTATCTAGTAGAGTAAAGGACTTAATGGATTAAGTTCCTAATGGGTAAAGTAAGAAACGCTTAACCCTTTTTTGTAATCTCATTTATTTTAATAAATTTTGCCAAGGGTAATCCCTTTTATCCAAAAAAAACACTTAACCCTA
The DNA here is from genome assembly GCF_002870075.4 of Lactuca sativa. NCBI lineage: Eukaryota > Viridiplantae > Streptophyta > Magnoliopsida > Asterales > Asteraceae > Lactuca > Lactuca sativa. Next base: position 8,405,500 of record NC_056627.2, read on the forward strand.
ATCGTCATTTTATGTGAAACCCTAATTTCCCTTGGCCCGTGAGTTGGGCCTTTCGATTGGGCTTTGGTAATTGGTTTATTAATGGGCCATCCAAGAATAATCAAATGGACTAGATTAATTAGTTGGGCTTTAAGGTAAGGCCCATATGAAGGATTGGTCCCAATTTGGAAAATTGGGCCATAGTTTGGGCCTAGATGGTTGTATGATATTAGGCCCTTAGAATGATACATGTTGGACTAGACTGAACAATTGGGCCTTAAGGGAAGTCCATGTAGAGGTTTGGGCCCAATTTGGTAAATTGGTCCATATGTTGGGCTGTAAGCCATAGTTGGAATTTTGGGCCTTTGGATTGGGCCTTGAGCTTGAATCAAGCCAAGTTAAGGGTAGAGTAGTCTTTTACCCCCAAACATGGACTTATGACTATGAGTTGGAACCCAATCATTAATTAGGTGTTATTTTGATATTGACAGATCGGGAATCTGTCATCCAACAACTACGGATTTGTCAGTATGACTTCATCGGTGTGAGGTGAGTTTCCTTCCAGTAGTAATGGGTCTACGGCCACAATGTCAGCCCATTTAAATAGTAGAGTATGTCGGGGGTGAGCCCGATGCAGTTTATATGTTTCCGGACCCGAGAAGTAGTTATGTATGCTTGATGTCTTTGTGATTCATGCATGTTTATGTGTTATGTGTTATGTGTTTCAGACTCCGGTCCGATGTCGGGAAAGCACGATGCAATATTTGTGATTATGTTATATGTTATGTGTTCCGGGGAAAGCCCGATGTCGGGGTAAGCTCAATATATGTTAGTCATTATGCCATGTAAATGTATCTCGGGGCGAGCCCGGTGTATGCTAGTTTATGTGTTATATGTTGTTGTTCCAGGCTCAGGTCCGATGCCGGGGCAAGCCCGATGCAATTTATTTGATTATGTTATGTATGTGTCGGGGTGAGCCTTATGACCGATGCGGTCGGATGCAGGGGGTGAGCCTGATGCCAGACAAGAGTCTGATGTCGGGATTCGTCCCAATGCAGCTGGGAGTAGTCCCAGAGTTATGTTAATTGTTATATGTGTTTTGTATGGTATGTGGTAGTTTGGGGGAGCTCACTAAGCTTCGTGCTTACGGTTTTCAGTTTTGGTTTCAGGTGCTTAAGTTTTCAAAAGAGGAGCTCAGGAAGATTACAGTGCACACACCATTTGTTCAACCTGGGATGTTTATACTCTAATATATTTGACAGATGTTATTATGATCTTGAGATATACGATTTATGATTTTATATGTTGAAGGATAATTATGGTTTTATTAATGATTTAAAACGAAATTTTTGGCTTGTATTTTTGGGATGTTTCAAGAATGTAACATCTTAAGTCCAGGTATACCTTGTAAACCTTGAGCTATTGAACATTTGTCCATTTTTCCATTTTGTCCCTTTTTAGAGAAAAGGTGGTAAATGAGTACGCAGGGAGTACTAGAGTGTACGCTCAGTGTACCCATATGCGTGCATTCGACGCGGAGACCACCTAGTACGTTGGGCGTACCCTGGGCGTACTAGGCCCATAGTAGAAATCCTAATTTGGGGCATGACCCTATATAAAGGATATGATGGCCTCATTCCTGGCCACCATTCCCAGACACCAAACCATCCTAACCCTAAAACTTCGTTCTTATAGCTTGTGAGTGCATTTGAGATCTTGTGAGTGTAATCTTGTGTTCTTGAGGTGGAAAAGAAGCTTTTGAGAAGAAGAAGAAGAAAGAGTTCAAGCTTTTGGATTTGTGCTTAGTTGTGTGGAAAGCTTCACATAGAGGTATAAAACTTCAAGCTTTCCCACTCTTTTGATTTGTGCATTTATATGGAGTATTTTAGGGTTTTGTCCCAAAAGATGAAGACTTTATGAGATAATGAGCTCCAGAGACCTTGATCTACCCCCTTTTAGTGTATTTTGTAGAGTAAAGTCATAAAAATCCAATCTTTGACGTTAGGAGTAAGTTATGCATGAGATATGAGCTTAATGAGGAAAGAGGATGAACATTTTGGGTATTTGTGACTTAATCAGCCATGCAAAGGCTTTAAGTCACTAACTTTATGGATTAAGAGATATTAAGGGGTCCATATCTGTGGTATAAGCCAAGGTCTTAACAGATTAAGACCATAAATGTAAGAAGAGTGAAACTGGGACGTACGCTCAGTACGCGTAGCGTAGGGGTCGAGCATCCTCGATACTTGCATGGCAGCCGAGTATGCCCAACGTAGAGAGTTGGTACGCGCAGCTTACTCCCTGTCGTTGACTTTCAGTTGACTTTTAGGGTTTGGTCAAATTGTGGACTATAAGGCCATGAAGGGGTAAAATGGTATTTTTCCCTTCTGTGAGTTGGTAGAAGGGTTAGTTTAGCTTCAGGGAGAGCCTTATTAATTATGGATTATTATCTTTGTGTTAGGACGAGGCTAGACCGGTGATTTGAGTTCGAGGTTATCCACGTTCTTACGAGGTGATTCTTCTCACTATACTTACCTTGAGTGGTAATCTACGTGTGACCGGAGGGTCTTATGTGCATATACTGTGTATTGAGATATCCTGCTTATTTGTCTTTGTGATATGTATGATGTGTTTATTGAGCTACTGGGTTTAGGGACCGGAGGGTCCGTCTGAGTAGTGGGACCAGAGGGTCCTACTGAGACACATTGACCGGAGGGTCTTATCGAGTTATAGCCTCGAGTGGCTAATTATTTTGTGCGTGCTATTTTGGGGAACTCACTAAGCTTCGTGCTTACCGTGTTACGTGTTATGTGTTTCAGGTACTTCCGAGGACCGCGGGAAGGCCCCGGCTTGATTGTGCACACACACGCGTATTGGAGATATGTATTGGAGGATCCTGGATTGTGATAAACAACTTTTAAAAAAATGTGTTAATGTTTGACATTTGAGATTTTTGAGAAAGGTGACATGTTTTATTATATGTTGAAAAATGAAAATTTGTTTTGAAAAATTTACGTCGTTACATAGAATTTTTTTCAATATTTATAGTTTAATATTCCGGTAGAATATTCTAACATTCTAAAAATTCAATTTGAATGTTACAGTATAATATTCTATTAGAATATTTCACGTGTATATTGAAAAAAAAACGGTAATTTTATTTATTTTTTATTTTTTTTGAAAAAAATAAATGTCGAAAATAATATTAATTTTTTTTTTTTAAAATTTCATTTATTTTGCATTTTAGAAATATTTTTTTTGATCTTCGAAATAAATGGCTAGGATTGTGTCTCACGTCTCACAAAATATGATGATCTCATATGAACCTATATATATATATATATATATATATATATATATATATATATATATATATATATATATATATATATATATATACAAACACACACACACACACACACACACTAGCTGTGAGACTCGTGTATTAAATGAGTTAATTTAAAATAAAAGTTAAATATAAATGTCAAAATATTTGATAATTTTGAATTTATAAGAAAATAAGAAAAATAATAATTTATTATAATGGACTTGTTTTTTATCTTTTAAATTTAAATAAAGAAAAAAAACTAATGAGTTTTAATTTTAGGAATTTTGAAATTAAAAGATATGTTTATTAGTGAAATTAATATGCATTTACCACTACATTTATTGCAATTATTACATTAAAATATTATGTGAAATTTAATAAAACAGAAAAACTCATAAAATGATATATGGAAGAAGTTAATTTAAAATAACCACAAAATGACATCTGGCAGATTGAATGAGAGTGTGACAAGTGACAAGATAAACATTCATTTATTAGAGAGGATATATATATATATATATATATATATATATATATATATATATATATATATATATATATTACTTTGGGTGCCTATCTCTCGTAAAAAAAGGGATAATGACTTGAAAAGATAACTAACTTTTGACTTTCTTCGCATTTAGTCACTAAACTTTTTTTTTCTGTAACACCCTGACTTTAGAAGGTCTGAAAAGAGAAGAAAACCTCAAATGAGGAAGTGAATCGTCAAGTAGATGGGTGACTCGACGAGTAGGAGCGTGATTTGGTCGCGGGTTTAGTGACCTACTCGACGAGTCAGAATACTGACTCAACGAGTTGTCCAGGTTTGGGGAAAACCGTAAATGTGGGCCTTGTACCCTATTTAAGGAACATTATAGCCTTCATCAGTACCCTTGATACTCTCTCAAGTCCAGAACGAAAACCCTAGAGCCTCCCTTGAGTTGTGAGTCATTTTGAGAGTTTTGGAGCATTCTTGAAGCTTGGAGGAACAAGTAGAAGGTTGGAGGTTCAAGGAGGAAGGAGTAGATCCAGAAGATTCACTCCATTTGCTGCTCATTTTGGTAATCAAGTTCCTTCATTGACTTCTAGTTTGTTAGATCTCCTTATGTCCATTTTTATGAAGTTTATGGACCAAAAATGATTTCTTGTGGGATTAGGATGTCCCAGGCAAAGATATTTTCAGATCTGGAGTCCCTAAGAATGTTTAAGGCATAAAGGTGCAAGCTTTATGCCATTAGAAACCCTCATGCAAGCTTTAAGGGGTTATTATGGTCTTTTAAGCCTCAAAAGGCCATGCATGGAAGGAAAGGTAGGGACTTTACGTGTTATACCGATCGTAGGAGCCTAGATCTACCTTTGGGAGAAGTCGCTTGGCTTAGAAATTGTCTATATAGAATGAGACATAGAGGGACTCGGCGAGTCAGTCTGCTTTCTTTGTAAAGATGTAAAATTTTCAAACAAATTTTCTCATTTTAAATAAAAAAACACGTCTCATTTCATTATTCTCAAAATCACATGTGTCTCAAATGTCAACAAACAAAACATAAATCCCAGAATCATAAAACAATCTCTCGCCAGTGTGTACGATCATATCGGTGCCTTGCCGCGATCCTCGGAACTACCTGAAACACATAACACATAACACAGTAAGCATAAAGCTTAGTGAGTTCCCCAAAATACCACACACAACAAAACATCCACTCAAGGCTATACTCAACAAGACCCTCTGGTCAATGTGTCTCAGTGGGACCCTCCGGCCCCACTACTCTGATGGACCCTCTGGTCCCTCAACTCATCATCTCAATATAATACATGGTAAGCATATCACAAAACAAATTGTAGGATTTCTCAATACACAACACATACACATAAGACCCGCTAGTCACACATAAGTTACCACTCAAGGTAAGTATAGCGAGAAGACTCACCTTGTAAGATAACTAGTAAAAATCTGATGCCCGAACTCCTTGATTTAGCCTCCGTCTATAACAAGGATAAAATTTATAATTAATACACTCCTTACATTCTCATTCCTAGAAAATGGGTGGAAGATCAATCCACCCTTCCCATATCTCATTCCTAGGTGAGTTGGGCAAGGTCCCATATCTCATCACTAGCCGAGTATGGACATGGTTCCGTATCTTATTAGTAGCAGAGCAGGGGCGAGGCCCGAGCTAGGAGGGAGGTGAGTGTGGGCGGGGGCCCATATCTCACTATTAACAGGAGCGTGGACGGGGTTCCATGACTAACCAGTAGCAGGACAGGGGCGGGGCCCAAGATAGGCAAGGCCTTAGATCAGTAGTACGGTAGAGTATGTTTAGCTTTATGATATGTATTATGTTATATGCTTGTATTTGTTAGTAGCAGGCGAGGCCTAAAGACAGGCGGGGCCTAAGAGAACAAATCTATATACCGAGCGGGGCTCGATGCCAGGCGGGGCCTGATGCCGGGCGGGGCCCGATGCAGTGGGTAAGGTGTAATTTTCGTGTTTCTAGGCTAGACATTAATATTGATATGATAGTCTAGGTTAACCTTTGTAACTCATTTTGAAGAAATGAAAAGGAATTATGTGAATATTATGTGTTTTATGCATATTATGCTTAATTACTAGGAGTTAATTAATTAAGAATAAAAATGAGCGTCGAAAATAAATATTAGATAAAGCTGATATCTATTAAGAAAATTGTAGTGGTCGTGACAAGGATTACAGATATATAAAGAATACCAAAATCCGAGTTATAACGAAGAAGTTATGACCTGTCGAAGTTTCACGACAAAACCGACACGGTGCCGAATGTCGTAAAAAGTGAGTTTTTGGTAAACTACTTTTTAGCCTTAGTGATCTAAACGAAACTTGTAGTTTTCTTTAAACCGAGAGTAGGTATAAAAAGAACGCACAAATCTGACTTCGTATAAGGAAGTTATGGTTTTTTGAAGTTTCAGCTTAGCAGTAGACAGCTAAAAACTCGAATTTTAGATCGAGTGATTTTTATCCAACACGGCCTAAACGAGAATCGAATGTCTCGTCAATAGTAGCACAACGGTAAAAAGACAGACGAAAACGGACGTCGGATGAAGAAGTTATGAATTTTTAACGAATTTCCTGTCCCGATCTGTTAAAAATAATAATATAAAAATTAAAGTCAAAATTAGCCGAAGAAATCGAAACAAAAGTTGTAGTGCGTAATTTTACCTAAGCATGCATATAAAGAACGTAAAAAACGGAGCTCGTATGCGAAAGCTATGGATTTTAGAAAATTTTTGCACAAAAACCGAGAAAATTCGCATAGGTGGACTTTGGCCACGTCACCCTCGCTTAAAACGTGCCACGTGTGCGAAATCAGCTGATTCATCCGAGACGTGTCGTCTGCCTCGTATCCGAAGTCCGGTCCAATGGGTGTCCGACGCGTTCCCTTTATCACGTGTCTGAGCCTCGTAGTGAGCCACAAACCCCCTATCTCGGACCCTAGACCTCGGTCCACTTAGAAGATGCCACCGAGCCCCACGCATGCGCAACCCACGTGTAAGCCACCTGTGCCCCTTCGGATCTGCTGCCACCTGAGAGCTTCTCAGCAGTCCGATCAGAAGCCTGCCCCTATAAATAGAAGACTGCGAGCCTTCTCGGATACTTTTAAGAAATTGTCCATTTTAGCCCCTTTCTTCATATTTCTTTCATTTTAACATCCCCCAAAGCCCCGATATCAATTATAACCCCCGGAATACGCCACGAAGTGCCCGAGAAGCCCGGAAAATTTATCTTTTCGGTTTCGAAGCCCGACCCTCGCAGAGCCCGGTTTCTGAATAAAACTCCTGGTTTTATTAGAAACAATCGTTTTAGGAAACAAATTGCTGCCCGATTATCATCAAATCATGTGAGTGTATAGTTACTTTCACTTTACACATAGATATGAAGTATTTACCTTAAAATACGTGCTATGTGTAAATATATTAATTGTTTATTGACAAAATTACAAAAATGGTCCCTGTGGTTTGCCAAAAGTCACAAAGTCAGTCTCTGCTAATTTTTTTTATGCGAATGGTCCTTGTGGTTTGCTAAACTTGCAAAGATGGCCCTTTTTACATAACAAAATCGTTTTTATGTTGTTTTTAATACATATAACTGTAAAAACGGTTATAAAACTAGCGACCCAAAAGACTTTATATATATTTTTTATGTCATGAGTAGTGTTAATTATTATTATTTCAAAGACATGAAAAAATATGTTTTACGAAAACATATTTTTTATACGAAAACGTGTTTTTAGCGACATAAAAAATATATTTTACGTAAAATAAATACATAAAAATACATACAAATTGTTTGTAAAAACTATTTTTTTATTATACGACTAAAATACATTTTGCTTTATTTAAAAAAATTATATAAAAAAATTGTTTTTGTAATTTATTTATTATTTAGGTATTAACATTTTCTTTATTATATAAAATAGTTTTTGGAAGATATAACTATATGAGCTTCCAACTCAATTGTAAGGGCCCTTGTGATTTAAGGTGGGTGGAGGTCTCGAGTTCGAGCCTTTCCCCCTCCTTTTTAAGCTAATTATTTCACTTTTTCCAACAAACTTTGAAAATGGTCCCTGTGGTTTATCAAATGCCACGAATTCAGTCCCTTTATACTTGAAAAGACGAAAATGCCCTTACAGATTCAGTCCCTAACGACTCAATACTAACGGTGTTAGTAAAAAGGGCCATCTTTGCAAGATTTGCAAACCACAAGGACCATTTGCATCAAAAAAAAAAGTAGAGACTGAATTTGTGACTTTTGGCAAACCACAATGACCATTTTTGTAATTTTGTCGTGTTTATTTGAGGTGACTGTTGAATAGATGTTTTATACAAGTTTTAAACTGTATATATATTTTATCTACAAATATGTTGGGTAGAACATGGGTAGACGAAATAGTCGATGTGTGTTAAAATGGTGAGAGGCCTCGTTGTTGTTGTTGTTGTTGTTGTTGAAGTCGTCTAGCGGAGTATAGATGACGACCACAGACCTTTCTAGACAGTCCAGTGACACAATAGCAGGTTCCCAACTTGTACGTGTTGATGAACTAAATGTTCATCGGAGTACTCCATCCCCCTCATGGTTGCCTTTAGGACATGTATGGCTGAGGAGTCCCCTTAGCAGTAGTGTCCATCCCGATGATATTCCTTAGGCTAGGTCCCTTGTGTTAGGTGTTTAGGGACGTAAAGTGCGGACAACGAGAATGGGTAATCAGGGTTATTGTTGATTGGTGAACTTAATAAGTTTATTATTATTGTAGGTTGAAACCCCTATATGCTCACCAGACTCCCAAGCCTGACCCACTTAGCTATTTATGTTACAGGTAGTGGAGCCCGAGCATAGTCGGAGGACGATGAGAGATATTTTTTATTATAAGCCTGTAGTTGTAAATAACTGTTGTAAGACTTATAATGTCTTGTTTATGCTTTTGATCTGTATCGGAGCATGACATCCCGAGGTTTTGATATGAAATGAAACTATACATTTCTTAAAGAAAAGTTTTGATAAACTTTTCTCATGTTTTGTTTTGGGGACCTATTCCGCAACATCTTTTAAAAAGATTTCTCTGATTTTATTTTAAAAAGCATAAATTAAATCGGTCTTTTCTAGCCGATAAATTAGGGGATGTCACAGTTGGTATCAGAGCATTAGTTTAAACGAACTAAGAAATTGTAGGATTTCTAGACTTAAACTTAGAATGCTAAGTGATGATTGTGAGATGAGTGTCTACCATATTTTAGACACGAGCACGAGTTTATTTTAGGAAAGGTGCCTAAAATGCTTTTATGTGCTAACTGCTATATGTTTGCCATATATGTCATTATTTGTTTGGATCTATGGTCTGTTACCGACCGGATCTGGAAAACTTATGTGTGTAGGTATCTAAGCGTATGATTACGAGATTAGAACTAACATGTAAACGTTTCAGAGTGATAAGGGAATTGAAATATGTAACAAGAATAAAGACCTAAATTCTCCTTATTCGGTATATAGATTATAATGACAAGAACTCGAAGTGGAGCGGGAAATGCAAATAGAAACCAACAACCTCAACCTCAAGTGGTGGAACAGGTGCCTATAGTAGGAGCTGCACCCGAACCCATCATCATGACTGGAGTACGAACTATGATTCAGATCATGATGGCTGAACAGAGGGAGGAATCAAGGCAAATGTTGTTGAACAACAGGGATGAACCTTCAGTTCCTGTTGAACGAAGTGAATTGAATGACGATCGACCTGAAGAAGGAAACAACAGTAGATCGGTTGGTCATAGTGAACCGCTTGTGGTTGGGAGAAATAACCACGAGGTTAGAGTGGAGAGAAATGGTTGCAAGTCTAAGGACTTTATGACTTGCAAGCCATCAACCTTCATTGGAAAAGAAGATCTCGTCGGAGTAATGGATTAGATCTCGGAAATGGAATTGGCTTTCATGACTTGTGATTGCCAAGGCAAGTTACAAACCACCTTTGCAGTGCGTCAGTTCAGGGGTAGTGCTGTTCGTTGGTGGAACACTCTGGGGAAAACCCTAAGCCCTAATGAGCCACTGCAACTGACTTGGGCAGAGTTCTTGGTGCACTTCAAGCGCAAGTACTGCTCGACCCAAAACGTACTTGAGTTAGAAAACCAATTTCTAACATTGAAGAAGGGGAGTATGACCGTTGACGAATATACGAATGACTTCACAGACAAAATGGAGTTTGCTTTGCGTATTGTCCCAGATGAGCTAGCAAAAATTGACAAGTATGCAAAGGGACTTCATGGGAGTATGAGGTGCCAGTACATCAGGCACTTACTTTGGAGACAGCTCCCTGGGCTGCCAAGTCTGTTGAAGATATGATAAAAGGGAGAGCCGCTAGCAAGGTTGAAGTTGGCGAAAAGAGAAAGTTTGAAGGAACTTCAGGTTCCAATAAAAAGAACAAGATATCGAAGACTGGTTCGAGAAAATTCGGAGGAGGAACTGAAGCCAAGTGGTGTGACAAGTGTAAGAAGAAACATGTTGGGAAGTGCAGCATGGAACTCACTTGTTACAAATGTGGAGAGACATGGCATTATGCCAATAACTGCACCTTCACTAATACGTCTGTCATGGGTGCCATGAAGAAGGGCATATTTTGAGGGATTGCCCGAAGAGGAAGGATGTAGCAAAACTCAATCTTCCACAAAAGTCGAAGGCGAGAGCCTTTCAGATGACACTCGAAGCTGCTAAAGAAGAAGCTGATGTCACTTCAGATACCTTTCTCATAAACGAATTGCCTGCCCAAATTTTGTTTGATTCTGGAGCCAATTACTCCTTTATTTCGCATGAATTTGGTAGAAAACTAGCTTTGCCTGTAGATAGACTAGTTAATGCTATAATAGTGGAGATTGTTAGTGGCAAGTTTGTACCTGTTAGCCATCATATGAAAAACATCCTCATTAACTTGGATGGGAATAAGTTCCACGAGGAATTATTACCTATCGAGTTAAATGGATTCGACATAGTTTTAGGAATGGATTGGCTTAGTACCACTGATGCCGAAATATTGTGTAGGAAGAAGATAGTATAAGTTAACCTGCCAGGGAAGGAGTCGTTTATGGTGTACGGAGACAAATGCAGAGTAAACTCTGGAATCATTTCCCTAATGAAAGCCAGAAAAAGTTTGGCCAAGGGGTGTACATCATATATAACGTTTGTGATCGATGCTAAGAAGGAAAAGAAGGAGGTGCAGAATATTCCAGTGGTATGTGATTATCCGGAAGTATTTCCCGAAGATCTTCCCGGATTGCCCCCTGATCGACAAGTAGAATTCTGTATCGACTTGTTACCAGGAACGACACCGATAACGAAAGCACCGTATCGATTAGCACCAACAGATATGAAAGAACTTATGACACAACTTCAGGAGTTACTGGACAAAGGTTTCATTCGACCTAATTCATCACCCTGGGGAGCCCCTGTGTTATTTGTAAAGTAGAAAGACGGGATCATGAGAATGTGCATCGATTATAGAGAACCGAATAAAGCAACAATAAAGAACAAGTACACGTTGCCGAGGATCGATGACATGTTTGACTAGTTGCAAGGTTCGAGCTATTTCTCGAAGATCGATCTTAGGTCTAGATACCATAAACTAAAGGTGAGGGAGCAGGATATCGAAAAGACTGCGTTTGGAACAAGATATGGACACTATGAATTTTTGGTTATGTCGTTCGGACTAACCAATGCCCCAACAGCTTTCATGGATTTGATGAACAGGGTTTGTAAACCATACCTTGAAAAATCCATGATAGTTGATAACAAAAACTTGATGTGTGTAAAATGCACTGGTTTTATTCCTACTTCTAATTGATAAATTTAGCACACAAAGGCAGTGAACTTGTCTTTTAGTGGTATAGTTGGATAAATAGGGTGTCGAACTCAGGGAACGGAAATTAAACTAATAACTAATTTTATCTAAGCAAGTAATAAAAGTAAAAGGGTTTTTCTCTAGTTTTACAAGACTAGAAACTTAAACATACCACTTAAGCACTTAATTAACTAAACAACTAAGACAAGTAACAAATTCACCGAATTTAATAAAGAGTTTCTGTTTAGGTCCAACCAATTCACTCCTATGGTTATTTATATGATAATATGATAAATCAGTTACTATTGGTTACCAATTATAGTGGTTAGGTTCATGTTCATTACTACTCACCCTTAGACAATTAATCAATTCAAGCAGTGGCCAATTGTTTAAACTAATTAATTCCCTATGTTGGGCTGAAGATTATTTTGAAGATTGCGTCTTTTGGGCTCGATTGTATAGTTAGTTTGTATTCCGGTTTGGGCCTGTCCAACCGACAGCCTTTTATGTTATATATATATAAGAATATGCTTGCATGCATATGAGGTTAACGATTTAGAGATTAACGATTTTAGCGATTATTCTAGAGCTTAACGATAGCATTACAGGTTTCTTTAATCGTTCTTGTAACCTACCAATCCTCTACAGTTGATGTTCTTAATCGAGCTCTTCTGAGGATTTTGTTTTAATCATTCGACTCGTTTGATTCACACTTGTCTTGTTCATATTTTTGTGTTCTTACAATTTTATACTTATTTGCCTGTTTGAGATCTAATCGATCTTCATAGATTTAAAGGTTTCAAATCTCATCAATTGGTATCGGAGCAGGAGGCTGTGTAATCGATACACATCTTTTCTGTGAAAAGGTTACAATTAGGGTTTTTTCCGCAATTAATAATATTTATTGAGTCGTCATCTCATTATTGACGTATCTTGATATTTATTGTTTTGCCCTAATCTGAGTTATTACAAGTCTGATCTTTTAACAGGTTTTTTCGATCATAATGGACGAGACGCAATCAAACCCTATTAATATTTCCAACAGCATTGGTTCGACGACAAAGATTCCAATCTTATACACCCATGACTATGAAGTATGGGCGCATCACTTCGAAGACTACGTGATTGGATCTGAGGATAATGGGTACCTCATATGGGAAGCTATCATTAATGGACCATTTTCTCATTCTGCAACGTCCAGGATTATTAAGACACAAAAGGAGTACAACGATCTGCTGAAGGATGTTAAGGATATTGCACAAGACGAGAAAGACAAATTTCAGTGCAATATCAAGGCGTTAAGGTTGATCAGATTCTCCCTTCAGTCTGACACATTCAGGTTGGTCAGCTCATGCACGACAGCAAAGGAAGTTTGGGATAGACTTCGCGAACTGTATTCTACAGATGAGGATCTTGAACATTCTATCCAAACCTTGCTCTTATCTGAGTTTGGAGAATTCAGGCAAGGAGCCGAAGAAACGGTGACCCAGACGTTCGATCGCTTCAATCATCTTCTCAGCAAGATGATCAAACATGACATCGAAAGGAAGCTTATCGAGCAGAAGGTTACTTTCTTAAATGGTCTGAGGTCTGAATGGAGAGTAGTGGTGTCTACAGTCAAAGCCCATGAGCAGTTTAAATCATACTCTTTGGCGAAACTGGTGGGTATTCTCAAGTCCCAAGAGAAGATTGTGCTGCAAGAGAAGAATGTCGTTTCAAGCCTTGGTTCGTTGGCCCTCCTATCAAAAAGTAAAGCTGTGATGGAGGATGAAGACCTCAACTTGGAGGAGTATGACCTCACGTCTGAGGATTATGCCATGATGGTGTCCAATCCCAAGAGGTTCATAAAGAAGAGATTCCCCAGCAATAAAAACCGAAACTGGCAGGGGAGTTACAGCTCAGAAAAGGTGAACAATGAACCGAAGGTTGAGGAACCCAAGAAGGAACCGAAGGTGGATGGTGATTTCGGAGTAAGCTGTTACTACTGTGGTGGGAAAAACCACTATGCTAAAGACTGTGTGCTTAAGAAGATGGCTGAAAAGGATGATGAAAAGGATGAGGAAGCTGTGTTGCAGAAAAAGCTGGATGAATTGAGAAAGAAGAAGTCTACCGCTAACCCTTCTATTAATGCTCTTATTGTGCAGGGTTCGGTTGCTGATGACGAGTTCGGTAGCACGGAAGTTTGGTCTACCGACTCTGAAGACGATGAAGTAAGGAAGCCTACTCATGGAAAGGCTTATGTGGCAAAGGAGGAGAGCAGTGGAGGAAGATGCTTCATGGTGTCTGACGTATCTCAAATGAGAGGATACAACACCGATGGTGGAAGCGATGGACCGAAGGTGCAGGAGGACATGTGCTTTACGGCCAAACCACTCAGCCAGCAGTTCAATGAGCTTGATGAACTGATAAAGAAGGTACAATCGGTTTTCATTACATCTAAAGTACCACAATCCTCATATGAGAAAGAACTAAAAAACGTTAATACAAGAATTTCTCATCTAGATAGTAGCTTAACTCAAACTCGAGTCACCAATTCTAACCTAACTGATTTAATAAGATCACCAATAAACAATCAATCAAAAAGTAATAATTAAACCATAGGAGTAACTTGGTCTTCCCCAAATAGAAACAAAACAAATTTAGTTCATAGTCACAGTAAAAACAAACTCAAAAACAAGTTCAATTAGGCTAGACATGCTTAAATTCTAAGATTAAGTGGAATGTATAACCTAAATTGCCTTGATTCTTCAAAGGATCGAAGATTAGGGTTCCTTAGCTCTCCAAAGGGTTCTTCAATCGCAAGTGCAGCTCCCAAAAGCCAGAAAAGTATCCCCAATTCGGATAAAGGTTCGATATTTATAATTATCACAAAACAGGGGCTACTCGGCAAGTAGATCACCCAACTCGCCGAGTAGATGCGTATTATCCATGTATTGCCAGGAGTCTTGACTTATCTTCGGGAATATTCTTGGGTACTCGCTGAGTAGCCTCGTGGACTCGCCGAGTTAGTGTGATTTTGTTCCTCATTCTTCATTCTTTGGTCTCTAATTGCTTCTCCTTGTTCCCTTTTACTTCCAAGCATGTCTTTTGGATTGAAAACAAAATTTAAGCATTATTAAGTACCTTTTGTCCACATTATGCACATAATTAGCTAAAAATGAATAAAAATGTATGCTAACATATGACTAATTATGCAAATATCAAAATACCCCACACTTGACTTTTGCTTGCCCCCAAGCAAAACTGAATTTTAACATAATAAAACCATATATAACAACTCCAATCTAACCCAGCCATTATGCCAAGACCGCAACGCATGCATTTGTGTCTAAAATTTTCCTAAATACCCCCATACTCTAAATACTCACAATCCTCATAAACATTCGCCCATTCATCCCGAACAATGCTCATTTTATGCATCCCTCCGAATCCATCCACAGAAAACCTCCTATCCTCAAGGTATTTTTGGTCGAGCAACCCAAGCATACATAATCTAGAATTACAATTTATGATACCACATTGGAGCTCTTTGGAATTCTTCGCTTATTTGGCATTTGATCTTTGATTTCTTTGAATTCACCACCTTGTTGTTTGATTTTTGGTATCTTCAAGTTTTTTCACTTCTTGGAATTTTGATCTTTTGATCTTCACTTTAGTTGCTCCAAAATTCTTCAAACTTTTTTTTTTCAAACATGTACCTCACTTTTCACTCAAAATCCTACATGCTTAAGCAGGGCCACTCAACTTCAACCTTTATTGGCTAACGATAATAATTTTCCTAGATACATTTCTGGTACACGATGCTAAACATATTGCATCCTTCGGGCTGAGCGAGGTCGTGTTTTTGTCCCATGATTTCACTAGAACAAGGGAGCCACAAATGCACTATAATGTATATAAGCTCAACCAAACATTTGGGTTTTCATGCAATCATTAACACAATTCTAACATGGAATCCTAATTACTTTTTACCAAAATTTTCTAAATTAATTCCTAAGTCACATTTTTGGTATGCAAATTTTTTTAAATTAGACCTAAATTAGGATATTAAGATTCTAAATTTACTAAGATGTAACCAACCCCCTACCCCACACTTATTTTATGCAATGTCCTCATTGCATATCATGCAAAAATAAAAATATGAAATATAGAGAGAATTGGAACAAACTCCCCTGTGGTAGCAGTCGCTAGGTTGATATCTCTTCTTTTCAGCTCCATCTTCAACTGACTTTAGACATGGGAACAGCTCATCCATGTATTGGGTGTCAAAATCTCGTGTGGTAGACATGCAAATAACTCAAAAATATAGGACAAAGCTCCTAGAAACCTCCAGTAATGACTCTTCATGAAAAATGGACAAGTACTATAATGAAAGTGCCCAAAACAACTATGGAATTCGAAAAATGTTGATGAACTCGGCGAGTAGTATCGTGTAATCGGCGAGTTTGTTGCCAAATTGCAGTTATCGCGTAATTACCCATGTACTCGCCGAGTAGAATATGTGCACTCGGCGAGTAGGCGCTGTGTTGAGAAAAAAATTGTCCAGCTCGTTTTCTTCTCGATTAAGGTTCTGAAATGGGATATTCAGTGACTCTTCCTCTAATTACTTCAGCAGCAACACTCTCTATGACTCCTAACTCTAACGGACTCAACCTTAATGACAAAACTTCGCACTCTTATTTGAACATTCCTCACTTCCTCACTTAAACCTTGACCCTTAAAACTTCTATATGCATCCTAACCTTCCAATCCTGAAAAATATGCAACCAAAAGTGAAAGCAATAAAAAGTCCTAACAGAAACAAAATCATCCAAGTTTAACATTTGTCCAAATCAAACACCACAAAAATAAATAAAAACACAAAACAAGAACTCTTCATTCTTTCTCATCCATGTTGGTTCCTCCAGCTCCACTTCCTCCTCCTTCATTGCCTCTCCTCATCCTTTCCTCCCAATTCATAATGTAGGGATAACCGGGTCCGGGTCTCGGGGCGATATTCATTTGTTGGAAGAGATATTCAAATGATTGATTATTATAATTGACCCCTCTTCCAATATCATCAAAGTATCGCCGGTACTCAACTTGGTTCCACCTATCGTTCTCTTCCTCCATCGGAATAACCGGTGGGTCTTCTCGTACCCGCTCACTCCGTTGCCTCACCCTCCGTCCTGGCTCCTCGGGAATAACCAGCTCATCAACATGTGGAATAGAATAAGAATCCCCGAACTTCTCCACAATCCTTGCCCTCCTATATAGCATAGTGTTGAATGGAGGGGGACAAATGACCATCAGCGCCCTCGCCTCTTGCAAATCCAAGACCCCAAATGATTTTGCAAGCCTTGTCACAAACATTCCTCCATTGATTGTGGAGGTCACCTTCTCTTTAACAGCCCCATCCGCAAGATACTTGGCTATACAATAAGGGAGGTTGCAAAAGACATCGGGAGTAATAATGCTCCAGAGATAGAAGATGTCAAGGGTCAGGACCTTGTCATCATCCTTCCACATACTAATCGTGCTGGCGACGAAGCAATGAATGAGACGGTGGATCGATGAACGGATGTGGCCCTCCTGCGCGGAAGATGGGATGTACACCCGGTTGGAAATAGTACTCCACCAGGTGGAAGCAACCACTGCTTCGGGGAGATCTTTGTGGCAATTCTCCAAGAAAGCTTCAAAGTCTTCATTTAACATGGTACTTTGGTCATAGATGCCAACCCTCCATGAAAACTCAGCCATGCTGCATTGTCGCAGCTCCCCACCAAGAGAAAAGGAAATTGCATTTGGATTATAATACTCACTACCACCCCAGAATGAGATGGTAGCGAAGAATTCCCAGCATAATTCAGCGAAAACCGGTTCTTGAATTTTGAACAATTGTAACCAACCATTACATATGATGGTAGAATCCCCCATATTTCATTCCTTCACCAAATATGGTGTCAATTCCTCTTCTAGCCCAACCTTCCCCAGCCAATCCCAGTCTACTGCATTAGGTAAGTGGATCTCTTTCTGCTTCAAAGCTTCTAATTTGTTTTTGGTGCGGGCTTGAGATGATTTAGAGGTGATTTGGCGAAAAGAGAGCCACGGGATGTCTCCTTGGCTTCCCCCTCTTGAAGTTTGACCTCTTATGGACATGGTATCTGCAAAATAACATTAAGAAAGCACAAACAAACAACAACCAACAATTAAAATCGAACAAAACAGATATGTATAGCATCCTACTCGCTGAGTTCATGAACTACTCGGCGAGTAGGATGAACATCGGGACCAGATTGATGACGCACATATATGGGTCATCTAAAACACCCAATTTTGCATAGGGGTTTGTTGTACTAAGTCCAATAAACACTAATCCAAAAGAAATTTTGCCTAAAACCTCCTAATTCATAGTAAAATCAAAACCCTAGAAATTTAGGAAACCCCCAAATCCGAATTTAGACAAAATAAAGGCTAAGAAGCGATAAAGCTTTAACCTTTGACAAGTATTGAGTGTAGAAATCATACCTTTACTCTTGAAAGTTGAATATTTAGCAAAAATTGAAGAAATGGCTTGAGAGTCGCTGTGCACGACGAGTGTGTGGGTAAAATGAATGAAAACCCTTATTTACAGATTATAAATCGTCTGTGAAAGTTGTCTACTCGCCGAGTAGAAAAGTGCTACTCGCCGAGTAGATCCGCATATTTGCGATTTTCTGGGGATTCAGACAAGTACTCGCCGAGTAGATCCGATGTACTCGGCGAGTAAAGCTTGTAGTTTGAACAAAAATTGAATTTTTTCTTATTTTTAAACCACCACCCCACACTCTAAGCATTGCTTGCCCTCAAGCAATCATTTAGAACACATTTTCAGAAGAAGAATGAAAATAAAACAGATCCTAAGAAATTAAAAAGAAAAGGAAAAAGAAATGCAAACTCTAAACTCGGGTTGCCTCCCGGAAGCGCTTCTTTTTAAGGAGTCATTAGCTGGACTCCTCTTATTCTACGTTGCTGCAATTCCTTCCAGCAACAACCCTTCTTCCATGTCTTCATTTCTTGGGACTCCTTCTTCATATCTTTTGACCCTATGTCCATTGACCTTGAAAGGGGTACCATCTTTTGATAACAACTCTATAGCACCATGTGGAAACACCTTCTTCACTAGAAAATAACCATCCCATCTTGACTTGAGTTTGCCCGAGAAGAGTTAGATGATGAGTTGAGAGGTGTTATAGACCACGAGGCGAGGGTGAGAGGTGGACGATGTGAGAAGCCTTTTCCCAAACGATGGCCACGTCATTCAGCAGAGTATGGATGACAACCACAGACTATTCTAGACAGTCCATTGGAACACTAGCAGGCTCGCAACCTGTAGGTGTTGTGAACGATGTGTTCACCCGGTGTACTCTAAACCTTGGCGACCATGCAAACTTGGTGCCTAAACCTTGGCGATCATGCAGACTTGATGCTTAAACCCTGGAGACTATGTAGACTTAGTGCCCATTGTGTAAACCTTGGCGATCATGCATACTTGATGCCTAACCCCTGGCGACTATGCAAACTTAGTTCCTGTTTTGTAAACCGTGGCAACGATGGACTTCGTGTCGATTCCTTAGGATGATCCTTAGGAATAAATGAACGAGAAATAGCTGATTCTTAGGGTAGATCCTTAAGAATAAAGAAGATAATGGGGATGGGTAATTGGGTTGATTGCTTAACTTTTTAAACATAATAATTATATTATTGTAGGTTGAAAACCCTATGTACTCACCAGATTTCCCAACCTGACCCAGTCAGTTTATTTATATCACAGGTGTTGTTATGAAGTCACATTACACTGAGAGATTAAGGAGATATAAATCACTAGTGATAATGAATGTAAGTTATGTTTATGCTTATGTTTCTGTATTGACGATGACATCCCAAATGTTTTAAAATGAATAAAAAATACTTTTCTTCGGAAATGCTTTGATAACGTATTTATCATGTTTTACTGGGAACAAATTCCGCAACATTTTTATTAAAAGAGGCACTCTGATTTTCATAAAGCATAAACAAAATCGGTCTTTTCTGGCCGTGAAAATGGGGATGTCACAGTACTCGCCGAGTAGCCTCGTGGACTCGCCGAGTTAGTGTGCTTTTGCTCCTCATTCTTCATTCTTTGGTCTCTAATTGCTTCTCCTTGTTCCCTTTTACTTCTAAGCATGTCTTTTGGACTGAAAACAAAATGTAAGCATTATTAAGTACCTTTTGTCCACATTATGCACATAATTAGCTAAAAATGAATAAAAATGTATGCTAACATATGACTAATTATGAAAATATCAATAGTATTCATAGACGATATCTTGATTTATTCGAAAAGCAAGCAGGAGCATGAAAAGCATCTGCGTGAAGTGCTTGAAGTTCTGAAAAAAGGAGAAGTTGTATGAAAAGTTCTCAAAATGTGAATTTTGGATTCAAGAATTCCAATTTTTAGGTCATGTGGTTAACCAAGAAGGAATAATGGTTGACCCAGCAAAGATTGAAGCTGTAATGAAGTGGGAACAACCAAAAAGTCCTACGGAGATTCAAAGCTTTTTAGGATTAGCTGGATATTATTGCCGATTTATCCAAGGCTTTTCTTCGATCGCTACTCCATTAATAACTTTGACCCACAAATGAGCTACTTATGCTTGGAATGAGAAGCATAAGGAAGCCTTTGAAAAGTTAAAGAAGAGATTGTGTGAATCATCGATTTTTTCGTTACCTGAAGGAGTTGATGACTTCGCAGTCTATAGTGATGCCTCTGGAGTTGGGTTAGGATGTGTTCTGACCCAAAGGGATAAAGTGATCGCGTATGCATCCAGGCAATTGAAAGATCATGAAAAGAACTACCCCATTCATGATCTAGAGTTGGCAGCGGTAATATTCGCCTTAAAGATATGGAGGCACTATCTCTATGGTACTAAATGCAGACTTTTCACTGATCATAAGAGTCTTCAATATCTCATTAATCAGAAGGAATTGAACATGAGGCAACGACGCTGGCTGGAGTTACTCAAGGACTAAGACTGTGAGATACTTTACCACCCTGGTAAAGCAAATGTTGTCGTTGATGCTCTCAGTCGGAAGGTGAATCTTGAAAAGAAAAGGCCAAGAGCGTTGAGGATTGAAGTTGTCTCTACAATTGTGGAAAGTATAAAGAAAGCTCATGAGGAAGCTTTAGAGAAAAATGACCGGAAGGAGGAACGTTTGGGCAAAACGTTGGTGTTTGATACAAACGGTCAAGGACTGAAGGTATTCAAAGATAAGATTTGGGTACCTAAGACGGGAGGAGTAAGAAATCTTCTGATGGAAGAAACTCACAAGACCATGTACTCAATTCATCCCGGCAGTACAAAATTGTATAGGGATCTAAAACCTTATTACCGGTGGCCGACGATGAAGCTCGATGTTGCTAAGTATGTGGCCGAGTATGTAACTTGTGCTAGGGTTAAGGCACAACATCAGAAACCGTATGGGAGTTTAGAACCTTTACCTGTACCCATGGGTAAATGGGAGGACATCACCATGGATTTTGTGACTAAACTGCCCAGAACAAGGAACAATCACGACATGATTTGGGTGGTCGTTGATTGCTTCAATAAGAGTGCGTATTTCATAGCCGCTAACGAGAAATGGTGTATGGATAAACTTGCAAATTCTTACGTGAAGGAAATTGTGAGGCTTCACGGTGTTCCATTAACGATTGTATCCGATCGTGACAACCATTTTACCTCAAGGTTTTGGAGAAGTCTATAAGAGGAATTGGGTACCAAGTTGTGTTTGAGTACAACTTACCATCCTCAAACCGATGGTTAAAGCGAACGCACGATTCAAACATTGGAGGATATGCTGAGAGCATCTACCCTAGAATTCCAAGGTAACTGGATGAACACTTACCTCTAGTAGAATTTTCCTATAATAATAGTTTCCACTCAAGCATCAAGATGGCACCTTATCACGCCTTGTATGGAGAAAAGTGTCGAACTCCATCATGTTGGCTAGAAGCTGGGGAAAAGTAGTTTATGGGACCTGAGATAGTCCATCAAACTGCTGAAAAGTTGAAAGTGATAAGGGAAAGAATATTGGCAGCTCAAGATCGACAAAAGAGTTATGCTGACAAGAAAAGACAACCGATATCCTTCGAAGTTGGAGATTCAGTTTTACTAAAAGTCTCGCCGTGGAAGAGACTTATAAGATTTGGTAAAAGGGGAAAGTTGAGTCCAATGTTTATTGGACCATTTAAAGTTCTTCAGAGGATCGAGAATCAAGCTTACAAGCTATAATTACCGGAAGAACTAGAGGGTATTCATAACACCTTTCATGTGTGTTATTTGAGAAAGTTCATGGGAGATGTGCCCGACATAATTCCCATTTATGAATTAAGGTTGGATGAAAACAAGAGGTTGATTGAAGAACCTGAGGCAATCGTTGACCGTAAGACTAAGAAGTTGCGACGCAAGATGGTCGATTTAGTGCTTGTGCGTTGGAAACATACGAATGGGCCAAATCTCACCTGGGAAACGGAGAGTGACATGATGAGTCGCTACCCACAGTTGTTTGGTGATATGTGATTCCGGGGACGGAATCATCCTAAGGGGGAGAGAATTGTAATGACCGTGTTTCTAGGCTAGGAATTAATATTGATATGATAGTCTAGGTTAACCTTTGTAACTCATTTTGAGTAAATGAAAAGGAATTATGTGAATATTATGTGTTTTATGCGTTTTATGCTTAATTACTAGGAGTTAATTAATTAAGAATAAAAATGAGCGTCGAAAATAAATATTAGATAAAGCCGATATCTATTAAGAAAGTTGTAGTGGTCGTGACAATGATTACGGATATATAGAGAATACCAAAATCCGAGTTATAACGAATAAGTTATGACCTGTCGAAGTTTCACGACAAAACCGGCACGGTGCCGAATGTCATAAAAAGTGAGTTTTTGATAAACTACTTTTTAGCCTTAGTGATCTAAACGAAAATCGTAGTGTTCATTAAACCGAGAGTAGGTATAAAAAGAACACCCAAATCTGACTTCGTATGAGGAAGTTATGATTTTTCGAAATTTCAGCTTAGCAGTAGACAGCTAAAACTCGAATTTTAGATCGAGTGATTTTTAGCCAACACGACCTAAATGAGAATCGAATGTCTCATCAATAGTAGCACAACGGTAAAAAGACAGACAAAAACGGACGTCGGATGAAGAAGTTATGAATTTTTAACGGATTTCCTGTTCCGATCTGTTAAAAATAATAATATAAAAATTAAAGTCAAAATTAGCCGATGAAGTCTAAACGAAAGTTGTAGAGCGTAATTTTACCTACGCGTGGATATAAAGAACGTAAAAAAACGGAGCTCGTATGCGAAAGTTATGGATTTTAGAAAATTTTTGCACAAAAACCGAGAAAATTAGCCTTAGAAATTTTTGCTTAAAACGTGCCACGTGTCCGAAATCAGTTGAGTCATCCGAGACGTGTCGCCTGCCTCGCATCCAAAGTCCGGTCCAATGGGTGTCCGATGTGTGCCCTTTATCACGTGTCCGAGCCTCGCAGTGAGCCACGAACCCCCTATCTCGGACCCTAGACCTCGGTCCACTTAGAAGATGCCACCGAGCCCCTCGCATGCGCATCCCACGTGCGAGCCACCTGCGCCCCTTCGGATCTGCTGCCACCTAAGAGCTTCTCAGCTGTCCGATCAGAAGCCTCCCCCTATAAATAGAAGGCTGCGAGCCTTCTCGAATATTTTTAAGAAATTGTCCATTTTAGCCCCTTTCTTCATATTTCTTACATTTTAACATCCCCCAAAGCCCCGATATCAATTATACCCCCCGGAATACACCACAAAGTGCTCGAGAAGCCCGTAAAATTTATCTTTTCGGTTTCGAAGCCCGACCCTCGCAGAGCCCGGTTTCTGAATAAAACTCCCGGTTTTATTAGAAACGATCATTTTAAGAAACAAATTGCTACCCGATTGTCATCAAATCATGTGAGTGTGTAGTTACTTTCACTTTATACATATATATGAAGTATTTACCTTAAAATACGTGCTATGTGTAAATATATTAATTGTTTATTTGAGGTGACTGTTGAATAGATGTTTTATATAAGTTTTAAACTGTATATGTATTTTATCTACAAATATGTTGGGTAGAACATGGGTAGACGAAATAGTCGATGTGTGTTAAAATGGTGAGAGGTCTCGGTGTTGTTGTTGTTGTTGTTTTTGAAGTCGTCTAGCGGAGTATAGATGACGACCACAGACCTTTCTAGACAGTCCAGTGGCACAATAGCAGGTTCGCAACTTGTAGGTGTTGATGAACTAAATGTTCATCGGAGTACTCCATCCCCCTCATGGTTGCCTTTAGGACATGTATGACTGAGGAGTCCCCTTAGCAGTAGTGTCCATCCCGATGATATTCCTTAGGCTAGGTCCCTTGTGTTAGGTGTTTAGGGACGTAAAGTGCGGACAACGAGAATGGGTAATCAGGGTTATAGTTGATTGGTGAACTTAATAAGTTTATTATTATTGTAGGTTGAAAACCCTATATGCTCACCAGACTCCCAAGTCTAACCCACTCAACTTTTTATGTTACAGGTAGTGGACCACGAGCATAGTCGGAGGACGATGAGAGATTTTTTTGATTATAGGCCAGTAGTTGTAAATAACCGTTGTAAGACTTATAATGTCTTGTTTATGCTTTTGATCTGTATCGGAACATGACATCCCGATGTTTTGATATGAAATGAAACTATACATTTCTAAAAGAAAAGTTTTGATAAACTTTTATCATGTTTTGTTTTGGGGACCTATTCAGCAACATCTTTTAAAAAGATTTCTCTGATTTTATTTTAAAAAGTATAAATTAAATCGGTCTTTTGTAGCCGAGAAATTAGGGGATGTCAGACAAGGCCCAATATGTGGTATGCGATAGGTTGGGGAACTCACTAAGTTTCGTGCTTACGTTTTTCAGTTTTGGTTTCAGGTACTTCCGGTAGCGGAGGGAAGAGCTCGGGGTGATCGCATGACACACACACACCAAAGAAGTTTAGCCTGAGATGTTTAGTATGATAAAATGGACAAGTGTTTTGAAAAGATACTATGATTTGTTATATAACCCATTTAGTATGTTTGAAATGATTTGATACTATGGTTTCGTAATGTTTTAAAAAGAAATTTTTGGTCATGATTTTGGGATGTTACATTTTCATTATCTATTTGTCACTGAACCATTAAAATTGTTTATGTTTACCCTTATGACCGGTTACAACTGGTCATAAGGGTAAAATGTGAACAGTTTCAATAGTTCAGTGGCAAATAGATAATAAAAAAATTTTAGTGACTAAATGTGAACAAAGTTGAAAATTCGTTTCCCTGTCAAAAAAGTTTAATGACTAAATGTGAACAAACTTTCATCTTGTATTATGGTTTAGCAAATTATGTATTTTTGTTAAATTTTAACAACATTTGTTGATTAAGAAATCTATGAAATACAAAAAAAAAAAAAAACCCGAAAAATGTATAAAAAACGAAAAAACAAAACCAATATTATATGTATAAGTTTTATGTTATAAACTATGCAATATTATATGTATAAAAATTATCCTAATATTATATGTATGAATTTTATGTTATAAAATTATACAACACATAAATTGACATACATTAAACCATATACGTTGTTTATAAAAGAATAAATACATACATTGATACACTATATATGTTGTTATACTCCATGTATTGACATACATCATATTAGTATATTTACTATTAAAAAAGATATTGAAAATGAAAGTCAAGTTGTTTAGAATTTAAATATTTTTAATTTACCCGGACAATTGATTTATATTTGAGATTGCATTTTCTTAAAAAGTTTGAATAATTATTGAAATTTATGATTATTTATCTAGACATATAGAGTTAAGTAAATCGTTAACATATTTTATCGAAAATGAAAGTCAAGTTGTTTAGAATTTAGACATTTTTAATTTACCCGGACAATTGATTGATATTTGAGATTGTATTTTCTTAAAAAGTTTGAATAATTATTGAAATTTTCTATTATTTATCTATAATTTTTAAAGAAAAAATAACTATATATTCAACAATTAAAATGACACTATGGGTGAGAATGATTTATTTTTTTGTTAAACCAAAATCAAATGGAAATTTTGATTTTTTATTTTGGAAAATACCAAACCATTGATTTTTTATTTCGGTTTTGGTTTTTTGTTTTTTCTAATATATTTTTCGGGGTTTTATTTTTGTATTTCATAGATTTCTTTATCAACAAATCTTGTTAAAATTTAATAAAAATACATAATTTGATACACCATAATATAAGAGGAAAGTTTGTTCACATTCGGTCATTAAACTTTTTTTACAGGGAAACGAACTTTCAACTTTTTTCACATTTAATCACTATTTTTTTTTATTTATTATGTATTTGCCACTGAACTATTGAAACTGTTCACATTTTACCCTTATGACCGGTTGTTACCGGTCATAAGTGTATAATGTGAACAGTTCCAATAGTTCAATGACAAATAGATAATGAAAAAAAGTTTAGTGAGTAAATGTGAACAAAATTAAAAATTCATTTCCCTTTCAAATCATTATTCCTAAATAAAACTTTAAAAATATTTAGCATAAATTTATGATTTAAAAAATGAAAATATAAACCTTTGTTTATATGTTTATGTTAAATTTTCTCAACATTGTTATTAGAAAATACAAAAAAAAAGAAGAGTTTGTAAACGTTTATTCCTAAAATTGGTTTGTGTTTGGATATGTAAAAGCAACATCTAAGTTTTGGTTCGTGCTAGAGACTGATTTTTGCTTTTGTATTTGGGTTTTAGACGTGCCATATTTTTAAAGCAACATGTAAAACGCTATTAGTTCTATAGTTTTTGTTAATGGTTTTTAATAAGGAAAAGCTCAAAAACCAATATATTGTGATATTATCTATAACGTTTATAAAAACTATTATATTATACAAAGAAAACTGCTTTATAAAACTATATGATACAAAGAAAACTGGTTGAATAGCCTATGTGAAAGTGAAAAAATTACTTGAAATTATTAAATTCCAGCAGATATATTAGAAAATATCTATAATTTTGTTAAAAACAATAATACCATTAATTTTTCACATAATCTTTAAAATTTAGATCGAAAATGTCATTTAATACTTTTAAGTTCATGTCGCGACCAATTATTATCGGTTATTTGGTTGTAAAACATTAATTTTACCAAAAATAAAAAAAACATAATAGTTCTAGTGGACATAAGAATGACATTTTTTTAATATTATAAAATATTATGATAGGTGTTTCTAAAGATTTTCTTGTTTTTAATAGTTATAATCTAATCATTCAATTGTCCACATGACACTCAACAAATCGTTTTTCCTCAAATGTAATTTTACTCAAATTCTTTTCATTTTTTTTTAATTTCCGATGATTCTGCCATTCAGTTTATGTAGCATTTATTTCGATTCCATTTTATTCAACAATTGATAAGTTACTTATCTTTATTTTTGAACTTCCAATTATAAATGGTTTAATTTGGTAAGCTTTAAACTCACACTATTAACAAACTACATAATTAATTCATATTATATTAAATGTCTATATTGGATATTCAACTAAAAATATATGTTAATTTTAAATAATCAATAAAATAGTCTAAATAAAATTTATATCTTATTAACTTAATAAAATTTTATTAATTTTTTATACGTGGTTTTCACGAGTTATAACATATATCTTCTAATTACCGATTCTTGAAATTGAAATTATAGTAACTATGTTGGTAAAGTCACAAGTCACTAGTAATTGTTTCTTCTTTTAGTTTTAACATTAAAAAAATTCTTAAATTTCTCTTCTTGATATTAGATTGCAAATAAAATTGCATTCAATGAAAAAAAAACTTTTATAAATCCCCACCTATTTTTAAATAAATTTGGTCTCTATCTGACATTTTTAGCGAGGTACCAATTTACTCCACATCTTCATTTCCATTTTGGTAACAAGCCCAGTTGGCACGATCACCGAGTTTTAGAATTAAAAATGAATTGTTTGATATTTAAAGTTAAAAACTTAAATGACAAAAAGAAAATGGTTCGAATTTGAACGGAGTCGTATACAACAAGGGTACTTGGGCTGCTACCTGAATTGACAAAACTGCCCTCACTTCGTCGGAATCAAGAAGCCGGCCTTCTGGACCATTTTGTCATAAAGAGAAAACACAAGAGTCCGGGTCAACCATTAACCCGTTAGTCATACCATATATAACATCACAATTTACACGTAATCAAACACACACACACACACTACACACACTATGAGACACCAAGAAGGAAGTTTGGACTTTCATGGATCAAGATTACGAGAAGCCACCGTAAAGATGGCTCATCTTTACCGGAGAATCTTCCGATTAGACGTCCGATGGAGTGTTTTACTCCAGAAGGTTTCAGTTTTTCGAGAAATCATTCGATTGATCTGGGATAGATTTCTTGCTTGTTCAATGGGGAAACCAGTCCGGTACCGGAGATTGTCTCAGGGGTCATCTTCTCCGGCGGAGGAATTGGAATCTGGTTTTGACCTTGAAAACCCCACCACCACCTGCAACGGCTATCAAGAAGATTCAGATTTAGTTACTCTCAAGATTAGTTTATTGGGTGATTGTCAAATTGGAAAAACAAGTTTCATGGTAAGTTTATTTTTCTTTTTCTTTTATTTATTTTTTTGAGAAAAAGTACAAAGGAATGATGGTATTGTGTATTTTAAATAATCTTTAAATCGGCATGATGACTTTTTTTAATCTGATTTTTTTTTTTGGTTTCTTTCAATATTAAATATAAACAACAGGATAATAATGATTTTTTTTGAATAATATTATTATGGGTAGTGATCGATTCAGTTACTTTTATTATGATTATTTTATAATTAAATTGGCTATTTTATGGTATTCGAAATTTGATTGATTGATTTTATTGTGAGGAATTTTGTTGAATTACTTTTGTTATGGTTAGTTTATAATCAGTTAGTTTTATTATGTTTTTTATTTTTTTTTATTATTTTTTTATTTTTATATTTAATTAAATTTGTTCTAGTTAATTTATGATTTAATGAATTTCGTTATCAGTATCATATAATTGAATTATTTTATTTTGATGTTGACGATACTTCCAATCTTGCAAAAAATATTTTCTTTTTGAATAATTGTTTCTTTCATGGCTAAACAAGAAACTATGAGAAGTTATATTTTATTCAGGGGTAGACTTAATTCCCAGTTTTGATGTTTTTTGTATTTTCTTTTTGTTTGTTTTAGGATTAAATATAACAAAAATCTAGAAATTATGGGGTTAAAGAAGTTTCTAATTTTTTAGAATATATATTAAATCTTCAAAATATTATAAGGAATCAGGGATTACGTATGTTGTGGATTTTAATTAATTTTAGAGAAATTATGTATTTGAAGAAAATTTTCATTTTGAGTAAAAAAGGAAACCATTTAAACTTTCTTTTTTGTTATCGATATTTTGAAGATTAAATACGTTGGAGACGAACAAGAGAACGGAAGATTGGAGATGGCTGGTTTAAATCTAATGGATAAGACGCTGTCGTTTGGTGGAGCAAGAATTGCATTTAGTATATGGGATGTTGGAGGTAATTAATTTTTTATTTATTTCAATTTATTTTAGAATTTTCTTAAATCTTTTAAAGTAAAATGAAATATACAACATTCAGGTGATAAGAGATCGAACGATCAAGTCCCGTTAGCGTGCAAAGACTCCGTCGCAATCTTGTTTATGTTCGATCTAACAAGCCGATGCACCCTCCACAAGTAAATTATTTATTTATTTCTTTACATTTTTTAAATTTATTTAAGCCAATTCTTTAATTTAGTTAATGCTGTTTGTTTTTCTTGGATTCCCAGTGTATTAGGATGGTATATGCAAGCAAGAAAATGGAATCAGGTATGTAAAAGTTCATGACCAGTTTATTAGTATGTGATTTTAACAAATTAAAAATCGTAACAGTTTTATTTTGCAATTGCATAAATTTTCTTGGTATTTTGAATTTGTTCTTATAAATTTCAAAATAATGTTTTTTTTTTTTAAATTATTTTATCAAGGTTCTTTTTTTTTGTGGATCAATTTCATAATTTGCAACTTGAAAGCATGCGAAATTTATGGTCATTTTAGTCATTAGATAAAAAATTTATTTCAAATAGTGGGGTGTGTGTGTATAAATTATAAAAGGTTGGGTAGGGAATAATTTGACACATCTTGGGTTGTTGATAATCATCTTTTACAAGTTAGCTTGTCAGGTGAGGTGCATCGACCTGTCGCTGGCCACCTTTATAAAAAGAATTATTTACTGATTTTTTTAATTTAATTTAATCTAATTGTTGCATTGCATGCATTGCAGACTGCAATTCCTATCTTGATAGGGACCAAGTTTGATGATTTTGTAATGCTTCCACCAGATCTACAATGGACCATTGTAAATCAGGTAAATTTATTGTTATATTTTGACATCATATTATTAGAAAGTCATAATTATAACATTTTTTTTGTAATAAAACAGGAGAACGTTTCAATTGAAATGTTTCCGTTGGGTTTCAGAGTAGCAAACACCATTTGATTTAAAATCTATTTTCTCCTTGTAACATATAACTAATGATAATAATTCATTTGGTAACGTAATATTAATTATCATTCTATATAAATTGAACAAAATTTAGATCTGTTAGGAAACAAACAAACAAATATGATCTCTAAGAATTTAAGTAAGGGCTGGCATGTGAATGAAAAGAATAATGAGTCACGATGTTTGTTTATATACAATATAAAATCTGTTTCTCACATAAACACACAATATAATATGATCTCTAAGAATTTAAGTTAGAGGAGGAAACCCAACCCATTTTGACAAAAGGATAACTAGTAATATGCTCCATTATTGTTGAAATAAATACTAGTATAATATTTTTGTTTCTTTTGTAAGTATTATTTAAAGAGCATGTGAATTATGACGTGGCAGGCACGGGCATACGCAAAGGTTATGAAAGCAACGTTATTTTTTTCAAGTGCTCGACACAACATTAATGTGAACAAGATCTTCAAATACATCATGGCTCGACTCTTCAATTTACCATGGTCTCTTCAACCCAATTTAAACCAAGGGGAGCCCATTATCGATCTTTACTAGGCGGAGAAGGAACATCTATCTACATCTATCTAGTCTTTTACTTTACTTGTATATAGTCGGAACCAGCATAGTCAGACTTTGACTTTGACTTTGACTTGGATATTATCAGCTAACCTAACCCGCTTACAAAATCTAATGGGAGAAGGTAATTTTTGTTTTGGAAAAGCTGACTCTTTATTGTTAAATGCATGAACATGACCTTTTTGTGTTCTATATCGACATACTGTTTTGTTTTGGAGTATATAATATTTGTTGAAAATGTATTCAAGTCACAAAATTACTTTAATTATAAATAATTAGATTCAAAACTTTAATCACTTATAAAAATTGAATAAGTGATGGAAGGGTAAGGCTTCCATGTCTCTCCTATCTTCTTCTTGACCAAGACACCCATCTGGATTAATCAGACGAAAAGATTTAGAATCTAGTCCATCCATAATGCATTCATAGATTGAATCAATTTGAGCATGAGATGAATAGATTTATTTGGGTTCATAATTGCCGTCAGATACAAATCGGAATGATGGAATAACGCCAACACCCACAGTCGTGGATTGAATCGGTTATGGGGAGTTATGGCATTTGAGGGCTAATCGGGAGAAATTGGTAACTAAATGTGACCGGCCGACAATGGTGTCGATGGCCATGGGTCTAGAGGATCATGGTGGTGTCATTGGGTTTAGGGAGGAGTATACGAAGGGAGAGGAAGAGTCTGAGTCGTGATCTTCTTGGTCATGGGGGGAGAGAGAGAGAGAGAGAGAGAGAGAGAGAGAGAGAGAGAGAGAGAGAGAGAGAGAGAGAGAGAGAGAAGTGGGTCCTTTCCAATGTTTTAAAAACCGGGTTTTTAGTTGAACCGGTATGAACCGGTTCGACCCCCGAGTGAACCGGTTTCTATATTTTTCATGTTTTTTTTTTTTTTTTTATTTTTTTTTTATTTTCTTACACATACATACATATATATATTATGAATTTGATGTTTACAAATTCAAACATTAAAAATACATATAAAAATAAGTTGTAAATGAATTCAAATACATTAAAATAACACATAACCATAAGTTTTAATGTTTTACATCAATCCATATACGTTAAAAAGAAATAAAATATAATATTGAAACCAAATATAATATTAGATGAATACAACCATATCAAAAAACTTTATAACATTTACCATATGTTTTTATTTAAAGAAAACTAAATAGATTTAGAAAAAAAATCATCAAAGTTTAGTATGTAAATGATTTTTTTCATGTGTATTTATTTGGTTTAACCGGTTTATTTTGACCGGTTCAACCGATTTTTTCTAAAAACCGGCCGGTTCAATCCGATTCAAAAATTAATATAAAACCGGTGATAGTTGAACAGCTTCTTCCTCCGGTTCCCGGTCCAACCGATTCGACCGGCCGGTTCAAACCGGTTTTTAAAACACTAGTCCATTCTTTTCTTTTCTATTTTTAATTGATAAATATTAAAATAAAAATACAAAAATACAAACAGGAAATTAGAAGGGTAAAATCGTCCTTTCAGGTTTCCCTAGAACCAAAAAACCATAAATTTCTTAATTTTAGGACTAAAACCACGGAAAGTATTTGATTTTGAACCTTTTATGTAAGTCGGAAATTATTTGGACCATATCCACAGATTTTCATAAACCACAAGGGCCAATTTTGCAGTTTTTTCATTTTTAAATAGATGCTTATATATTTTTTAAATGTATAAACGTATTTTTTACGTATTTATACGGATTTTTAAGTATTTCACCTACTTTTATGTATTTTTATGTGTTTTTTTTATCTATTATGTATTTATATGTATTTTTTAAAGTTTTTTTTTTATATAGATGTTTATCTATTTTATGTATTTTAAATGTATAATTGTATTTTTTTTACGTATTTATCTATTTTTTTTTTACTTCAGGTCGTTTGCACCATTTCATCAAATTCGTACAATTTCTTCGAGTATATCTAGATATTTTCCTACATACCCACATAATTTAAGCTTTTCCTATTTGCTTATCGTGAAATTAAACATCAAATGAAAAAAACTTAAAATATGTGGGTATGTAGGAAAACAATGTAGACATAATCAAAGAAGCCGTGCGAATTACATGAAATGGTGAAGACGATTTGAAGTAAAAAAATACATAAATACGTTAAAATAATATAGTTATACATTTAAAATACATAAAAATACATAAACATCTATATAAAAAACTAAAATAGAAAACATAAATACGTAAAAATATATATAAATATGTAATACATAAAAAAACACATAAAAATATACAACAAAATATGTAAAATACTTAAAAAATACATATAAATACGTAAAACAATACGTTTATACATTTAAAATACACAAAACGGCATAAACATCTATATAAAAAACTTTTAAAAATATGTAAATACAAAAAAATACATAAATACGTAAAAATACATATAAATATGTAATAAATAAAAAACTAAGGCCTTTAGTTGATAGCACAGGAGATGGATTAAGGTGTCAGACTCGACCATATTTCAAGAGTACTCTTCAAGATTTCAGAGGATGGGAGATCTTAAGGTTTGACTGGTAATTGATCGTTAGCATTGGTAAGCTCAGATTGTTGGAAGTGGACTATTAGGAAGTAAGAAGGATTGAGAATCCTTCAATTCTCGTGTGCCATGAAGACTTAGTCGAATCTAAGTGGGGGAGAAACTTTTTATAAAGTTCTCCAAATGCGAGTCTGGTTGCGCGAGGTGCAATCTTTTGGGCACCTTGTCAACCAGAAGGGTATTCTGGTTCATCCGGCCAAGATAGAGGTTGTGATGCAGTGGGAGATTCCGAGGTCTCCAACTGAGATTCGAATTTTCTTGGGTCTAGCGGGTTATTACCGGAGATTTATATGGGACTTCTCTGAGATTGCGGTTCCTTGACCCGATTGAGCAAGAAGTCGGTGGCCTTTCACTAGGGGCCTGAGCAACATGCAGCCTTCGAGACTCCCAGACAATAGGTTTTGCGAACCAGGTTAGAGCTCCAGTTAGGACTCAAGTTCAGTCGTGTGTTAGGTTGAGTGCATGTTCAACTAGTATGGAAAGTGTTGTAAGATTGTGGGGGTATCCGTAACATTCACTAGCGATCAGGTAATATGGAAAGTGTTGTAAGACTGCGGGGGTAGTCGTAGCATTCACTAGCAACAGATAGTGCTAAAAGTGTTGTAAGTCTGCGGGTGTAGCCGTAGCATTCACCAGGTTGGCAGATAGTGTGAGAATTGTTGTAAGTCTGCGGGTGTAGCCGTATCATTCACAAGGTTAGCATATAGTGCTAGAGTGATGTAAGTCTGTAGGTTTAGCCGCATCATTCACTAGGTTGGTAGATAGCATGAACGCGTTGTTAGGACGCGGAAGGAACAATAGTACCCACCAGTTCGGGTATAACATTGAGGATATGGAAATCCACAAATTGGTTTATGGATTTCCCCAAAGGGATTAGACATGGTTAAGCCAGTGATAAGACTATAGGAACGTCACTACAGTTATGAGATCAGGGGAGCAATAGACTGCTTAAGGACGTGTGAGATAAGGCTACCATTGGTCAGGTAGCAATCACTTTTAGTCTTGGATTTGATGATGTCAGGATTCGATGCATGGACCCGATCGGTTAGATCAGAAAGCTGTTAGAGTCGCAGTAGCATGATAACTAGTGGCAACTAGTTCCAGAGAAGGATTTCGTTCAGAAGTCGTGTGAGGTGACTAAGTAGGGAGTCCTTTAGCTCCGCAGCTGGTTCGGAACCCGGTATTTCAGATGACTGACGAATGAATTGAGACCAGGAAGGTCTCGGTGGATTTTGGAAAGCAGCCATGTGGCAGCATACTGCTTCAGGCAGTCCAGTGTCCGGGCAGTTTCAACGTTTGAGCAGTATTATTATTATTTTTGTTTTGGGTTGCAAATACGGACGAGATAGATGGTTGATTGGGAAGTGACAAGTCACTCACAGCGGGATTAGCTGAGCCTTGGCCAAGTATAAGTGATCTGCAAAGATAATTAGGTATGTGCCTCTGTTTTCCAGTGGGGACCTCGAGTTATCAGAAGTTGAGTAGTCAGTTGAGAGACAAGTGGATTAGGTTCAACAATAATGATTTAGTATGAGCGGTCTGTCAGGGAGTCGGACCATCTCGAGACAGCAGAATTAAGACGGAGTAGATGTGATCATGTTGCGAGGAATTTGTTCACCAGCGGATTTTAGGGCTCGGGGTTGTTTCCCTGTTACTTGAGTGGTTGGGTGTGTAAGGAATGGTAAGGAATGATTCCGATGACGAAATCTAATTTAAGTGGGGGAGAGTTGTAACACCCCGTTTATTAAATAAATAAATAAATAAATTTATGAAAGAGTAGCAACCCTAAAATCCATAATATTCAGTGAGATGTTTGTTTTGGGAGCTAAATGTTATGGTTCTTGCCTTCTTGGAGTATTAGGGGTTAAATGTAATTAAGGAGTGATTATGTAAGGATTTTAGAAGTCAGTGGGGGTGTTTGGTATTAGTTGGACTGAATATGAAAGGATTTGTGGAGTTAGGGGCTAAAGAGTAAATGATGGACCTAAGTTGAAAACAATTTACAGAAGCAGGGGCTGTTGGGTGAATTTCGGACCTAATTTGAAAGGTTTTTGGTTGGCTGGGGTTAAAAGGGTAATTTGTGGATTTGTTTTGAAAGAAAAGGGAGACAGAGGGACCATTCCTGTTAATATGGCCGTGAGTTTCAAATACCGAGTATTTAACTATGTCATTGTTCTTAAAACCCTAACCTTAATGTGCAACAGCCGCCACCCTCTCCATCTTCACTTCCGGTAGCCGCCACCACCACCACTGTTTTATCCTCCATCTGCCATCGGTGTGCGTTTCGTGTGGGGAGTTATGTCCGTTTGGGAGGTTGGGATTAGGCGACCGGAGCCGCCGTCGCTGTTGGAGCCCTAAGACCACCGAGAATCGTCGTTGCCGCCCCACTGTTTCATTGCCAGCCGACCATCGGAACCACCGCCATGACGAGCGCCACTGCTGCTATTTCCTTTGAAGGCGAGTCTCGCTGGTTCATGGGGTTTTTCTGTTTATTGGTGTCGTTGCTGCTTGACTGGGAAACAAAAGGAACCACCGTCACCACCGTGAGGTGGTGGCTCCCATCGTAAAATCATCACTGCCACCGCCATACGCCACCAGGTGGGTGGCTGACTTCTCTTTCCGAGCAAAAGACGTGAAGGTGTGCGTATTTCAGTTTGTGGGCGTGTGTGTTTGGTTGGAATTTTCAGAAAAGGCATCACCACCACCGTGAGGTGGTGGCTGCTGCCACACGCCACCGTCGGCCACCACAAGGTGGTTGTGTGTGTTTATTTTAGGATTAAAGCTTTGTAAAATGTATTTGAAAGTGGAATAATGAAAAGAAAAACCATAACCACCACCGTGAGGTGGTGGCTGCCGCCACCGGCCGCCGTGTCGGGTGGCGGTGTGCCTCATTTGTATTGTGACTCGTTTGGGATGCTTGGACTGAATGGGCCTAATGAAATCTAGTGGGCCCAATAATGCCTTGATTGACCAAAAAGCCCAAACATGTGACTAATGGGCCTAGTGAAACCCTAATGGGCTTAATGAAACCCTAATTGACCTAAAGATTGAGTTTTGGGCCTATTGGGTTTGGGTTGGAAACCGTAATTAGGGTTTAGAAAACCTTAATTTTGGAATCATGCGCTTGGACTTATCGGGACCCACGTTTGGGCCATTGGAATTGAATTATTAATCATACTCGAGCATACTATGTGATTTACCCAATAGATTGATGGACCTAATGGATTAAGTCCTTAATGGGTTAAGTGAGAAACACTTAACCCTAATCGTCATTTTATGTGAAAACTCTAATTTCACTTAGGCTTTATGTTGGACTTTTCTATTGGGCTATTAATGGGCATCAAAAATCAAGCAAATGGACTAGAATAATTTAATGGGCTTTAGGGTAAGGCCCATGTAAAGGGTTTGGGCCCAATTTGGACAATTGGGCCATAGATGGGCCATAATTGAGCCTTTATGATTATGAGATATTAAGCCATTAGAAATGCCAAATGTTTGGACTGGACTAAATGGCTGGGCCTTAGAATAAGACCATGTAAGGTTTGGGCCCAATTTGGAAAATTAGGCCATATGTTGGGTTTTGATTCCTAGTTTGACTTTTGGGCCTTTGGATTGGGCCTTGGGCTTGAATTAAGCCAAGATGGGATAAAGTAGCCTTTTACCCCAAGCATCGACTTAGGGTTATGTGTTAGAACCCAATTATTAATTGGGTGTTATTTTGATATTGACAGATTCGAGAATCTGTCAGCCAACAGTCACAGCTTTATCCGCGGGACTTCAGCAGTGTGAGGTGAGTCTCCTCGCTGTTTGTATGGGTCTAAGGCACCAATGCCAGCCCATTTAGTTTATGTATGATAGGAAGACCCGGGGGTTATCCCTAGGCATTATGCATGAAAGAATAGAAGACGGCTCTTGGCACACAGTATGTTATTATGTATAGTAGGAAGACCCGGGGGTTAGCCCTAGACAATATGTATGAAAGACCAAGAGGTAGCACCTAGCGCACTGTATGCTATTATGTATGAAAGACCAGGAGGTAGCTCCTGGCGCACTGTATGCTATTATGTATGAAAGACCAGGAGGTGGCTCCTGGCACACTATATGCTGATTAGCTAAGTAGAGTAGTATGTATGCTAGTTGTCTTTATGATGTTTGCATGGAAGACTAGGAGGTGACTCTTGGCACTTGTTTGTGAGACTGAGGGGGTGGCTCCCGACTTGGCAAGAAAGGCCACATGGCGGCCCGTGGCATAATGGTAAGACTATGTTTGGCACATAGCATCTTTACTGATTATGATATATGTATGGCTCATGGTTATATATGACAGTATGCAAGTATGTGTTTATATATGCTAGACAGTATCCGGTTGAAAGAGACCGAAAGGGTAGGCCAACACCCAAATATGCTAGACAGTATGTTGATATGTATGGTATGTGGTATATGGGGAACTCACTAAGCTTCGTGCTTACGATTTTCAATTTTGGTTTCATGTACTTCGTTTTCAAAAGAAAGAAGCAGGCTCAATCACAATGCATCACATCATGTTTTCTGCACATGAGATCTTTGGAATTACACTCTGATATTTTTTTGATGATAGAATGAAAAAACAGTTTTCATGCTGGTATTATTTATGACATTGATTATGATTTATTTTAAAAATGATTTTACAATTATTATGATATTTAAGGGAAGAATATGTGAGTATGTGACATTTATTTGTTCTGAACAAATAAGATAATTACATGTGAAAAATAATAAAATCTAAAAATATATGAAAATGCCATTTGTCCAAATCAAAGAGAGAATGACATGTGACAAAAATTATTTCATTTATTAGGGAGGATTTCACATGAAGAGGTAAAAATTACAATTTCCCCAAAACAAACGCTTATCTTATTACTGCAAACAAATATTGATACCATTATACGAAGACCGAGCAAGGTTGTGTCATGACAAAACTGTTGCCCAATTTGCCCATGTTTATTGAAAAGAAAAACATAACTCAGTTCACTACTAGCACCCACAACCCTTGGGGTAAAAAAGTCTAATCCTTTCTATAACATAGGAGTATATCTAAGTAAAATGAATACTCATCCATTCTTATTATCTACAACATCAACAGCTACTACCATCTCACCTTGCTGTTCTGCAACCATGGATGTAAATAAACAACCAATATCAACACTACAAGACAACCTCGTGAATTTCCACTTCCGTCCTTCGTTTTTCACTGCTTCGCCTTTTCAATTTAAACCAAAAATTAGAAAAAAAAATCAGAACCGATAGATAAAATCCATGTTTGACTTTTCTGGTCAATATGAAACAAAGAATTGATATAAATTTTCACAAATATATATACCTGGACAAAAATATCCCAGACTCTAACCTTATCACATTATAGTGGTGCAGAATTACCATCAAGATTTCTGATGATTCCTTTTTGTTTTTCTTATAAAAGATCTAAATAATCAACTTGTTGAAATATTGTTTGAATATAAACCCCCAAAGGCTCTAACCTTATCACAATGTCATGGTGCAGAATTCAGACTTGTAATATCAAGATTTCTGGTTCTACCATGTTCCCGTTTTTTTTTTTAAGTCAAATTTTCTTCTACAAGATCTATACTATTATTTTTTAAGCATACTAATTGTTTCTTTATTTCGACATCCTATGAGTATAGGATGCTTAGGGTTATTATTCAAGATTTGAATTTTGATAAATTCTTGTTTTTTGTATGTTACGCAAACCAAAACAGATTTCAGATGAGCAGTTGAGGTTTTGTTTTCAGGTGTTATAAGTTATGCAGAAAGACTCTGTATTTAACTTGAATACAAGATAACAAGAACAATCGAAATGGAGCACTAAAACTGTTGGTTGGTTGTTATGAAATTTCAAGATGAAGACATAATAATTAAAAGGGTACCTGAGAATACAAGAAAGTTCCAAGGATAGCGATTGCAGCTCCAAGAGCATTGACTGGTTGCACGGGTGTATGGAAAATGATAATAGAAGAAACAATGACAGATATACGCTTCATTGTGTTCCCAACACTAAACGTCAAAGGAGAGATTTCATCAAGTGACATGTATGAAACCTGATTGTACAAATGATAGAAGATACTCTGTGCAGCCACCCACCTATCGTATCAATAAGAACAAATGTTTTTTAGCCATTCATTCAACAATAAGTCAATAACAACAACCATGACAATGACATGAAAGAATATATATATTCACATAATATAGTTACCAAATGAAATTGGGTCCAATTTCAGAGATGGCATTCTGCCATCCAGCAGCCCACATTTTAGGACCCTCAACAGCAATTGCAAATGGTGTAAGAATCAAAAGTGATAGCAAAGATAAACAAGCATAATAGTTCATCCCACTAACAGATTTCCCCTTCATGCCTCTTTTGGAAAATATGTTCCTAAACACAAACGCCAAATTCGAAATCATGGCACCCATAAACCCTAAAAATCAACAATCAACAATAAACAATCAACAAGAAATTAGAAGCTAGAACCCAATTTGTAAGCCTAATTGGTTTAAAGGTGATTGATTTACCAGTCATGTTGAAATTGAGTTCAGTTAGGGCAGAAAGGCCACAACCACCGATGATTGGTATAAGAGACAAGTAAACTGGCAAAGGGAATGTTTCTCCCAATATGAACCTTGACACCAACACACTAAAAGCAGGCTCACCGCTCTTGATTATGTGTGTGAATGAAACAGCAACTTTTGACATGCTAACAGTTGCTGCAACATGACCAATTGTATGTGCTAATGCAACCTGAAAAACAATGTCCAAATCAGTTTCTGAATAATTAAAAACCCTAACAGGACAATAACTTGCTTACAGGGAATAAGGATTTCCAGAAGTCGAGATCGGTGTTGGGTGCTTCAGCGACTTTTGTAGCCCAAGAGATCAACATGATGGCTGATCCAGCAGCAAGAGACAACGTTGAAGTCAACCATGGGTATGGAAAAGCATTCAGAACCTTCTTATTATAAATGTTAAAAATCACATTCAAAAACCACCATGTTGCAAAATAAACACCGATCTTAACCCTCCTTGCTGCTTCGATTTTGTCACCAACTACTTCCGCATCAGATCGATCAGCTTCATAGGCGTTACACGCGACACTAGATTTTGGACTCCGACCAGCATATAATAGCGTTCGTAACGATCCAAAAGTTTGAATTGAGGAAACATGTAGTGGTTTTGAATTTGAGACGATGGAAATTTTGCTAGCTTTGGGATTTGAAAGAGGCGGTAAAACCGAGAATTGTTCCGGATGATTTCTTCGGTGATCAATAATTTTAGAACTGAATACTGGAATCGTTACATTGGATTGCTTCAAAGAGAAGATCATATTGAATGTGCCACAAAAATCTATAAACTTAAAATTAGAAACGAACGAAAGATATTATTAAACCCTTGATCTTTGATTCCGTAGTTTGGTGTGTTGTAGACTGTAGGACGAAAGATTTTAATGGTGTGTTGGTGTATCCAATCGAGCAAAACGATCACGTGTGCTCTTGAAAGAGTTTTGGTTCTTCTTTCTATGTTCGCACTTTTCCTACTTGAACCAATTTGATTTGGACTAAATAATGCGTATCTTTCACTATTTCTCATATTTCTTTATAATTAAATAATTTTGGTCAACAATTTATAGAATGGCATATAAATTAAGATTTATAAAAACAATATTATCACTAGATCATATAATTTTTTTAATGGATTTAATTTTATATTAATGAATCACATTTGATATATATATATATATATATATATATATATATATATATATATATATATATATATATATATAATTAAAACATATATTAAAACTAATATGAATATACTTGGCAAATTAGTTGAAGTTATAAAAATTATCATCAACCATGAGAAAGGAATAACTCTAATTCTTTAGCAAGTTGTTTCAAACTTCAATTATTATGAAAGGAGCTAACGGGTGGCTCTTCAATTGGTGTGGGGGCTGGTGAGACCTCTCAAGTGCATATTCCAAAGTATGTCCTTTCACCAACAGAGGAGGAAACCCTTCACCTAACTCAAAGGTTCACCAACTTTCTACTTTGAGGGAAAGGTGCACAAAACAAACCACAAAGGTCATTCAAAATGCCCCAAAATGTCTTTGAATACAAACATGGTAAAAAAAAAATAAACCTTGATCGATGTCAAAAGGATGTCACAACGTTAGTGTATGTGTATATGGATGTATGATTTGGCCCATATAATGGATGAATTAATAATTTGGCCCATGTAAAGGCCGTTTAGTAGCAACACTCTATTCCTTTTAAACTTGTATATTGCCATCGTAACATTCGTTTTCCTGGTTAGTAATTTTAATCCTTTAATTTTGAAGGTTTTCTTTGTAGCGGTGCGAACTTGGTTAAGGGTCTCGGCACGACCTTTAATGAAGTTTGCAGTGTGATGGGTTTGCTGGGTGAAATCTTAGAAGCCTCGAATTTTTGGCCTATTTAATGGCACAAACCTCTAGAGTTTTGTCATTAGCTCAACCTCCATCTCTGAGAAATCCTCCCATGAAAACCATAGACTCTCTTTGATCTTTCGTGTGATTTTTCTTTCTTCGTGTGGCTTGAAGGTGTCCTTGTTGCTAGAAGTTGATTGTTCAAGAGAGATCTAATAAGCACCGACCTTCTTACCTTGCTTAGGGCCTCTGTAAGTATTCAAGATCCATACTTTTTGTTTCGTCAGTTATAGATCTAGATTTTGTGGCTTGGATTTGGTCCCTTCATGATGTTTGGGTGGAGTTTGAAAAAACTCCAGACCCAAAGGTTGGATCTTGGCGTCTTCTGGACCCTTTGAGACTGATAGAAGTGATTACTATATTGCATTTGGTGCCATGCAAATTCATGAGCTCATTTTGGTCCCTTTTAACCTACGTTTAGAGATATTGTGTAACATCCGAATTTCCAGGTATATTATTTTATTCATTTATTTTGAGTTTGGGGAGGAACTCGGCGAGTTAATGCTTAGACTCGCCGAGTAGGACCGCGGGTTTTTATCCGGATTGGTGACCGGACTCGACGAGTCGACTCGTGGACTCGGTGAGTCCACGGTGTTAATTGAAACCCCTAATTTCTTGGGTTTGGGATCTATTTAAAGGCTCTTATAGCCTTCAGTTGCGGCTACCAGACCCTTGAGAGAAACCCTAAGAGAGCTAGAACGTTTGTGAGGGAGGAGAGGCCATTTTTGATCCTTGTGTTGGTGTTCTTGTAAGAAGAAGGTGACCAAGGCAAGAGGGAGCTGAAGAGGGTGCTATTTTATAGATTTCAAAGCCCAGGGACTTCATATTTGAGGTATAGATTCGATCCTTCTTCAGTTTTGGTGTTAACCTTTGGAGTTAGGGTTTTCTAGACCCTTTAGAGGCTTGATTGAATGAACATTTGGTCCCTTCTCGTATTGAGGCTTTAGATCTGGATCCAAAGAGGTCTAGAGACCTTAACCCTTTGATCTTTATGATTGATATTAGGAGACATGAGCTTAGAGTGTCATATTTGAGGTTATTTCTCCAAATGGAGCCTTTGGGCCTTTGCATGAGCATCAAGATCTGAACTTTACATAATTATCATGCTTGGGAAGGTCAGATCTATGGATTAGAGGAACAGATCTGACCTCAGGAGGTCATTTGAGTTTGAGCATTGCATGAACTCGCCGAGTCCAAGAACAGACTCGACGAGTAGGATAGTTTTCCCCATGAATCACACAGTTGGTGACTCGCTAAGTTGGGGAAATGACTCGGTGAGTCATTGGGGATTTAGAGGACTTGAGTCATGACTGAACTCGCCGAGTCCCAATTGTGCACTCGACGAGTCTGGTCAAGATTTGACCGTTGACTTTTGTTGACTTTTAGGGTTTGGTCAACAATTAGACTTGTGGACCGATTGAAGGGTAAAATGGTCTTTTAGCCTTCTTAGAGGACATGTGAGAGTCTAGTCTAGCCTGGAGAGCTGTTATTGATTGAGATGATTGTTATATGTTTAGGCAGAGGCTAGATCAGTGTATACACGGGCGAGGTATTACCCGAGACATCCGAGGTGAGTCTTCTCACTATACTTTACCTTGAGTAGGTAACTAGAGTTATGTGATAGAGTATCTTGTATGTGCTGAATCCATTTGTGTTGCATCTTGGGCCATAAGTTTTGTATTTGGATTGGGCCTGTCCATCCGTGGTTATCTAGATTAGTTTGATAGTTATCTAGATTAGCTAATAGGGTTTTGATATATATATATATATATATATATATATATATATATATATATATATATATATATATATATATATGCATGCATGTATGCATGATATATAGTTGTCGTTCATTACGTTTATCATTGTAACCCTAAACACCTCTACAGTTGAAGTTCTTTG
Source organism: Lactuca sativa (assembly GCF_002870075.4). Lineage (NCBI taxonomy): Eukaryota > Viridiplantae > Streptophyta > Magnoliopsida > Asterales > Asteraceae > Lactuca > Lactuca sativa. The sequence continues at coordinate 8,449,396 of NC_056627.2, forward strand.
TCGAGCTCATCTGAGGTGTTGAAGTAATAATCATTCGACATATTCAGTGCAATTCTCGTGTTCTTTATTACGTTATTATTCATTAACTTGCATAGAATCATTTGATCATGAAAGAACTTAGTTCTAACAACTGGTATCAGAGCAGGAGATTGTGTGATCAATACACATTCCTTTTGTATTCAGATTACTTTAGGGTTTCCGCTTTTATCGTATAAATAGAAGCCGTCTTCTTCATATCGACGATAACTCAGTTTCTGATAAAACCCTAATCTCAAGATTACAGGTTTGATTCTAACAGCTCACCATGTCTCGCGATGATTCACATACAAACCCCATCAACATCTCAAACAACATTGGATCTGTAACCAGGGTACCCATACTCTATACTCAAGACTACGAAGTATGGGCTCATTACTTTGAAGACTACGTGGTTGGATCTGAAGATAATGGTTATCTCATCTGGGAAGCTATCACTCTTGGACCGTTTGTACATTCAGGAACGAACACGACTGTTAAGTCCCAAACGGATTACAACAAGCTGGTGACAGATGTAGAGAAGATGCCACAGGATGAGAAAGATAAGCTCTTGTGTAACGCGAAGGCCATGCGAATGATAAGATTCGCCCTGCAATCTGACACCTTTCGGTTAGTTGGTTCATGCACAACGACTAAAGAAATCTGGGATAGGCTGAAGGAACTTTACTCAATTGATGAAGATCTGGAACACTCCATTCAAACCCTGCTACTGTCAAAATTTAGAGTCTTCGAACAGAAACCTGTAGAGAAGCTTATACAGACTTTTGATCGGTTCAATCATCTCCTAAGTAAGATGATCAAGCATGGAATAGAGAGAAAGTTGATCGAACAGAAAGTGACGTTCATGAACGGACTGAGACTGGAATGGATGGCCGTAGTTTCCACTGTGAAGACGCATGAACAATTTAAGTCTTATTCTCTGGCTAAACTTGTAGGGATACTTAAGTCTCATGAAAGTGTAGTAACCAAGGAAGCGAAAGTGGTTTCTGGTGTGGGATCGTTGGCTCTTGTCTCTAAAGGAAAAAGTATTGCAGAAGAAGAAGAAGAGTCAGATATGTCTGAATGTGACCTTACAAGTGAGGAGTATGCGATGATGGTCACAAATCCAAAGAAATTTGCAAGGAGAAAATTTCCTGTCAGCAAGAACCGAAACTGGCAGGGAAGTTATAGTTCTGAGAAGATAAAGGATGAACCGAAAGTCTCCTCTCAAAAAGATGAAGAGAAAAAGGAGAGCAAGCTTGCAGGAGACTCTGGATACGACTGTAACTACTGTCATGGCAAGAACCATTTTGCCAAAGATTGCATGTTGAGAAAAATGGCTGAGAAAAGAGAGGGTGAAGATGATGAGGCGTATTATATGCGCAAGTTAGAGGAAATCAAGAAGAAAAAGGCGACTAACAGCTTTATGAATGCCTTGATTGTACGGGAGAATACTGGGGAAGATGAGTTCGGTGGCATAGAAGTTTGGTCAACCAACTCTGAAGATGAAGAGGTTAGAAGGCCCACTCATGGAAAGGCTTTTGTGGCAAATGAAGAAATTTCGGCTGGAAAGTGTTTTATTGTCACTGCTGATCCATCAACCGAAAGTGCAGATAAGGAATCGAACCTGACCGAGAATAAGTGTTTTGTGGCCAAGCCAGTGAGTGAGAAGATCAACAACTGCGATCGGTTGATCAAAAAGGTACAATCTCTTCTTGAAACTCTTAAAATTCCAAAAACAGATTATCAAGAAGAATTAAATGAATTAAACTTTAAATTTTCTAACCTAAGTAGTAGCCTCATGCAAACTCGCTTAGCGAATTCTAACCTAACTGACCAACTCAGCAGGTTGTCTTCAAAAAGTGAGGAAAGAAGAATGTGGATTGAGCTGAAGGAAGCAGAGTTAGTTAGAGCTAGGGACGAAAGTATTTATTTGCAAAGAGACAATTTAAAGTTTTTAAAACAAAGAAATGTTTTCCGTTTAATTGCTAAGCGTCTTTATACTAATATTGCTCAATTACATTTAAGCTGTGAAATTGGAAAGAAAATTCATAAAATGATATTGCCCTTTCTTGAATTTAAGGAAGATGAGATCATAGCAGAATGTGAATCAGAAGTGTCCTCCGAAGAGACATCTATGTCTTATAGGCTAGGTCTGGACAAGATAGAAACCTTCATCGACTCTAAGGAACACAAAAGCATGCTAAAAGATATCCTAGATGAAAATGATATGCTAAAAATTAAATCTGAAACTATTCAATCATTCGATCTGTCAACTGCCAAACTTGACAATGAGCATAAAATAAACTTAGAAAATATGTCTGAATTTGATATGGAAAGCGAGATGAGTGAAATCTCAGTAGAGGACGAAGTTGACTGCTCTAAGTTTATGAAAAATGAAACCAAGAATGAAAAACCACTAATATCAGAAAACTCGGTTGAATTTGCTCATCTGTTAAAAGAACAGAAACCGAAACTCAAGGAAAAGGCCATGGTCTATCAAAATGTTTAGACTGTGCCAAATCAGGTTTATGCTGTTACTGGGGTCACTCAAAGGCAAACGGCAGAATTAAGAATCTTGGTCGACAAAGATAATGATGAAGGATGCGATGACTACTTCTGGTCTGCTCCAATTGACAACGCAGATGAAACCGTTGGCCTATCTGAGCAGACTACATGGAGGGTTAAAGGAAGATACATTGCATAACCCATCAACACACCCTCCAGTTTCGACAAACCAAGCACAAGTGGAACCAAAGAAATTCCTGAGGAACCAATGGAAGAACCGAAAGTTAAGACCAAGAAAAATGAAGAACCGAAAGTTCTAACCAAGAATAGTGCAGAAACAAAAGTGTCCAACAAGACAACCGAAACTCAAAAGGAGAAACCAAAGGCCAACTTCAATATCCACAAATCTCAGAAGGAGCTAGCCGAACAGAAACACTTGAGAAATCAGAGACATTCCAAGAATCTCAATGAACGAAAAAGGCACTGGAATTCTCAAAACTCCAACTATGAGCCTCCTAGGAAAGGATCAATGGACAATGGAAAGGAAAAGTTGAAGGAAAATTTCAGTCCTAATTCCTACTATTCCAAGTCCCAGAAACGAAAGTCGAGTTTCAATTCCCAATCTAGTTTCGGTCCTAAACGCAGTTTCGATCCTAAATCCAGTTTCGATCCTAAACGCAGTTTCGGTCCTAAATCCAGTTTTGGTCCTAAACCTAGTTTCGGTTTGTTGGGTTGCAGATTCTTTTAGTGTTGCGTCATTGGGCTCGGTTAATAGTCCAATAATTTTGTACTCCGGTTTGGGCCTGTTCAACCGTGAGCTGTTAGGTTTACTATATAAGAATATGCTTGCATGCATATTAGGTTAACGATCTAGAATACAATAGAGAGAATTACGATAGCTTTGATTTTCTTAATCGTTCCTGTAAACCTTCTAACCCTCTACAGTTGATGTTCTTTGTCGAGCTCTTCTGAGGGTTGTTTTATAATCATTCGACACGTTTGATTCATTCTTGAGTTGTTTATTGTTTTGTGTTCTTGCTGTTTAATCTTTATTTTACCTGTTTGAGATCTAATCGATCTTCAAGATTAAGTTTTAATCTTATCAATTGGTATCAGAGCAGGAGGCTGTGTAATCGATACACTTCTTTTCTGTGAAAAAGGTTTCAATTAGGGTTTTTCCGCAATTACTGATATTTATTGAGCCGTCATCTCATTATTGACGTATCTTGATATTTATTGTTTTGCCCTAATTTGATTTATTACAAGTCTGATCTTTGAACAGGTTATTGGATCATAATGGACGAGTCGCAATCGAATCCCATCAATATTTCCAACAGCGTTGGATCAACCACGAAGATTCCCATCCTATACACCCATGATTATGAAGTCTGGGCGCATCACTTTGAAGATTATGTCATAGGATCTGAGGATAATGGATACCTCATCTGGGAAGCAATTGTTAATGGACCATTTTCTCACTCTGCAACTTCAAGGATTATTAAAACTCAAAAGGAGTATAATGATCTACTGAAGGATGTTAAAGATATTGCACAAGATGAAAAAGATAAATTCCAGTGCAATATTAAGGCGTTAAGATTGATCAGATTCGCCCTTCAGTCCGATACTTTTAGGCTGGTGAGTTCATGCACGACAGCAAAAGAGATTTGGGACAGGCTACGTGAATTATACTCTACAGATGAAGACCTTGAACACTCAATCCAAACCTTACTCTTGTCTGAGTTTGGAGAATTCAGACAAGGAGCCGAAGAAACTGTGACCCAAACGTTCGATCGCTTCAATCATCTTCTCAGCAAGATGATCAAACATGACATCGAAAGGAAGCTTATTGAGCAGAAGGTTACGTTTTTAAATGGTCTAAGATCAGAGTGGAGAGCAGTGGTGTCTACAGTTAAAGCCCATGAGCAATTTAAATCATATTCCTTGGCGAAACTGGTGGGCATTCTCAAGTCTCAGGAGAAGATTGTGTTGCAGGAGAAGAATGTTGTCTCAAGCCTAGGTTCGCTGGCCCTCCTGTCAAAAAGTAAAGTTGTGATGGAGGACGAAGACCTCAACTTGGAGGAGTATGACCTCACGTCTGAGGATTATGCTATGATGGTGTCTAACCCCAAGAGGTTCATTAAGAAGAGATTCCCCAGCAACAAAAACCGAAACTGGCAGGGGAGTTATAGTTCAGAAAAGGTTAAAGATGAACCGAAGGTTGAAGAGTCTAAGAAGGAACCGAAGGCAGAGGGTGATTCTGGAGTAAACTGTTACTATTGTGGAGGGAAAAACCACTATGCAAAGGATTGTGTCCTCAAAAAGATGGCTGAAAAGGATGAGGATAAGGATGAAGAAGCTTTGCTGCAGAAAAAGCTTGATGAGATAAGGAAGAAGAAATCTACCGCTAACCCTTCTATGAATGCTCTAATTGTGCAGGGTTCGGTTGCTGATGACGAGTTCGGTGGCGTGGAAGTTTGGTCAACCGACTCTGAAGACGATGAAGTGAGGAAGCCTTCTCATGGAAAGGATTGTGTGGCAAAAGAGGAAAGCAGTGGAGGAAGGTGCTTGATGGTGTCTGACGTATCTCAGATGAGGGGATACAATACTGATAGTGGGAGCAATGAACCGAAGGAGCAACAGGATATGTGCTTTACAGCCAAACCGCTCAGCGTACAGTTCAACGAGCTCGATGAACTAATCAAGAAGGTACAATCGGTTTTTGTCTCGTTTAAAGTTCCACAATGCTCATATGAAAAAGAACTAAAAAGTGTTAATTCACGAATCTCTCATCTAGATAGTAGTTTAACTCAAACTCGAGTCACCAATTCTAACCTAACTGATCAATTAAGCAGGGTGTCTTCGAAGAGTGAGGAACGACGCATGTGGATCGAATTGAAGGAGTCAGAATTAGTCAAAATAAAAGATGAAAACATTTATCTACAAAGAGACAATTTAAAGCTTTTAAAATAGCGAAATGTTTTTTGTTTGATTGCAAAACGTCTTTACACTAATATTACTCAGCTTCATTTGGATTGTGAAATAGGACAAAAGATTCATCGCATGATTTTGCCATTCCTTGAGTTTAAGGAGGATGAAATTGATGCTGAAGCTTATAATTGTGAGAGTGTGATATCATCTGATGACGTTAATCCGACTTATATGTATGGACTGGACAAAATAGATTCTTTCATTAAATCCAAGGACCATAAGGACATGCTCAAAAACCTTTTGGATGAAAATGATAGACTTAAACTGAGAACCGAAACCATACAAAAATTTGACTCTTTAAACTCCAACTTGAGCTCAGAGAACAAAATTGATGTTGAAAATGCATCTGAGCTTAATGAGGATGACAATATGAGTGAAATTTCTGTAGAGGACACGGTTGACTGCTCAAAATTTGTGAAAAGCGAACCTGAAAACTACAAGAATCTAATTTCAGAAAATTCAGTGGAGTTTGCTCGATTGTCCCAACAAAAGTCCCCGATCCTAGCAGAGAAGGCTGTGGTATATCAAAAGGTTAGGACTACTCCAAATCAAGAATACAAGGTCACCGGAGTAACTGAACATCAGACTGCTGAACTCACAGCAATTGTAAACGAAGACAATGCTGATGGCTGCGATGAGTTCTTCTGGTCAGCTCCAATCGATAATGCTGATGAAACGGTAGGCTTATCTGAAAGGACCTCATGGAAAAGTAAAGGTAGATACATACCAGAACCCTTGAATAAGCCAGATAATTTCGATGTGCCAAGTACCAGTGGTACGAAATACATTCCTCAAGAAAATGGAAGTTCGGCAAAAGAAGACATTCTCTCTAGTTCCTCAGTTCAAAGTGAAACTTCCTCAGTTCAAAGTGAACCAGCCAAAGAAAAACCGAAACCAAAAGCCAACATCCATTATCAACCGAAGCAGGTGAGAAATCAGAAACGTTAAAGGAATCAGAGATACAGGAAGAATCTCTCTGAAAGAAAACAATTCTGGCAATCCCAGAATGCTTATTTCTCACATCAAGACAAGAACCTAAAGTTTGAGAATAATCCTGTTGAAACGCAAGAGAGCAACAAAAACCGAAAGCAGAGGTTCGGTTCTGAGAATGACTCCAACCGAAAGCAAAGGTTCGGTTCTGAAATCAAAAGAGATCAAAACTCTAAGGTCAGTCCCACCAATGATCAAAAACAAAAGGGTCACCTAGAGTCTCCAGCCAAGAAGTCATCTCAATCTAAGCCCTCTCAATCTCACTCATCTAATTCTTCTAATTCTTCCAATTCATCTCCATCTCGCTCTAAAGTCCATTCTGTTAATTCTCGAAAATCTCAATCTTCAGCTGAACAAAAAGGGAAACAGAAGGTTTCAGCATCCAAACCAGAATCTAAACCGAACGCACCTAATCCTAATAAAATCAAAGTTTTTACCATCAAAAAGAAAGATGAAACAACACTAATAAAACGAACATACCTTGTTGACGTCTCTCTTACTATTCCTGTTCCTGTGAAAGGCTCACATGGACCCAAGAAACTTTGGGTTCCTAAATCTGCTTAATTTTTGCAGGTTATCAGTGACGAGCAGTTTGACGAAGAATGGTACATCGATAGTGGCTGCTCGCGTCACATGACAGGGAGGAAAGAAGAGCTGAGGGAATACAGGTCTCTTTCAAATGGTGGCAACGTCAAGTTTGGAAACAACTCCTTCGGCACCATAAAGGGATACAGAATGATTACCAATGGTGATTTCACTATAAGGAAGGTGGTATACGTGGAAGGACTACAACACAACCTCATCACTGTATCTCAGCTTGTTGGAGGTACCGGTCTCAAAGTCTCATTCGACGATGAGGGTTCTGAAATTATTGAGAAGAAGACAAAGAAAGTTATTCTCAAATCGGAGCGTAAGGGTGAAATGTTTCCTCTAAACCTCAAACCCATCAAAGGAAACCCATCTATATGCCTGTTATCAAAAGCACAATCTGACGAAAGCTGGTTGTGGCACCGAAGGCTCTCTCATCTCAACTTTAAAGATATCAACAAACTTGTCACTGGAGGTCATGTTCGAGGTCTTCCATTGCTAAAGTATGATAGAGATCATTTGTGTGCTGCATGCGAAATGGGGAAACAGAGTCGTCAAAGTCATCCATCTATAATAAACACTAAAGTTGTTGAACCACTTGAATTACTTGATATTGATTTGTGTGGTCCATCATCAATTGAAAGCATCGGTGGTAGCAAGTATATTCTTGTTATTGTTGATCAGTTTTCGCGGTTTACATGGGTGTTCTTTCTAAAGCTTAAATCTGAAGCGACTCATAAGCTGAAAGTGTTCATCAAGCAGATTGAAGTACAGCTCAAGAAGGTCGTTCGCAACATCAGGAGCGACAATGGTCTGGAATTCAAAAATAGGGAATTCGAAGAATTCCTGGCAGAAAAGGGAATAAGTCACAACTTCTCAGCTCCCTACACACCTCAACAGAACGGAATTGTCGAAAGACGAAACCGATCTTTGTGTGAAGCTGCCCGAACTATGCTAAGTTTCGCTTCCTTACCTCTTTATTTTTGGGCTGATGCTATTTCTGCTGCTTGTTTTACACAGAACAAGTCTTATCTCAACAAGCGATTCACGCTCACTCCTTATGAGATTCTCAACAATAGGAAGCCCAATGTGAAATTTTTCCACGTGTTCGGCTCACGGTGATTCATCTTTAACTCTAAAGAACACCGCAACAAGTTCGATGTCAAAGCTGACGAGGGAATCTTTCTGGGCTACTCTCTCACTTCCAAAGCATACAGAGTTCTAAACAAGCATTCGAGGAAAATCGAAGAGACTTATTACGTGACTTTCGATGATAGCTATGTCAAAAAGCTACAGGCCAAAGAAGACACAGCTGGGGAAATCTTTCCTCAAACTGGCCAAGTCACAGTCTCGATCGCTAATCTATTTGAGAAGTTTATGGAGCTATTTGACGAACCAGAGAAAGCTACTCTCTCAGAAGCAGGCGCAGCAGACAACAAGGTAAATCACATGAAGCAAATTGTCGAAGAAGCTGCCAGGAGAATGAATGAAGGAGGATCGAATTCTGACGAACCTCCATCAAATGATGCTTCAGTCGAGGGGGAGGATCAACCGTCATCAACTCAGTCGACCTCACATGTTGAAGGGGAGCCAAGGTCTCCAACTGCTCTCGAAAGTGCTTCACCATCCGAAGGTGCATCAACGCCTTAAAGCCCAACACCACAAGAAACCTCTGAACCTCAAGTTTCTCAAAGCATTCCAGAAAGCTCACATATCGAGGGGGAACAAGCTGATATGTCATACGACAACGAAAGCCAGTCCGAGCCAGAAGAAATGATAAATGCTGAATTAGATCCTACCTTTGATCCTCATTACCCACCACTCACCAAATGGACAAGAGACCATCCTGTCTCTCAAGTGGTTGGTGATGTCTCTAAAAAGGTTCTGACCCGATCACAACTAAAGGCAAAACAGACATCCTTATTTTCCAAAGTTGAATTTTGCATGTTTAACTCATTCGTATCAAAAGTTGAACCGAAGACAGTTAACACTGCTCTCGATCACTCCGATTGGGTTCAAGCGATGCAAGACGAACTGAACGAATTTGAAAGGAACAAAGTCTGGCGTATCATTCCAACTCCTCCAGATGCCTCGGTTGTTGGTCTCAAATGGGTCTTTAGGAATAAAATGGACAAGGAAGGAAACATTATACGGAACAAAGCTCGTCTGGTAGTAAAAGGATATTGTCAGGAGGAAGGGATTGATTATGAAGAGACTTTCGCTCCTGTAGCTAGGCTGGAATCTGTAAGAATATTTCTTGCCTATGCTGCCCACAAAAACTTTGAAGTTTTCCAAATGGACGTCAAGTGTGCCTTTCTTAATGGAGAACTCGAAGAAACAGTGTACGTGGAGCAACCTCCTGGTTTCGTGAACGAAAAGTATCCCAATCATTGCTACATTCTGGATAAAGCTGTGTATGGACTCAAACAAGCTCCGAGAGCCTAGTATGAAATGCTAACCAAGTTCTTAAAGATGTCCAAATTTAAACAAGGTTCGGTTGACCCAACCTTCTTTCGAAAAAAGGAAGGTAACCACCTTATGATCGTTCAAATTTATGTCGATGATATCATCTTTGGCTCAACGAATCCCAGCCTAACAGCTGAATTCAGAAAGCTGATGGAGACTAAATTTGAAATGAGCTCAATGGGTCCTATTAACTTTTTCCTTGGCTTAAATATTAGACAGGGACCCGAAGGCATCTTTATTAATCAGGAAGCTTACACGAAGACTCTCCTAGCAAAGTTTGGTATGATGGGAGACTCCAAAGTCAAAGTCCCAATGGCATTCGGCACCAAGCTCACCCCATCCCTGGACAAACCGGCTATTGATATCACGCTCTATCGACAAATGATAGGTTCACTGATGTATCTCACTGCTAGCAGGCCTGACATCATGTTTTCTGTGTGTTATTGTGCTAGATTTCAGGCAAACCCACGCGAACCTCACATGCTTGCAGTGAAGAACATTTTACGATATCTCAAGCGAACTGCCTCCCTAGGTCTATGGTATCCTTCCAACTCAGGCTTCTTCGTTCAAGCCTACTCAGATGCAGATCTTGGAGGATGTGGACTCGACAGAAAAAGCACCACTGGCGGCTGTCAATTCCTTGACGGGAAGTTGGTTAGCTGGCAATCAAAGAAACAAACGTGCGTGTTGTTGTCTACTGCCGAAGCTGAATACATAGCCGCTGCATCCTGCACCTCTCAACTGATTTGGATCCAGAGTCAACTTCGAGACTATGGACTCAATATGAAGAAGATCCCACTATATTGTGACTCTGAAAGTGCAATTAGGATTTGTCATAACCCAGTACAACACTCCAAAACCAAACATATAGCACTGAGGTATCACTTCATCAAAGATCATGTGGAAGATGGAAACGTTGAAGTACACTTTGTTCGAACCACTGATCAACTGGCTGACGTCTTTACCAAAGCTCTTCCTGAAGCATCATTCAACAGAATTTTACAAGGGCTAGGTATGATGGAATCAGAGTCAGTACCTCAAACTACCTCTCAACCTCCAGCATAAGAAGCGAAATTGACCGAACGTTCAGGTTCGGTTAAATCATCTGACTCGCTCATCACCACAAAGGTAGTTTTCTTGGTTGTAAAATAGTTGTACAAAGTTGTTTATCTTATTGTCAAACGTATTTTCTTATTGTAAGCCTAAATTCCTTGGTTTTCTAAAATTTTCCAAAACCGAAACCTACCGAAGGTTCGGGTTCGGTTTTTCAAAATTTTCCAAAACCGAAACCTACCGAAGGTTCGGGTTCGGTTTATCAAAATTTTCCAAAACCGAAACTTACCAAAGGTTCGGGTTCGGTTTTTCAAAATTTTCTTAAAACCGAAACCAACAGAACGCTCGGGTTCGGTTTTTCAAAATTTTCTTAAACAGAAACCAACCGAACGCTCGGGTTTGGTTTTTCAAAATTTTCTTAAACCGAAACCAACCGAACGCTCGGGTTCGGTTTTTCAAAATTTTCTTAAACCGAAACCAACCGAACGCTCGGGTTCGGTTTTTCAAAATTTTCCAAAACCGAAACCAACCGAACGCTCGGGTTCGGTTTTTCCAAAATTTTTCTCAACCGAAACCAACCGAACGTTCGGGTTCAGTTACCAAATTTTTCCAAAGTTTTTTTTTACTCTTTCTAAGTCTTATTTTTTTCTCTCTTGTTTTTTTATTTTATTTCTATTTTTTCATTTTTTATATATATCAAAAACTCCAAAAATATTTTCTTCTTTTATTTGTGTGTTCGTTCGTTTATGGGGATATAATTGATGGATCACTTACGTGTCCCTAGAAGCATGCTGCTGTATGTGTCCCAAGCCTCTTAAGATTCTGAATAATAGCCTTAACGACTTGGTATAAACAAACCTTGTCTTCCCAATTAGGCTATCACATTTATTCTAATCGTGAGCTACCTCACTCTCTTCTCACATGAGATAAGAGTTTTCTGCTTGGTCCTTATTTTCGCAACAGAGGTACTTTAATTTCTTACACCATCTCCATTACATTTCTCCATTACATTCGTTTCATCAACGTAACCCTTGAGACTCTCAGAAATTACCACTGAGGTTTATGGTTACACAACAACTGTGTTTATGATCTTAGTTTCGTGCCACTACGAGCTGAGTGAAACCCAAAATTCAACACCAAATCTGAATTGACGGTGATCAATTAATTTGCTCAAGTTTTTACCAAAGAATTGACGGTTGTATCTTGATGAAATCTCAAATTTTTATTTTGTGTGATTCCTATGAAATTGTTAAACACCATAACATTTCTTCCCTTGGGATCCAGTTTTTAATTTTTTGTTGAGATTTTATATTTTCCAAGCCAATTTAAAATTAATTCCTACCTACTTGTTCAACAGCCTACACCGGTCTCACAAGTAGTTTGTTCACTTTCTACCTTATTTCAAGATTAGAATTGTTGAATGAAAGCGAAAACTACCCTTAAACAGTCTAATTAAAAGAAGCCTTTCAACATTTCTTAAAAAGTGTTTGATCGTCATTCAATGGGAAACCACATCAACACTTTAAGGTCTCTTTTGACCTTGAAGGAAGAGATTCGTGCCCAGGATCATTTGTTTCGTGTCATTATTGACATCACATTTATTCCTAAAAGAGTTGCTTTATTTCTTTTCTTTTTACACTCTTAGCACGGAAATCTTTGATTTTCCAAAATTCTGGTACTAATAATTACAGGATGTTTTACTAAATGGGAGGTTATTTACAAGTTGTGGTCAAAAATAATCCACGTGGAAATTTATTGAAAAGATGCCATTCAAAAGATAAGATGAAGGGTTGCTGACTCAGGCGGGAGTTAAATGGATTGAATTTCAAACGGCGGTAAAAAGGGACGCATGCGAATTTGAAACGCCCATTCTTTAACTGACATAATGGACGCGTGTGCGAATTTCAAGCGGTTCCTCTCTGGCACATTAAGGCGCGTGTGGATTTGAAACGGTTTCTTCAGAAACGGCGCTTGTTGGGCGGCGTGTTACAAGGAATCTGACACTCTCTCTCCTATGTGATCATCGCATGCCTTAACTGTCACGCATCTGTCATTCCGAGAAACCCTTTCGTATTTCGATAGAAGATTTGAACAGATTTTTCTCTCTCCTTTCATCCACTATAAAAGGCAGTCTCCACTCCCATTTACCTCTTTACTGCATCCGAATTCCCAAGACAGCAAAGATTCCCTAAAGCTTTTACTGTTCATCTTCTTCTTCCTATCTTCAACAATGGCAGAATCATCCTCAGTCCATGCCACCTCACACATCCTTCCCATTCGCCCTCAACAGTGTTTGGTGATTGACCTAACCCCTCAGCTGTACGATTCCTACATGTTTCCGATCATTGAGTGCCTGAAGTACTCACAAATCGCTCCTGCGCTTTCTAGGGTTGAATCTGTGCCCATGGAGCTCCTATCGCAGGTGTATGCGACTGCCCATTACGATAAAGCAGTCGATAGGGTGTTCTTCGAGGTTTCTGATCACAAGACCTCCATTTCAAAGCAACGATTTGGCGCATTGCTAGGGTTTGCTGCTGACCCTTCAAGGATTAATCCGAAGACGATTCCGATTGGGCATCTCTACAATATGTTTTATAATATGGGGTACACGGAGGCGCTCACCTCCGTAGCGATGTTTAAAAAATCCTGCTTGCCGCCACAGTGGAACGGCATGTTCACAGTCCTCTTCAAGGGCTTATCTGAACGGAGCTCAGGATCCGATGGTTCTAGTCAACTTTTCTTGTCGATAATGTATGGCGTCTACAACGGTGTCAATCTTGACTATGGGTTTGTTCTCTGGCAACAACTCATCCAGAGCCTCTCTTCTTCTTCACGACATTCTGAGGTGTCGTATGCACGGTTCTGGACTCTCATCACAAAATGGGCGATTGATAAGTTTGATGTCTCCACTGCAGTCGGTGCATCGATGTCTTCGATCGATACTTTTCATACCACGAAGATTATCGTATCAGATGCATCCAAGTTCTCTTTCATTGGCTTAATTCCGGAGACAATGTACGGCGATGTTCCATCTGACAGCCGGATCATCCGGACTATTAAGGAGTTCAAGCAGTCAGGACCGAGGGAACTCACACAGGAAATGCTCAAGTCCATCCACGATGCTGACAAGCCTGTTAATAGAGGCAAAAAGGCAGATAAAGGGAAGCAAGTGACCAAAGCTGCTAAAGGTCCTTCTCCCAGGAAGAGGAAACCAACCAAAGCTGCATAGTCCCCGCAGCCGAAGAGGCGAAAGACTCAACCGAAGCGAAAGCTTATCATCGCTTCCTCTTCGAGTGACTCAGAAGGCGATAGTTCGGATTCGGACGGCTCTCAACGAGGCGAAACCCCTCCAAGAGGCAATACCCCACCCCGATCACCTACCCCAGACATGGAAATTCATGTCTCACCCATTCCTTCACCTACTCAAATAGTTCCTACTTCCATTCCCACCATAAACCCCTCTACCACCATTCCTAAAACCTCTTTCCCTATACCACCACCCATTTTCACTGATACAACTACAACAACAACTGCAAAGGTTACAACCAACGTATCTGATACGGGGGTTCATACCGATGCAACCGAAACACCACCTGTAACCGAACCTCCTCATACTACCGAAACCCAGCATACAACCGAACCTATCCATACTCAACCACTACTTGAAACTACCCCCACCAACACTCAACCTGAACCTACACATACCACAACACCCCCAGCTTCACCACCCCCAACATCTCCAGATCATGCCTCTGATGGAGATAACCCTTTCCTTGGTAGGGAAAACATGACCTTCGATTCGGTCTACTTTAGTCCGTTTCAGGTCCAAAGCGACGACGAGGAGGATGCTCCAGTAACAAAGAAGCATCTTAAGGAGCTAAATGAGAAGGTTGACCTGCTTATTGCTTCATCCTCTAACACTCAGTCCTCTCTCTCTAAAGCCTCTCTTCAGAAGATTGTTGATGCCTTCTCCAGGGCTCAGCATGATTCCGTCGCCTCTGCCACTGCAGCAATAGATGCCTCCACAAAAGCTTGTGAGGCTGCGACCGCAAAAGTCGATAAACTATTCTCTGAAGCCTCTTCCCTGTTAAAGTCCTTACAGGAGAGCGCCGACGCTACAAAGACAACGTTGGAACCAATCGTTCAAACATTGGCCACGTTCGTCTCAACGGAGTTGAAATCGTTCGCTACCCTTCGCCAATCCATCAGCGACGACAACTCGGCCCTACGTGCCTCCATTGACGAGCGCCTCTCTAAACTTCAAGAGGATCTCGCTGCCGAAAACTCGTTAATGGACGTTCTTACTAGCAAAACCACCGCCCTCAAGGTCAAGAGTGCTCAGCTTTCCAACTCTCAGCAACAGATTGAAGCTCTTCGATCCGAACGGGAGGTTATCAAAACATGTGTTTCGGATGTACACTCTGCCCTATCCAACATCCTGGAAGCACACGATCCGATTCTCAATCATTCGGTGAGGCGAACCCTTGCTGAAAAACTTGCTCCTGCCCTGGACCTTCTCAGCAAAATTGAAGGGCTACCTAGTTTTGTGTCCACTCCGAAACAAGGGGGAGAAGTGAAGTCCGGATCGAAACCACCTCCTTCCTCCAAAGCTGCTCGCACAACCGAATCACCTCCTACTGGTCAAACTTCGGGTTCGGGTGTGAAGGATAAAGGAAAGAAAATAGATGAGGAAGAAGATGAAGATGATAAAGAAACCATTGCGGACATGTTGAAGCGCAAAAACAGTCGCAATGTTGATGATGACAACATTCGTGTGGCACGAGAAGCTGAAGAAGCCGAACGCAAGAAGAAAGAAGCCCACGATCTCCTCGAGAGCAGGAAGACTCTTTTCCCTGCTTGGACTCGGGAGAGAATGATAAAGGAGGCCATAGATACTCCAAGCATCCTATGGCTCGAATCAGTGATCTCCTTCGACTGCTACAATTCTGTCGATTCGCAGTTTGATATGCCCTTAACCCGAAAGGCGTTTATCTTCCACGCCTTCTCCAACATTTTTGAAGTCCCTCATCCTAATCCTGAGGTTGATAGGGAGTTAATCGAATTCTATCTGAAGGCTGCTCAACCACAGTATCAAACATGGAGCGCTCAGAAGATCATTAATGTTCGGGTTTTAAAGCCATATACCGAAGGGAGATTCATCAATGTTCGGTTCAGGGTGATCAGAGGGTCTGCAAGAACCGAACATCTTATATCCTTAGCAGATCTACCGAACCTCAACCCCCATGATTGGATCGTTCTGCATAACATCCTTTTGACGAATGAAGCTGAATATAGTCCAATTATAGACCATCTCAAAAGGATGATAGTTTGTTACATCATGGAGGTCGGCTTGATGGATCAGGAGATAGCCACAGTCTTCAAGAAGAAACCGAAGATCTCTCCTGTTGGATCGGCTAGTGATCTCAATCAGATGAAGATGGGAAAGATTGACCTGAGGCGTAATTCGGTCATGTTCACTAGAGCAGAAGGACAGAAATGTCTCTTTGCCTTAGCGGATAAACATCTTTATACCACTGCTTGTCTAGAGCATGTGCTGTCGATCATCCATCGGTGTAAAGAGAATGCAGCGGATGATATCAAATACTTCAACGATATGATTCAATGGTACATCAGATTCAGACAGACGATACTCGCCCTTATCTCTCGTCTGTTTCAGACTGTAAAGAAGAAGGTACCTGCCGCTGCTGCTGGCCCAAGCAAGAAGTGAAGATCTCGCTCCAATTGACGCAAAGGGGGAGATTGTTGGGTTGCAGATTCTTTTAGTGTTGCGTCATTGGGCTCGGTTAATAGTCCAATAAATTTGTACTTCGGTTTGGGCCTGTCCAACCGTGAGCTGTTAGGTTTACTATATAAGAATATGCTTGCATGCATATTAGGTTAACGATCTAGAATACAATAGAGAGAATTACGATAGCTTTGATTTTCTTAATCGTTCCTGTAAACCTTCTAACCCTCTACAGTTGATGTTCTTTGTCGAGCTCTTCTGAGGGTTGTTTTATAAACATTCGACACGTTTGATTCATTCTTGAGTTGTTTATTGTTTTGTGTTCTTGCTGTTTAATCTTTATTTTATCTGTTTGAGATCTAATCGATCTTCAAGATTAAGTTTTAATCTTATCACGGTTCCTCAAAGTCCCAAGGTGAAATAAATTCTATGAAGGACATTAAAGGAAAAGGAAAGCTAATACCAGAATTTGAGATGGAAAATAAGAAATCACCAGCTAACCCTAGGAATCAAAAGAAAAATCCTAAACCATCTAACACCACACCAACAAATGCACCAAAATTTAAAGAAGATAAAAATAAAATCAAGGTGTATACCATTAAAAGAAAAGATGAAACCACTTTAGCAAAAAGAACATATTTGGTTGATATTTCTTCTGTTATTCCTTTCTCTGTGAAAAACTCACCAGGACCCAAGAAACTTTGGGTTCCTAAATCTGCTTGAATTTGCAGGTAATCAGTGACGAGCAGTTTGACGACGAATGATATATAGACAGTGGCTGCTCGCGTCACATGACAGGAAGGAAAGAAGAACTTAGGGAGTTTCGGTCCCTGAAAGATGGTGGGAGTGTGAAGTATGGAAACAATTCCTATGGAACAATGAAAGGCTATGGCATGATAACTAACGAAGACTTCTCTATCAGAAAGGTGGCGTATGTAGACGGATTACAACACAACCTCATCAGCGTGTCCCAGTTAGTTGTGGGCACAGGTTTGAAGGTATAATTTGATGACGAGGGGTCTGAAATAATTGAAAAACAATCCAAGAAGGTTCTGCTGAAATCTGCACGTAAGGGAGAGATGTACCCTCTAAATCTCAACCCAATTCAAGGGAAACCAGCTATTTGTCTGCTGTCAAAGGCAAACACTGATGAAAGCTGGTTATTGCATCACCGTCTATCGCATGTAAACTTCAAAGACATCAACAAATTGGTGCTTGGTGATCACGTTTGAGGCCTTCCTCTTCTCAAGTTTGATAATGAGCATCTATGTGCTGCATGTGAGATGGGCAAACGAAGCAGAAAAAGCCACCCACACACATAAATACAAAGATAGTTGAAGCACTTGAACTATTGCACATTGACTTGTGTGGACCTTCGGCTATAAAGAGTATCAGTGGAAGTAGGTACATACTTGTCATTGTAGATGATTTTTCACACTTTACTTGGGTTTTCTTTCTTAAACAGAAATCAGATGCAACTCCCAAACTGAAGGTATTCATCAAGCAAGTGGAAGCACAACTAAGGAAGACGGTGAGAAACATCAGAAGTGACAATGATCTTGAATTCAAGAACAAAGATTTTGAAGAGTTTCTGGCTGATAAGGGGATAACTCACAACTTTTTAGCCCCTTATACACCACAACAGAATGGGATTGTTGAAAGACGAAACCGTTCGTTATGCGAAGCAACCAGAACCATGCTCAGTTTCGCTTCCTTACCATTATACTTCTGGGCAGATGCAATTGCCACTGCTTGCTATACTTAGAATCGGTCCTTGCTCAACAAGAGATTCTCTATAACTCCATATGAGATATTAAACAATAGGAAACCGAATGTCAAATTCTTCCACATCTTCGGTTCAAGGTGCTTTATTTTCAACTCTAAAGGGAACCGAAATAAGTTTGACGTCAAAGCTGATGAGGGAATATTTCTGGGTTATTCTCTGTCATCAAAAGCATACAGAGTGTTGAATAAATGCTCCAAAAAGATTGAAGAGACTTATTATGTCACCTTTGATGACAATTATATTTAATTTCCATAAGAACTAGTTAAGGGTCCCTAGAAACATGCTGCTGCATGTTGACCTAAGCCTCTACGACTTTGAGCAAGCCTTAATGATTCGATCTATACCTATCGTTTCTTCCCAATCAGGCTGATCACAACTACTCCGTCTAGAGCTACCTTACTCTTCTCAAATGAGTTAAGAGTTTTTCTGCTTTGTCATATCTATCTAGTAGAAGGTACTTTCCGTTCTTTACCCACCTCCCTTATATTCTCCATTTACTCTCGGTTCACCAATGTAACCCTTGAGACTCTCGGTTCTTACCACTGAGGTTTATGGTTACACAACATCTGTGTTTATGATCTTAGATACGTATACCACGTGTTGAGTGAAACCCAAAATCCAATACCAATAATGAATTGACGGTGAATTAATTATTCAAGCACTTACTGAGTACCTAATGAAATCTCTTTTTATTTTTGAGTGGTCCTTTACGAAATTGTCTACTACCAAGGCATTTCTTGCCAAAGAGATCCAGTTTATTTTTTTGAGATTTCTGCTTTCTCTTTTGTCACTAAATAATATATCCAACTTACCTGTTCAACAAATCACATCGATCTCACAGGTACTTCTTCCAACATTCGGTTTTATGTTAAGACTTGAAGTTCGGTTGAAGATAAGCTACCCTAAGCCTATGATTAAAAGACGCCTTTCAATGTTTATTAACAAACAGTTGATCGTATTTTTCGGGAAAACACACAAGCACTTCAAGTCTCTCTTAACTTTGAAGGAAGTGATTCTTGCCCAGACTCCTCTGCTTTCTGTCTAAAATGAGACATCACTCACATCCCATACACATTTGCTTTATTTCTTTATCTTTGTCACACTAATGCACGAAAATTTCTATTTTCCCACATTCTGGTTACTGATTGGTTTGAATTTTGGTTTATTTAGTGGAGCCAAATAAGGGGTTACCATGGAATTTCAAACGATGATTGAAGATAAGATTAAGGCGCGTGAATTTGAACGGTCTCTAAACCCATGCGTGCTGACGTATCCCTGGGAGTAACCACACTGTCACATCGTGCTCTTTCAGGCGACGTTTTAGTGATCACGTCATTATCATCATGGTTTTCTCTCTCCTGGCAATGGTATATAAAGGGTTTCTCATTTTATTTGTCTTTTACCAGCACTAAATTCTCTCAAACTTTCACGACAAGTTTACACTGTTCATCTTCCTTCTTCATTCATCAATGACGACTTCTTCTTCAGTACATGATCAAACGAAATCATCATCCTTGCTCACCATTAAACCTAACCAAAATATGATCATCGAACTTAATCCGTTCTTGTATGATTCATATATGCTGCATGTAGTGGAATGTTTGAAGTATTCCCCCTTGGTTTTAGCCCTAACCCAGGTTGAAGCAATACCAATGTCGCTATTATCACAAGTTTATTCTACGACGACTTATGACAAAAACAAAGAACGCATCTACTTTGTCATCCATGATAAGAAGGCATCGATTTCGAAGGTGAAGTTTTGTTCGATTTTGAATCTTGCCATCAATTCCTCTGTAATCTCACCGGACTTTATCACAACGAATCAGCTATTCTCGATGATGTACGAGATGGGATATACTGATGTGCTCACTACAATTACCAAAGTAAAGAAATCTTGTTTACCGTCTCAGTGGAATGGACTGCTCACTCTACTGATTAAGGGTTTAGCAGAACGAAGTGGTGGTTCAGACGGTACCAACAAGGGTTTCCTCACCATTCTTTACGGACTTTACAACGGAATCAATCTTGATTATGGTTCAATAATCTGGTCTCAGGTGGTGCAGAGCCTCCATACATCGACGAGGCATTCTGAAGTCTCTTGTGGACGATTTTGGACTCTGATTACAAGGAAAGCTATTAATTATTTAGAGATTCCAGTTATGAAGGATGCTCTACTTGCTTCTATCACCATATTCCACACGAAGAAGATCATTCTTTCAGATCCACTAAAGTTTCCTCATAATGGATCCATTCTTGAAACTATGTATCGATGTGTTGCACAACAGAGCAATGTTACGGCTGATTATAGGAAACTTCCTCCTATCGGACCGAGAGTACTTTCTCCAGAGCAAAAGGCCGGCCTGGATGCATTGGATAAACCTAACAACAGATGGAAGCGGATTTCCAAGAAAGAACCAAAAGAGAACCGAAAATCTAAATCCTCCAAGTCAACTAAACACAAATCTGATGAAGGGGATTCTTCTCAACAAAAGAAAAAGAAGATAAAGAAGATGGCTCGCAGGTCTAAGAGTCCCACTCCTCCAAGCTCAGAACATGACGATGAGGAGAATGAGGAAGTAGATGTTCATCATGACTCACCTAGAGAGAATACTCATCCCCGTTCTCCTACTCCAACAGAATCTCCCAATCACAACCGAATTCCAACTCCACCCCCATCACCGAAACAGACTATTCCTCTTTCTGTTCCTATTGTTACTCCACCTGTCACAACTCAAGAAACAACGTTACCACCCCCACCTCCCATTACTTATGTTCCTTTTTCCACAATTCCTTTATCATCTCCAATCATTACAGAATCCACAACCACTACCATTCTTGAACCCACAGTGGAAGTCAATGTATCTGATACGGGGGCTACTACTGCAACGGAAACTCCTATCATCACCAAACCTCATTCACCAACCAATTCAACTGATTCTGGTGCTACTCTTGGGGGAGAAGATGAGGAATTTGACTCAATCTACTTCAGTCCTTACAGGCTTCCGACTGATGATGATGCTGATGTTCCTGTTACAAGTCAACATTTACAGGGCATTAATGACAAGTTAGATCGATTGCTTGAATATAGCAAAGCTTAAGGTGGTGTGGTTCTTAAATCCTTTTTGGAGACTGCCATAGAGCAGTATACAAAGGCCATTGACAAATCTACTAAGGCAGTTGATGAGTCTACCTCTACTTGTAAAAAGGCCACAACAGAGGTTACTGAGGTTGTTCACACAACTCAGATTTTCCTTGATTCGTTGAAAGCTCATGCTGACACTAATGCATCTAAGGTACAATCCTCTGTGGACTCCTTTTCTAAGTCCCTTCATGATGAGAGCACTAAGTTTGAAGCTGTACGCTCATCGCTCCAAACCGAGACCACTTCTTTCTTACAATCAGTGGATTCTCGTTTTGATGCTTGATATTGCCATATTTACACTTATTTTTAGGCAGTATTTAAGTACATTTTTATTAATAAATTGATAATATGTATAGAATAATGATACTTATGAGTTTAAATTGTTATTTTCAGTCAATACAAAGGATTTTCGAAGAAAGGGACCAAAGGTGACAAAATGGGGAACATGGGAGGCTTGGAAGACAAGAAAATAATAAATTCACGATAAGAGCTAAAATCACGACGTGGCGATGAAGCCCACGACGTGGCATGGGTGTTCCAGAAGATAAGCATCGCGACGCGTAGGATTTCCTTGAAGAATACGGATTTCTTGAAGCCCACGACGTGGCGAGATCTGGCCACGACGTGGCGCGAGTTTTTAAGGCTTATATAAGTTATCCTGATTATTACGAAAAGGGGGACTTTTGGCAGAAGAAAAAGAGTTCCAGAAGACGAATAAGAACGAAATAAAGGCTCTGGAAGAGGGTTATCAACACCAAAAGAAGTAAAGGTTATTTTTAGAACATGTCTTTCATTAGTTTTAGCTGTGTTAGTTTAATTACTATGATGAGCAGCTGAATCTAGCTACTCTTGTTTAGCTAGATGAAGCTTTGAACTTATGAATAGTTATATGATTATGGATTAAGCTTAGTTGGTGAAAATTTGCTTGTGTTTGATTTGTATGACCTAGCATGTTAATATTTGTTTATCTAATTGTTTAATTACATGTTCTGTGTAGATTAGTGACCATTAAACTGCATGAACCTGTTTACCTAATAATTTAGTGAACATTGAATTGTTAGAGCTAGGATTGACCAATCTTAGTTAATAATTAGAATAAATAAAGTTTAGCTGTGCTAGAGAACGAGAATTGTGATCATAATTGCGTTTACACAACAAATCTTATATAGCATATTTTCAACTATAATTGGTTCTGTGTTTAATTATGTGTGAACATACATGGTTTGACATGAATTAGTTAAATATTGGTAAGATAGAACTAAATTACTAATATAAATATTGACATGAATTAGCACATCAAGTTTTTCTTATTTTAGTTCAGTTTTACGTTTTAGTTTAGCAAGTTGCAGGAGTTCATGACCAGAAGCTCAAACACACACTTGGTGCCACCACTGGAAGACCCCGAATCTGCACTTCACAAGAAAAAGACGCCCTTGCAAGAATTGAAGTCAACCTTTTCTAGGAAGTCGGGAAAGAAGACAGGAGAGTCCAGCTCACCAGCGAAGCACAAGAGCAATCTTGAGCATTTGGATCACACACCCGTGCAAACCGAGTCCGAAAGCGATACCGAGCCTGAATTTGAAGAACACACAAGTGAACCCGAGAACGAGCCAAGGAACGAGATGGCAGCGATTGAAGAAATGTCCATGGGAGCATACAAAAAACGGATCCGAGATGACATGGGTCCTGGGTTAGTCCAACCCGCAATTCCTGCCACTGCCACATTCGAACTAAAGGGACACATATTGACAGCACTGAAGGACATCCCATTTTTCGGGAAGGATCATGAGGATGCTTTTAAGCATCTAGACGAAGTCAACGACATTGCTGATTACTTCAATGTCCCAAATGTCACCAGAAATACAGTCTTGCTTAGGATGCTTCCCATCACTTTCAAAGGAGCTGCTAAGGAGTGGTTAAAAGCACTCCCACCAGGTACAATCACCACTTGGGCTCAAATGCGTGAGCAATTCCTGGACCAGTTCTGCCCGCCATCCAAGATAGCCAAACTCAAGAAGGCGATAGCCAACTTTGAGCAACAACCGGGGGAGTCACTATACGAAGCATGGGAGCGGTACAAGGGCTTACTCAGAAATTGCCCTCAACATGACCTAAATGTGCAGCAAGAGATGTCAATCTTTTATGATGGGGTTAATTTAATGACAAGACAACTCCTTGATTCTCAAGGACCGTTGACAAAGAATAATCCAAGGGAGGTCAAGGAGCTCATCGAAGAATTCGCGAAACACTCCCGCGAGTACCATAACCCGAGGCAAGACGGAAGTAAAGGCGGTGGAGGGACCCAAACTGAAGAAATTGCAGCTGTCATGGCCATGCTAAATAACATGGATCGCCGGATAACACAAATGGACCAGTCGATACATGCCATAAGAGTGGGGTGCGAGCGATGCAGTGGACCACACTTGACCAAGGACTGCAATATGGATGAGTCTGGGAACAGAAAAGCTCAAGTGTGCTACTCTAGTGGGGATAAGTTTGATGACGACTGGAGGAAATCAAAGAAGGAGTGGCTGCCATATGAAGAGTATAAAAAGCAAAAAGAAGAGAAGTATAGGCAGACAGGTCGAGGCTTTTACCAAAAGGAACAGCCACCAATCGAGAAGAAACCCGACCTAGAGACCATTTTGATGAAGTTTATGGAGGCTTCGGAAAAGAGACATGATGCCACGGATTCCGCTATCATGGAACAACAAACATTGATGAAGAACCAGCAAGCATCCATCCATAACCTTGAAGTACAACTTGGTCAACTAGCCACTTTAATCCATGAAAAATTGTCCCCGAAGAATCCCGAAATAAAAGCCCAATCTCACGTAATGGCCATTGATACTGAAGAAGATACAATATCCGAGTTCCTGGAGGCGTTGGAAGAACAACCGCAGCAGCCCAAGAAATCAAGGATCGAAAATGGAAAGAATGCTGAACCAGGCTCGCCACGACGTGGCACGCCTCTGGCCACGACGTGGCGCAAGTCTGAGCAAAAATCTTTGGAGCCTATTCCAGATTATCATCCACCTATGCCATTTCCCACCCGTGCAGCACTTAGTCAACTGGAGAAGGAACATTTAGAGTTTGTGAAGCATGTGAAAGGGATTCCAATTAATACTCCCTTTCTTGAGTCCTTATCCAAAGCTTCCGAGAACCAGAAATTACTGCAAGACTTGATAGATACGCGAAGGCAATTAAAGAAACAGTCTACAGTGATTCTAAGTGAGCAAATTTCAAAAGTTGTGTTGGGAGAAACACCAGAAAAGATGGGGGATCCTGGACGCCTCACTCTTCCATGCGAGTTTGGGAATAAAATGAAGGTAAATGCTTTAGCCGATTCCGGGGCTAGCATTAATCTAATGCCTTTTTCATTTTATCAAAAATTGGAGATTCAGAAGATGAAGGCTACAAAGATGAAGATTCACATGGCGAACCGTTCGGTGACACAACCCCGAGGCATAGTGGAGGATATTTTGGTGAAAATCGGAAAATTTGTTTTTCCAATAGATTTTGTAGTCTTGGACATGAAAGAAGACACGGATGTTCCGATAATCCTTGGTCGACCATTTCTTAACACTGCTGGTGCCCTGGTTGATATCCGCGAGTCCAAGCTCACTTTGAGGGTTGGAGATGAACAAGAAATCTTCGGGATAAGAAATGACTTTCAAGAAGATAAAGAAGAGGTGTTCACGATTGATGAGGAGAATGAACTAGAAGAGTTGGAAAAGCTTATGGAAGAAGAGATAAAGGTAGTTCATCAAGCAAAGAGGACAAAACCCAGGGCATCTGTTCCGTATTTGATTGAAGTCATAGCTTACAAGAACCCACCTTCTTGGTTGAGCAAAGAGGACGAGGAAATGACAAGTGATGAAGAGGAAGTCACTTCAAAAGAAACAAGGCCGGAGGTGAAAAAAGAGGGGAACGCTATGGAGAGCAAGGAACACACAAAGGGCACAAAACGAAAGCATGAAGAAGATGGAAAAACTAAAAAAGAAAATTCAAAGAAGGCGTATAAAAGGAGAGTTCAAGCTTATAAACGGCGGTTCAAGGAACAAAAGATCCTGGTGGTAGACTCTTCCGAAGAATCAACGTAGAAGGCACGGAGTCCAACTCAAGACTCCAAGAAAAAGAAGCGCTTCTCGGGAGGCAACCCGAGTTTGGTTTGCAATTTTTTTCTTCTTATTTTTATTTTCTTTTTAATTAGGAAAGACATCAATTCATCATCTAAAAACCGGTAATAAGCAGAGAAATAGCTGTAGGGGACTTTAAATAATGAAATATTTGCAAAGAAATTAGTTAATTAGATGAATATTATTAAAATTTGGCATCTGACAGCTCTCACGACGTGGGCATAGCCAGCCACGTCGTGGGCTTAATTATAATTCGCGATCTGAGGTAATTTAAGGTCCACGACGTGGGCAAAGCCCGCCACGTCGTGGCCTTTAAAAATCAGGGGGGGACCAATCGCTTAAAACCCTTTGACCGAGAAACCCCTTATCCCCCACTTGGAAGACTGCCGCACTCACGGGAACATCACGACCCTACTGCCAATTTCTTATTATACTTCTAAATTCGTTGCAAGATCTTGCTAATTACTCCATTTGGTACGTGTTTTACTTATTATTTTGCAATTATTTCTTCCAATTTCAAGTTGTCGTGATTAGGGTTTGAATGATTCATGAAATTGGTTGAATCTAGTGTCCGATTTAGTTTCCATGTTATTTAAAAGTCCATAGGAACAAACCCCAACAATTATTTTTATGGAAATCGCACGTAAACATGTCCGATTCAGCATCTGGGTTCGACAAGCTCCACGACGTGGCGCAGCCTGGCCACGTCGTGACTTCTGGCAGGCCCTTATATATGTTTTAATGTGTTATTTGTTTGCTGCTTTGCTTTGCTCTTGTTTGCAGAAATGGGACCACGACGAGCTGTCCAACAGGAAGAGGGCCCGATAGATGTAGCAAGCATACATCCTCTATATCAATTCCCTCAAAACATTCCCCGACCGTTGCTAACAACCTACGAGAATCGACTTGGATGGTTATACAATAGGGAGTTTGCAATAGCCCCAATTATTGATTGGGGATGGCTGGGTAGAGTGGGAATGGTAGTGGAGCTGGAACGTTATTGGTCGAAGACTTATGTTGGAGATCAATTTTCGTTCACTTGTCACGGGTGGAGGAATCTATTCGCCATTCAAGAACCCGTGTTCCGGGAATTGTCGGTAGAATTTTTTTCTACCGTTTGTTTTGAAGAGCGCACCCTTGATGTCACCTACAATAGGGCACTTGTGTTTCGTCTTGGAGGTGTATATCGTGAGTGTAGTCTTCGGGAGTTTGCTTGGCGTATGGGGCTCTATACGGAAGTGGAGACGCAATCTCCATTTTTTTATTCCTTTCTTGCTTGGATGTGTGCGGGATTTTACTCCGGGTACTTTGGATGTGCAGTTTTGGCGGGGCATTTCTAACCATGAGTACAACACTCGTGACTCGAGTAAGTCTCAAATACGGAATCCTGTGTTCCGATTTTTGCACCGCCTTATCACGTTTTCAATCAATCACAAGCATCATGGTGATAAGGTCCCCATCCAGAATCTATTTTATTTATGGACACTTATTACCCCGGGGGTTTTGTTGTGATCTGCCTTATATGTTGGCAAGGTTTATGGGGAAGAAAGCGGCCAATTCTAGGCCTGGGAGCCCGATTACTGGGGGGCATTTGGTTACTCGCCTGGCTAGGTCATATCAAATTTTGAACCCTGACTTTGTGAGGAATCTCACTCGATTCCCGGACACAGACTTGACCATTCAAGTCTTGGGTGTGATGCGCGCGGTGGTGAATATCGGGGGTCGCTTTGTTATACCACCGATCGATGACGAATAGGAGGAAGTGCAGACGGGACAGCAGCCACCAGCTAGGCCGAGGCGTCGGAATGTGCGGGCTAGAGGGGAGGTCGAACGAGAGCGTGCTGCTTCGCAGTATGTGCAAGGAGTGCCCACCGACCCTTTTCAGAGTCGGGTGGGAACATATTTGGATAATCTACGAGGTCATGCTATTTACCATACCCAGCTTACTGAGGGTATCTATTCACATTTGGGTGTGACCCGACCACCTTCTATGCCACCACAATATCCCTATTTTCCGACATGGGAGGAGCTATGGCGTCCACAAGATGATGGAGCAGGGCCGAGTGGAGCACAAGATCAAGATGATGATTGATTTTATTTCTTTTGTTCTGTTTTTGAGTAGTTTTTTTTATGTTAATTTTAGTGTGTGATGTAAAACTTTATTAAGACTATTATGTTACTTTATTTTTCTTTTGGGTTGATCTAATTTTTCAGATTAGCGTTGGAATTCTAAGGAGCATAGAAGGTTAACTTTCGAGTCGTGTTTGTCTAGTCAAAGAAGCTAAGAGTCGTGAGTCGGAACCACAATTCGCGATAAGTGTGGGGTCTATTAGGAGAGAGGTTATAGTTGGGAAATATATTTGCATAGAAGCGTCGGCAACCAGTTAGCCATTGGTCAAAGCTGCTAGAGTGAATAAAGCAAACAACTCATTTTCTGCAGAGGTTCAGTTTCCACGACATGGACTTCTTGTGCCACGTCGTGGTGCTCTTGCAATTTTTGGTAGTTTAGTTTTTTGGTGTTTGCGGTTTCAACCCATATCACGACGAGATCCAGTTTATCATTGCCACATTTTTCCTTACAAATACACACTTTGACGAATTGACGTTTCGAGTTCGGTTCGTGGTTTATTTACGTATTCAACCAGTTTTGCACCGAGTTTCGATTTTTGGAAGTCCAATTGTACTTTGTCCACGCTTTTGGAGATGCTCATGCCACTATCCCAGGGGAGTCTGTTCCTTTTTCTCCCTTGTCTTTAATTTTGATTTGTTTTATACATACAATGAGGGCATTGTATGAAATAAGTGTGGGGTAGGGGTAGAAAAAGTAAATTGCTAGAAAATTTGGAAAATTAAAATTAATTAAATCTAGTACTAATAATTTGAGCTATAATTGCTAGTATTATGCGGGATGATCCGATGAAAGTTCAAATGTTTAGTTGAGCCAATACACGTTATAGTGCATTTGTGGCCTCCCTTATTTTAGTGAAATCATGGAACAAAAACATAACCCCGCTTGGTTTGAGGGATGCAATATGTTTAGCAGCCTAAACCTGAAATGTATCCAGGAAAATTATTATCATTAACCAATAAAGGTTGAGGTTGAGCGCCTCTGCTTAAGCATGTAGGGTTTTGAGTGGAAAAAAAGTGAGTTACATGTGAAAAAAAAAAAGAGAGAGAGAATTACGAAAAAGTTTGAAGAATTTTGGAGCAAATAAAGTGAAGATCAAAAGATCAAAATTCTGAAGAAATCCAAAAAGTTGAAGATACCCAATAAAATCAAACAAAGGTGGTGAATTCAAAGAAACTAAAGATCAAATGTCAAAGAAATGAAGAATTCAAATAGAGCTCCATAGTGGTATCGAAAAATTGTAATTCTAGTTTATGTACGCTTAGGTTGCTCATCTAAAAATACCTTGAGGTTGGGAGGTTTTCTGCGGATGGATTCGGAGGGTTGCATAAAATGAGCATTGTTCGGAAAAAGTGGGTGAGTGTTTATGAAGATTGTGAGTATTTAAAGTATGGGGGGGGGGGGGGGTAGTTTAGGAGAATTTTAGACACAAATGCATGCGTTGAGGTTTTGGCATAATGGCTGAATTAGAGTCGGATTGTTCTGTGTAGTTTTAGTAATTAAGAATTAAGTTGAAATTTGCTTGAGGGCAAGCAAAGCCTAAGTGTGGGGTATTTTGATATTGCCATATTTACACTTATTTTTAGGCAGTATTTAAGTACATTTTTATTAATAAATTGATAATATGTTTAGAATAATGATACTTATGAGTTTAAATTGTTATTTTCATTCAATACAAAGGATTTTCGAAGAAAGGGACCAAAGTTGACAAAATGGGGAACATGGGAGGCTTGGAAGACAAGAAAATAATAAATTCACGATAAGAGCTAAAATCACGACGTGGCGATAAAGCCCACGACGTGGCATGGGTGTTCCAGAAGATAAGCATAGCGACGCGGAGGATTTCCTTGAAGAATACGGATTTCTTGAAGCCCACGACGTGGCGAGATCTGGCCACGACGTGGCGCGAGTTTTTAAGGCTTATATAAGTTATCCTGATTATTACGAAAAGGGGGACTTTTGGCAGAAGAAAAAGAGTTCCAGAAGACGAATAAGAACGAAATAAAGGCTCTGGAAGAGGGTTTTCAACACCAAAAGAAGTAAAGGTTATTTTTAGAACATGTCTTTCATTAGTTTTAGCTGTGTTAGTTTAATTACTATGATGAGCAGCTGAATCTAGCTACTCTTGTTTAGCTAGATGAAGCTTTGAACTTATGAATGGTTATATGATTATGGATTAAGCTTAGTTGGTGAAAATTTGCTTGTGTTTGATTTGTATGACCTAGCATGTTAATATTTGTTTATCTAATTGTTTAATTACATGTTCTGTGTAGCTTAGTGACCATTAAACTGCATGAACCTGTTTACCTAATAATTTAGTGAACATTGAATTGTTAGAGCTAGGATTGACCAATCTTAGTTAATAATTAGAATAAATAAAGTTTAGCTGTGCTAGAGAACGAGAATTGTGATCATAATTGCGTTTACACAACAAATCTTATATAGCATATTTTCAACTATAATTGGTTCTGTGTTTAATTATGTGTGAACATACATGGTTTGACATGAATTAGTTAAATATTGGTAAGATAGAACTAAATTACTAATATGGATGAGACTATGAAAATTGCTAAGGAAGCTGAGGAGGGGGAAAGGAGAAACAAAGAAGAAGAAGATGCCTTGAAATGCAAGAAGGCTTTGTTTCCCGAGTGGACAAGAGAGACACTTATCAATCAGGCGATTGAGTTTCCTTCTGTCTATTGGTTGGAACTAGTTGCTTCGTTTGATTGTGATAACTCCAAGGACTCGCTGTTCGATATGCCGATTACCAAAAAAGCTTTTACGTTTCATTGATTTGAGGTGACTGCTGAGGTTCCTTTTCCTCATACGAAGGTTGACAGAGAATTGATAGACTTCTACTTGAAGTATGGTCAACCGTAGTATCTGACTTGGAGCGCATAGAAGATCATTTCAGTCAAGGTACTTAAACCTTCGCCTGCTGGGAGATTTGTAAATGTCAGTTTCAAGATCACTCGTGGTTCAGCAAACACGGTGTCACTCATCTCTCTAGCAGATCTTCCCAATCTCAATCCACATGATTGGATTCTGCTGTTCAACATTCTGCTCTCTGATCCTAAGGAATATGAGCCTATATTAGAACATTTAAAAAGAATGCTGGCCTCCTACATCCATGAAATTGCTACTATGGATCAGGAGATAGCAAAGGTGATGAATAAGAAGCCGACTGTGAAGACTACACCGAAACCTGGTGATGTGAACAGGATGAAAATGGGATAGATAGATTCAACAAATCTTACTGTCATGTTCACGAAGGGTGAAGCTCACAGGTTTCTGTTTGCTCTAGTTGATAAACATCTATTTTCAACAGACTGCTTGGAGCATGTCATTAACATCATACATCGATGCAAGCAGAATTCAGAGGTTGGTAAGAAGAATTTCATTGACATGCTTCGGTGTTACACTACATTTTGCCATTATCTGTTAGCTATCATACCGAAGGTGTTCAAGACTGTGAAGAAGCCTTCTGTTGTTAAAAGAGAATGAGGTTTCGGCTCCAAAGACGCAAATGGGGAGATTGTTGAATCCATTTGTGTTGCGTCTTGGGCCATAAGTTTTGTATCCGGATTGAGCCTGTCCATCCGTGGTTATCTAGATTAGTTTGATAGTTATCTAGATTATCTAATAGGGTTTTGATATATATATATATATATATATATATATATATATATATATATATATGCATGATATATAGTTGTCATTCATTACGTTTATCATTGTAACCCTAAACACCTCTACAGTTGAAGTTCTTTGTCGAGCTCATCTGAGGTGTTGAAGTAATAATCATTTGACATATTCAGTGCAATTCTCGTGTTCTTTATTACGTTATTATTCATTAACTTGCATAGAATCATTCGATCCTGAAAGAACTTAGTTCTAACAGTATGCTATCTATGTGATGTGTTGCATTGCATTATTTCTATGTGATTTATGTTGTATGTATATCAGAGTTAGGACCGGAAGGTCCACAGAGCTAGGACCATGGGGTCCACAGAGTTAGGGCCCAAGGGCCCACAAGAGTTATAGCCTTGAGTGGCTAATATGTGTTATATGTGGTATTTTAGGGAACTCACTAAGCTTTGTGCTTGCAGTGTTTTGTGTTATGTGTTTCAGGTACTAGTGAGGATCACAGGAAGGCGCCGACATGATCAGTACACACACACACGGAGTTTTATTTATATGATATGATCTTGGGATTTTTGACTTATGTTTAAATATATGAATCAATGTGTTTTATAATATTGTGAATTAAATGGTTTTAAAATGTGAAAATTTGTTTGAAATTTTTAGGTGTTACATATTGCTATTTAAGGCTTCAAATGGATAATGTTTGGAACTTTATCCAATAAATCAAGGTTTGACTAACTTCTAGAAGGTTAGGTTATGGTCTTGAAGGATTAAGACCATATGAAAAAGGTGGTTGTTAAGCTGGGGTTAGCGGCACAAATTTGTGGGTGTCTCGGTGTGACATCGAGGGCTTCACAATTATTTTTTGTCCAGTGACCATATCGTGACCAGTAGCCAGTCACGACGTGATGACCACTGACATATTACTTTGTTAACCGTTGACTTTTGGGTCAAACTAAGGGGTTTTAGGTTATAGACTGAGGTTTGACCTCTAATTAGTTTAGATAGTGGGCATAGTTGATTTTGCGAGACTTTGAGTGTTGTCTTTTTAGCTCTGTGACTCATATGATTTTTCTCACTATATTGTGTTGGATACTAGGTGTCGATATATGAGTGATGTATGCATATCTAGTTGTTGTATGCTTACATGTTTGTTAGTGTAACATACAAAATTTTTTAAGCTAAATTTAAACTTTTTCAACCATGAAACCAAATAGTGTTTTACAAAATGTTTTCAAAATATTATTCATTAAGTGTCCCAGAAATATAGTCTCATGGATGAGGAGCGGTACGGTCAAGTCTTCGCTTTGCCATGATCTCCAGAAGTACCTGAAACAATAAACTGAAACTGTAAGTCCGAGGGCTTAGTGAGCTACCCCCAAAATACCAATACTACACCGATAATACCATATCAATAACAGATAATCAACAACATGCATACTGGGCCTTTGGCCTGACTGGACCGCCCTGCAGGGCCTACACTCTATTTGGATCTATCCCGATCCTTTGGTATGACTGGACCGCCATACAGGCCTACAGTCTATCCGGACCGCTCATAGGGTATGTTGGCCTTCAGTGTCACACCCCAAAACCAAGAACGGCGGAAACGTTCTGGGGTGGAGGACGTCATGTGAAGTATCATAAGTGTGTAAAGTAGTAAACAAGCAACAACATCATCCATTTCATTAAAAGTAAAGTTTTAATACATGTGTGTTCTTTCATAATGTACAAAAATAAAATGAATAATCAAAATAAAACGAGTCTTCTATGTGCTCCGTCTTCTCAAAACATGGCCATCGTACCTGTCTAACTGATGACCTGAGAATACAAGTAATTTTGAAAGCGAGTATCAGCTTTAAAGCTGGTGAATTCATAAGTATTTAGGTGTTATTGTCTTGTTTTGGAATGATATTATGAATGTCATGTAAATCTTTAAATGGAACAGTTGATATAAGTATGAAAAACCCTAGAAAATCCCATGTTTCCTACTAGTATGAAATGTAGTCTTCTACCAAGACCCGAATGTTTTGTTATGACAATGTAGTCTTCTACCAAGACCTGAATGTTTTGTTATGACAATGTAGTCTTCTACCAAGACCCGAATGTTTTGTTATGATAATGTAGTCTTCTACCAAGACCCGAATGTTTTGTTATGATAATGTAGTCTTCTACCAAGACCCGAATGTTTTGTAAGTAAAAATGATAGCTTTTCCTTTCTATTGACTAGTAATAAAAGTACTTAGTTTAACTCCTCGTTTATGTGAATGTATCACAAAATAAAGTAAATAGGAAAATATACTAATGTAAGTGTTGTCACTGGGTACTAGGACTAACACAACATCGCAATAAGCGAAAGGTATAACCTAATGAACATCCGAAGATTGTCCAGAAAAAGTACTAATGTAAGTGTTATCATTGGGTACTAGGATTAACACAACATCACAATAAGCGAAAGGTATAACCTAATGAACATCCGAAGATTGTCCACTCATCCTCTGTAGCGGCAGCAGGGTGGAGGGAGGGTTAGTCCTGAAATCGATCTACCTAGTATAAGTATTAACCTTAGACCTCCGTAGATGGTCATCAACCACTGGTGCTAATCAGTTGGGATTCAGAATGGTTAGTCCCGCCTAGATATCCCGTTGAACTGGGATAGGAAAGGTAATTTACACAGAAAGTACTAATAAATCATCCTTGCAAGCCGAGATACAAGTATTCATGTAAGCGTGTTCAAGCATCATGTAAGAATATATAAACGTACTCATGTATCAGGTAAGTATATGTATATGTACTCATGTATCAGGTAATGTACTGGTATAGACTCATGAATGAACTGACTCTTGTGTGATTCCTTGTAATAGGAATAATGTTTTGTTTCTTCTAACTATCCCTATGATAATTAACTGGAAAGTAATTGGTTGTTTCAAGTAGATTTATACACCCTCTTACACCAGGGCATGGGAAACTGAACGAAGGATGAAAACTATAACATCAATACATATATAAGAACATATGTGTATAAGTGTAGTTTTGCTCAAGAAGGTAAAAATAATGGTTTTGCAAGATATCTAAGAGTTTTGAACAATAATTAAGAGTGACTTGATGTCATTTTAATAAACATTTCAAAACTAATACTTTTGTTATCAAGGTATTTTAAGATAGAAAACCATTTCATGCATCACATTTTGTAGTATGTGAAATCTGCTGGATGAAAACACAATTATAAAATACATATGAGTGATTTAATAACATGCTGTTTTCTACTTGTATTCCCCCGCATTAAAGCATTTAAAAACATTTAAAATATTCATTTAGGGGTATGAACTTACCTGTTGTGAGTGGTTCTAGCGAGTACGCGTGTAGGGATGAGAAGTTCCACGAATGAAGTCGCGAGACACAATAAGTCCTAAATGACATATAATGACACATTGACATGAATATAGTGTTTGTAACATCTATATGAAAGGAAACACGTTCCGGGACTAGGTAACACCTTGACCAAGTATTGGAATCACATGTGATTCAACATAGGAAGGTATAAAGGCACTCACATGAGTTTACTGTTGGATGAGTGTCTAAGTCCATAACGATTTTGGTATGTACTTGACCCGATGGTGCATGGTCCTTTTGGGTTGCCTTCACCAAAGCAACTTGATAGGATGAATTATGGAGAGAAAGGATTAAATATGATTTATTAATATATTATGAGAATAATATATTAAAGAAGAAATCATGTTGTTTAATTAATATTAGTCAATAATTAATTGGTAATTAGTTTTGTGACTAAAAGAGATTAATTAAACATAAGGGACTGGAATTATAATTATAAGATAATTGCAATTTGGGCCATGGATTGCCTTATATTAAGGAGTGGACGAATTCTATGGGGAAACCCATAAGAAATCGTACAAGGCCTTAAGGAAAGGGATCCATGGGTTGCTTAGGGCTTAAGCATCCAAATTAGGGTTTCTTGTTAGATAACCCAAATAGCCTAACTATATATACATCCCTTATGACCCAAAAACGTGGCCAAGACTTCTTCTAGGGTTTCACACGTTTTAGGGCAGCCTCCTTCACCTCTCCTCTTCATCCTCTTACTCTTGGTGTTTGTGAACCATTAGAGGAGTGCCATTTGTGACTCTAAGCTTTCTAAAGTCAATACAAGAAGGATTTGGGATTGTTATTGCTACATAACAATCAAGGTATGATCTAAACCCTAATTATATGTTATATTGATTATCATATGCTAGATCTAGGGTTTATAGTCTTGGATAAATTGCATGTACAATAGAGAAAACTAGATCCAAGCATTATGGTATGTATGAGCACATATGATGTTCTTATGACTAAAACCCATCAGTGGTATCAGAGCCTAGATTGGTTTCTATTGTATTGATGCCTTGTATGTTGAAAAAATTCGATTTTTGTGGTTCTGCATGATGGACTCGACGAGTCCCACTGTGGACTCGGCGAGTTGCCCCCTACTCGGCGAGTCCATGGGGGTACTCGGTGAGTTCGAGCGTCAGATGGAGCTATTTTCAGGATTTCTTGTTGTTTATCTTTGAGATACTTGCCTTTATCATGTTAGATCAATATAAATCCGATTTTATGATATATATGACTATATTGTTGATCTAATTGAAGATATTTATCAATTAATAAAATATTTGTTTCCTTATGTGATAATTAATTAATTATTTTGATTAAATTGGTAAATTGTTTTGCAAGAAATCATTAAATAAATCAAATATGGATAATTATGTGATTAAATGTTAATTAAGATTATTTGTTATTTGATCCTTGTGTTATGAAAAGTTTCATATTTTCCCCTTTAGGTTTTATAGTTTAAATTTGAACTCAAAAGTTTAGTTTTGAAATTTAAATAGTTGAAACGCTAATGTTTTAAAAAAAGTTTCAAAACTTGCCGTCAAGTTTTGGAATTTAAATTTTGATTAATAGTTTAATTTTGATGCATATTTAAATTCTAAACCCTAATGTTTTGAAAAGGTTTCAAAACTTGCCCTCAAGTTTTGGAATTTAAATTTTGATTAAAAGTTTAATTTTGATGTATATTTATATTCTAAACCCTAATGTTTTGAAATGTTTCAAAACTTGTCCTCAAGTTTTGGAATTTAAAAGTTGATTAAAGGTTTAATTAGGAATGTTAAATTCTAAAACCCTAGTATTGTTTTGAAAAGTTCAAATCACACCCTTATGGTTTTATTAATTAATTAAGGTGTATAATTAAAAGAGGTTTAATAAATCCATAAAAGTTTTGGCTTACAATTTAATTGAATTAAATGTATAATTATTAAATTTGACCACCTAGTATTTTAAAAGTATAAAACACACCCTATACTATATATAACATTAAAAGTCTAACATTATATATATATGTATAAAAGTCAGTCTTACCGTTAGTAGGCCTCATTCACGAAGCTGGTGTATAAGGGGTGTTTAAGGAAATTGCCTATAAAATGGCGATTGAATGAGTATCCACTCTTACCCACCGCACTCTTGACTAGTGGAGGGTCGTTTGCCGAACGGGTAGGATAGGACGAAACCTTCCATTATAAGTATATTGAAGTACAAAAGTAACTAAATGTTTTCAAATTCTCAATCTTAGTTACTTAGGCAAAAGTGAATTGATGCATTTCAATGAAATTACACTTTGTACCCTTGCAAAGACGTTAGTGGAGCGTGTGTGGTTTACCGGCACACTAAATGGTTCTAAGCAAAGGTAGCAAAGGGTGACTCAATGTTTTTCATAGTTCGGTGGAGCGTGTGTGGTTTACCGGCACATTGAATAGGTGACTGTAACATGTGGGGGCACCATGTAGTTTGCATGGTTATTCACACCCGCTTTGTGATCCTCGGTATCCCAGTCACAAACAAGAGGGGCATATCGAGATTTAAACATGCCATTGAAATGTTCAATGAATCTCATAGGATCTAGGAGTTTTCATAGATTTAAAACTTAAATTTCTTTTTCGTTTTTCATGGTGGAAATTAGTGAATCGTCATTCACTTACCTTCAAATGTTCTGCAATTTGGGTTACGACATCCCTCTCCCGAGTTGTGGAATATTGTGTTGGGTCCTAGCCTTGATATCTCATTTGGGTGATTTATTAAGGACTCAATCTATCAACTAACTTGAATTTATTTTTCTCCCGTTTTGTAGATGTCAAAGTTCGACAACTATGGTCTTCCGAAATCCCGTGGAACAAGCATTCCACCTGAAGATGATATTCCACGATTCGATCGAGGAACAAGAAATCATGCTTCACTTCCTCCTCCTCCTCCAATTGTTCTCCCTAACCCACAAGATCAAAGAATTGAAAGGTTCAATATCACTAAAGCCCTATTGGAAATGAAACATGAAGATGGTAAATCCGTGTGTGCCCACGTTCTAGGAATGAAATCACACATCGATAGGTTGATTATGTTGGGTGTGTCATTCCCCGATAAGTTGGCTGTGAACTGGGTTCTGCAGTCACTTCCTGAATCATATAATGAGTTCAAAAGAAAGTATTATATGATGGATCATGACGATAACCTAATGCTCACTGCTGCTGAATCAGAAATGATTTGGCAAAGCAATGGAGCGTATTTGTTGGGAAAGACAACCAACCATGCTTCCGAGGACGTTCTAGGAGAACCGACTTGCGTTTGCTACCAAGAGAAAGGGCGTTGGATAGAAGTCTGCCCTAAGAGCCTGAAGATTCCAGAAGATGGGAGAGTCAAAGAGTATGGTTGTGCTTCAGGTAAAATCCACTATCTAACTCCATTAAGTTCCTATTCGTTGATTCTTAATACATGATGTGATAAGATTGCATTTGAATGTTTTGCAGGATCGGTGAAAAGAAAGGAAGCTTGAGGAAAGAGCAAGATGCGTCTAATCACAAAGAAATGGATCTCGATCGCATGGACTTGAAGATTAGATTTTGAGCTTAGATAGTTATGATAGAATTGTTAGGAATATTTGACTACATAGTTTTCAATGGATTTTGCATTGTAAGGACAAATGTTTTCCGCTGCTTTTATAAATAAAATAAATTATGGTTTGACTTATTTATTTATTTGTTTATTTCTTTGCAATGAAATCGTTATGAAAATTGATGTTTGCATATTTCTACAACGAATGGATTTGATTCTTATTTATGAAAATGTCGAGAATTTACCAAATAGGGAAAGTTTCTCATCGCCCAAGTTTCAATTGGACTGGAATTTGGAATCGTGCAACTTGGTAGCACGATGAATGAGAAATTTCATATTTGGAAATTAGACTAATTCATTGACAAAGAGTCAAGTGAAGGACTAGGAGATCAAGTACACAAGTTGTGTGTTGATCAAGTCCACCATAAGAGTAACAAAGATATTCGTCACGATTTACTAAAGGTTTAGTAAATATGATAATACTTATAAGATTAAGTGTAGTCCAGAATTGATTGAAAAAGTTTAAATCAATAGCAAAACGAATAAGAAGAATCAAGTAGGCAGAAAGATAAAAGTTTCTCCATTCTAAGAAGAAGGGAGAGTACCTTTTATGTTATATGATAGGTCTTAATGATCAAGAACCATATCTCAGTTGATCCTCTAAGTGAGTCTTAGTGCAATTGTATGTCTAAGAAGAGGAATCAAGAATTGAAGAAATGGTTAAATCAAGAAGTCAATCATACTTCGTTCCAAAACAAGTCTTAGAGTTAAGATTGTGACATTGAGTGAAAAAGTATTAAGAAGGTTTATAACATTCATCAAATATGGAAAGTTGTGATGTCTTGGATAAGACAAAGACCAACTAGGACCAATTTATGAAGTGTTTTGATAAAAACTACACTAACTCTTGAATATTTGGTTGTCAAGAAATGTTTATTGACAAAAGAATCTTATATGTCAAAGAGTCAGTGGGAGTCTTAATGGTCTTGAAAAGTTTCAAAAACAAATCAAAATAAACCTTAAAATATTGTGGCAGAAGATTGATAAAGTATCAAATCTTTATGTAAGACATTATGCATCGTGTCCCATATGCTTCGGGTATAGGATTAATTGCAAATGCTGTAATATTTGACCATTCTAAAATTTTCCAAATGTCTAGCGCATTTAGAGGGAAAAAGAACAAGAATTGGTTTTGACTAAGATAATTAAACAACTATCAAAGGACAATCTAAAGTTCGCCGAGGATTGGTCGCTTGTGAGTATAGTATTGGATGGACCATATCGACATTATTATGAATAGATAAGATTCTATTAAGAATGAGTTGTCATATGGAAAATATGGAAACGTGTCCATATTGGGAATTGAATATTGAAAATCTATGTCTAGATTAGAAACTTTTATGCAAAAGGATGTTCAAAGGAATGTACTTTGAGTGAGAGACATCATATCTAAGGAATTGTATTGTAACAATTTCCGATAGAGGACTTTGTAATTTCATTGGCAATAGTCTTTGTGACTTTTGTGCTATGACATTACGAAAGGATCATTGCATAAAATGTTAGAATCTAGCATATTCCATAAGTGGCAAGAATTTGATATTCTTTTCATTTATGAAAAAGGATTTGGAGTTGGGAAATGAGTATGATTGGAAATGTGTTCATTTGATCTATTTCACAAAGTAAGAACCATAGGTAAACATTGTGTGCATGCTCGGAGCATGGGACAAGTGTAATAATTCAAGTAAGAAGTTGATTACCCGAAACAACAAATAATGAGTAATCGATATGTTGATAAATAAAAGGTGTTTTATTTATGCTCAAAGGTTTGAGGCCATATGGGATTAGTATTATTCTTGTATTTCACTTTGCATGTTTTGACTTCCTAAATAATTTAATTGGTTTAGAACAGTCAAATTATTCGAACGGGCCACAGTCGTTCATATGCTGGAAGTAGGTATGAATGAAGACTATCGTGAATTGGTGTGTGGATTGTCTAAAAGGTATTAGAGATAAGCAAATGTTTGCTGCGGCATTCATGAGTGCTTATGAATATGATTTGAGCATTGGATTAAACCCACGCTCACTTGGATCACTCCATGGATTGTATTACGAGTGATTGGTGAGACGATAACATCTTATATTCTTGAAACTAAGATGTGTGAGTTGTATCTTGCAAATCGGTTGCACATTGGTAATATGTAAACGCACTAGTAACTTGGTGTTATAAAACATATTGTTGTGTGTAATTCGGTGAGTGAGTGCAAGCAATCATTGTATCAAAGTTTATCCGTTCCTTTTATCCGAAGTAGGATAAAAGCGATATCTTTGGGCCCCTCGATGATTTAGTGATGACAAACGTAAATGCTCGGCCGGGCTAGGGCTAATTTGATTTGTTCAATTAGTCAGTCGTCATAAATCGTAAGTCGAGAAATAGTACAAAGAGAATGATTAGAAATCATGTCTTATACGATATCTAGAATAGAGGAATATATGATCCCTTATCTAAAGGACACGCGTATCTGATAGGATCAGAGTTGACAGCGGCTTTGGAAAGCTACGATTGCAGATCAGGATCTGAAGTCATACACATAATAGTTATTAGACTTATCCAAGTGGGAGACTGTTGGATTAGTGTCTAAGTCCATAACTATTTTGGTATGTACTTGACCCGATGGTGCATGGTCCTTTTGGGTTGCTGTAACATCCGGATATCAAGGTATGGGAATTTGAGTATTTTATATTGGGGAATGAGGAGACTCGGCGAGTTGACGCCTCAACTCGTCGAGTAGGATCGCGTTTTGGGGACCAGTTTAATGAAGGGACTCGACGAGTCGGGTATTTGGACTCGCTGAGTCGGCGCTGTCAAGGAAAACCCTAATTGTCCAGGTTTGAGACCTATTTAAAGGCCCTTATGGCCTTCAGTGGCGGCCACCTACACCCTTGAGAGACTCCTATCGAACCAGAGAGCTGAGAGAGCAAAGAAGAGCCATTTTGGAGCATTCTTGTGGTGGTTACGCAATGGAGTAGTCATTTCCAGCAAAGGGAGGTCAAGGGGGTGTCGATTCAGAGCTCCTGAGCTTGCATCTTCACCATAGAGGTATCAAATCGTTCTCCCTTTTCTGTTTTGGGTAAGATTGGTGATTTTAGGGTTTTCTAGCTTCTTTTATGGCTTGATTTGTGGAGTATAGTGTCCCATTGTGTGTGAAGCCATAGATCTGGACCCAAAGAGGTCCAGAGAGTCCCTTCCATCCTGCTTTATGCATTCTATTTGGAGTTTTGAGCTAAGGTTGTTATGTAATGAAGGGTTTCACCCAAATAAGCTTGTAGAACCTTGCATGAGTGCCCAAGGTTCGACCTTTTCGTGGTTATTGGATTTGAGGGAGTTAGATCTATGATTTGGTGAAGTAGATCTGACCTTAGAAGGTCAGATGAGGGTTGTCATGGGAGCAACTCGCCGAGTCCATAGGCAGACTCGACGAGTCGAGTCGGGGTTGCCCCGCGTTTCGTTGCCGAGTAACTCGACGAGTAGAGAGGGAACTTGTCGTGTCTAAGAGGTTAAAAAGAATTTAGAGAACCCGCATGGACTCGCCGAGTCACTCTTGTGTACTCGCCGAGTCTGGTCAGTGTTGACCGTTGACTTGAGTTGTCTTATGTTGACTTTGGGAGTTTTGGTCAACAGAGGTAATAGAGGTCAGGGAGGGGTAAAATGGTCTTTTACCCATTACCTGACTAGAGAAGGAAAGAGTAATCGCCGGTTAATTAGAGTTAGGACTTTGTGATTAATTAGAGATATTTGCCTTATGTGTTAGGCGGTGGCGAGCCCGAGGTTCGCATGTGCAGATAATTGATTTCTTATTTCCAGGTGAGTCTTCTCACTATACTTTACCTTGAGTAGGTAACCAGAGTTATGTGACAGAGTATTTGTATGCTGTGTATGTTATGTGTTGTACTGCATTATTTCTATGTGATTTATGCTGTGCATGTTTACAGAGTTAGAACGGGAAGGTTCCCAGAGTTAGAACCGGAAGGTTCATAGGGTAGGGTTCACGGACCCCCAGAGTTATAGCCTCGAGTGGCTAATATGTGTTATGTGTGGTATTTTGGGGAACTCACTAAGCTTCATGCTTACAGTGTTTTGTGTTATGTGTTTCAGGTTTCTCTCAGGATCACGGGACGGCACCGGCTCGATTGTACACACCAGAGAAAGAGTCATGTTTTGAGGATCCTGGTTTATTATGCAAGTGAAAATGGAATTATGTTTTTTAATTCGATTATGAATGAGATTTTAAGCAAAGTGTTTTTAAGAATTAAACAATTATTTTTAAATGAAAAGTTGTTTTGAAATTTTCGGTGTTACAAGTTGGTATCAGAGCCTTGGTTTGAGGGATTCAGATGCGCCTTCGGGTAAATCTGGACTCAAACTGAGGAAGTAAGAAACGTTTTCAAAGAAATAATTTTCTAAAGCGAATAAGAGTTCAAAGAGAAAGCGAGAAAGAGCAGTGTGTACAATCAGCCAGAGCCAGAATGGTGATTTCCCAAAATACCCTTACTTTTGTGTTATGAGATATTTATGATGCACTTTATGAGATATTATTGCATGCTAGAGACAGGCTAGGTATTCCATATCTTAGGACTAGAGTGGCCTGATTTGTGATGCCTTAGCCTAGGAATTGCTGTTATATGCGATGTGCTTTTGAGTATGTGATGAGTGAGAATATTTAGTTGAAATCCTTTAGGGGATTTGAGTAGAGGAGTAATCTAGGGGAGATACCTAGATAAGTACCGTGGTACTTAGAGAAAGAATAGTTAGAACCCGCGAGGGGAAGAGTTGCAGAGTTCGGTGGCACTTTTGAGGATGAGCAGAGCAAGCGGAGTTATCACCCAGAGTGAGTCATATATATTCTTCGATGCTCGAATGCTGCTTGCTTCGTGCTTTGTGGAACTCTCGATGATGGGAGTCAGCTACCAAGCGAATATGACGATATTCAGGAGGTAGATGGCTGACATCATTAGGAGCTCTTCAGCAGCTGATGGCAGAGAAGTGTGGGAATCTAGGAAGAGCCTAGGGAGTGACCTTAGCCAGATGAGTGCGCTGGCAAAGTAGAGAATTTCGCTGGGGAGCGAGCGCACGACGGAATTGGTGAATGAGAAGGTCGAGCAGCTACTTAGGAGCTCCGGGATAGTCCGTGTGGAAAGTATGGGTAGATGTGGCAGGTAGTATGGGCCCGTACTACTGAAAGCAGAGGACCCATACTTGATACATGGAGTATTATGAAGGTTCTAATGAGCAGATTGAGGAGTGATGTTATGGTTCGGGTACCATACATCGAAGCGTATTGAGGAGTGATGTTATGGTTCGAGTACCATACATCGGAGCAGATTGAGGAGTGATGTTATGGTTCGAGTACCATACATCGGAGCAGATTGAGGAGTGATGTTATGGTTTGAGTACCATACATCAGAGTGGACTGAGGAGTGATGTTATGGTTCGAGTACCATACATCGGAGCGGATTGAGAAGTGATGTTATGGTTCGAGTACCATACATCGGAGCGGATTGAGAAGTGATGTTATGGTTCGAGTACCATACATCGGAGCGGATCGAGGAGTGAGGTTATGGTTCGAGTATCCCCACGGTGGGTGGTCAATGGTCAGGAATCTAGTGGTGGTCAGAGTCGTTTCAAGTGGAAGACTCGTAATGATTGTATGGGCAGTTGAGAACTTCTGGGTTGAAATATGGGTAGAAGATTGTCGAGTAGCCAATTCCCGGGCTGGGATGTGTATTCTTGCTTGGATTTTGAGCAGTAGTGGAAAGGGTTTCAGAGGATCATCAGTGTGTTCTGAAGGGTTAGCACCTTCCTTGTATTCCAATTGAGTGTTTGGA
The DNA here is from genome assembly GCF_002870075.4 of Lactuca sativa. NCBI lineage: Eukaryota > Viridiplantae > Streptophyta > Magnoliopsida > Asterales > Asteraceae > Lactuca > Lactuca sativa. The sequence continues at coordinate 8,493,409 of NC_056627.2, forward strand.
TGCACTGAAGTTGCGCATTGAGTGAAATAGGAAATTGTTATGGGATTCAGAGGAAATGTATTGTTGTAGGTGTATGGTGCTGGGAGTAAGGGAATCAGTGGTAGAGGCAGGACATTGTGATGCTCTGTTAGGGTGTTTAGTGGTTTCGGCGTTTAGCGTCCCGATTTCAGAGTTATTTAAAGTCTTGGGTTTAGGATGACTAGTGATGTATCATGTATCCACGGTTCCAGTGGGAGCCCTTCGTGTATTGTCATCAAGAGGGATTATTTAAGGAAGTGGATCTCCGCAGAGGTAGGTTCTGTGTTATAGCGGTTGCCGCCAGAGTCTGTAATGCATATCGGGGCAAGTGTGTGTAACTATCTATGATAGTCTTCGATGCATGAGTTAGTGAACATAATGTGGCGTTATAATGAGAATGAGAGTATAGGGTGAAGCTACAGGGAGCCGTAGTATTCACCAGTCAGAGGGTGTTGTGATGCTACGGGGACCCGTAGTACTCACAAGTCAGAGAGAGAGAGAGAGAGTCGTGATGCTACGGGGAGCCGTAGTATTCGCCAGTCAGAGGGTGTTGTGATGCTACGGGGGGCCGTAGTACTCACAATTCAGAGAGAGAGAAAGAGTCGTGATGCTACGGGGAGCCGTAGTATTTGCTAGTCAGAGGGTGTTGTGATGCTACGGGGAGCCGTAGTACTCATAAGTCAGAGAGAAAGAGTCGTGATGCTACGGGGAGCCGTAGTATTCGCCAGTTGGAGGGTGTTGTGATGCTACGGGGGGCCGTAGTACTCACAAGTCAGAGAGAGAGAGAGAGAGAGTCGTGATGCTACGGGGAGCCGTAGTATTTGCTAGTCAGAGGGTGTTGTGATGCTACGAGGATCCGTAGTACTCACAAGTTAGAGGGAGGGAGTCGTGGTACTACGGGGAGCCGTAGTACTCACTAGTTAGTTAGCGTTGTGATACTATGGGAAGCCATAGTACTCACTAGTCAGAGGCTGTCGTAATATTATGGGAAGCCATAGTACCCACTAGATGGCAAGAGAGTGTGATGATGGAGTGTTCTCCGATAAGTGCATGATGCAGAAGAGTTTTAGGCTTGAGTAGCCCTAGTGTTGAGTTTTTGGAGCCTTGTGGTTAAACCGGGGCGAGACTGGGGTCTCCGTCTCTATCAGGAGGGTCAACGAGGCGCGCAGGAGAATATGCGCAGCAGACGCCAGAGGTTAGAGCTGAGTCAATCTTCGATTGGATTGTATTTTTTTTATGAGGAAAAGGGAATTTCTTGACTTGCGTGTCACTGGGCCGTGATAGTGGTCACAGGGAGGAAGTTAGTGACATGTTTTGGATCATGTTTTTGGGGGTTCAGCTGTGGGGCCAAAAGCTGACCTGGTGCTCGGTATCGAAGATGAATGTGAGTAATGAGCTAGAGTTTACCATGGTGATGTCTGGGGACACTTCAGAGAGAGCGAGCGACTCAGGCGCTCGAGGATATGTTTCGGGCATGTGTATTAGTTTTCGGGGGGAAATTGTCGCCCGTATTTGCCCTTGGCAGAGTTTTCCTATAACAACAGCCATCATTAGTGCATCAATATGCCGCCCTTTGAGCTGTTGTAGGGAAGGGGGTATTGGACCCCATTTACTGGGGAGAGGTAGAGCAACGTATGATGGGAAGTACAGAGATTGTGCTTTAGACGTCAGAGTAGATACAACAGGTTAGGCAGAGGTTGTTGACCGCTCAGAGTCGCCAAAAGAGTTATGCAGACAGGCGCCGGTCCGAGCTCGAATTTTTGGTCGGTGACTTTGTACTCCTGAAGGTCTCTCCTTGGAAAGGAGTGATCCGATTCAGGAAGAGGGGCAAGCTGGGGCCCCGATATATCGGTCCTTGCGGGTGATCGCGTGGGTAGGCAGGGTAGCCTACCGGTTAGAGCTACCTGCAGAGCTAGGTCAGATCCATGACACTTTCTATGTGTCGTAGCTGCGAAAGTGTATAGCCGAGGAGTCAGCAATAGTGCCATTAGAGGATATTCAGGTGGATGCGGGCCTGAACTACATTGAGAGACCGGTGGCTATTCGGGATCAAAAGATCAAGGTTCTGAGGAACAAAGAGGTGCCTCTGGTGCAGGTCCAGTGGCAGCACCGGTAGGGGTCAGAGCGTACTTGGGAGCTGGAGCGCGAGATGCGTGAGCAGCATCCGAAATTGTTTCCAGAGTGAGACTTCGAGGGCGAAGTCTGATTCTAGTGGGGGAGAATTGTAACATCCGGATATCTAGGTATGGGAATTTGAGTATTTTATATTGGGGAATGAGGAGACTCGGCGAGTTGATGCCTCAACTCGTCGAGTAAGATCGCGTTTTGGGGACCAGTTTAATGAAGGGACTCGACGAGTCGGGTATTTGGACTTGCTGAGTCGGCGCTGTCAAGGAAAACCCTAATTGTCCAGGTTTGAGACCTATTTAAAGGCCCTTATGGCCTTCAGTGGTGGCCACCTACACCCTTGAGAGACTCCTATCAAACCAGAGAGCTGAGAGAGCAAAGAAGAGCCATTTTGGAGCATTCTTGAGGTGGTTGTGCAATAGGGTAGTCATTTCCAGCAAAGGGAGGTCAAGGGGGTGTCGATTCAGAGCTCCTGAGCTTGCATCTTCACCATAGAGGTATCAAATCGTTCTCCCTTTTCTGTTTTGGGTAAGATTGGTGATTTTAGGGTTTTCTAGCTTCTTTTATGGCTTGATTTGTGGAGTATAGTGTCCCATTGTGTGTGAAGTCATAGATCTGGACCCAAAGAGGTCCAGAGAGTCCCTTCCATCCTGCTTTATGCATTCTATTTGGAGTTTTGAGCTAAGGTTGTTATGTAATGAAGGGTTTCACCCAAATGAGCTTGTAGAACCTTGCATGAGTGCCCAAGGTTCGACCTTTTCGTGGTTATTGGCTTTGAGGGAGTTAGATCTATGGTTTGGTGAAGCAGATCTGACCTCAGAAGGTCAGATGAGGGTTGTCATGGGAGCAACTCGCCGAGTCCATAGGCAGACTCGACGAGTCGAGTCGGGGTTGCCCCGCATTTCGTTGCCGAGTAACTCGACGAGTAGAGAGGGAAATCGTCGTGTCTAAGAGTTTAAAAAGAATTTAGAGAACCCACATGGACTCGCCGAGTCACTCTTGTGTACTCGCCGAGTCTGGTCAGTGTTGACCGTTGACTTGAGTTGTCTTATGTTGACTTTGGGAGTTTTGGTCAACAGAGGTAATAGAGGCCAGGGAGGGGTAAAATGGTCTTTTACCCATTACCTGACTAGAGAGGGAAAGAGTAATCGCCGGTTAATTAGAGTTGGGACTTCGTGTATTAATTAGAGATATTTGCCTTATGTGTTAGGCGGTGGCAAGCCCGAGGTTCGCATGTGCAAATAATTGCTTTCTGATTTCCAGGTGAGTCTTCTCACTATACTTTACCTTGAGTAGGTAACCAGAGTTATGTGACAGAGTATTTGTATGCTGTGTATGTTACGTGCTGTACTGCATTATTTCTATGTGATTTATGCTGTGCATGTTTACAGAGTTAGAACTGGAAGGTTCCCAGAGTTAGAACCGGAAGGTTCACAGAGTTAGGGTTCACGGACCCCCAGAGTTATAGCCTCGAGTGGCTAATATGTGTTATGTGTGGTATTTTGGGGAACTCACTAAGCTTCGTGCTTACAGTGTTTTGTGTTATGTGTTTCAGGTTTCTCTCAGGATCACGGGACGGCACCGGCTCGATTGTACACACTAGAGAAAGAGTCATGTTTTGAGGATCCTGGTTTATTATGCAAGTGAAAATGGAATTATGTTTTGTAATTAGATTATGAATGAGATTTTAAGCAAAGTGTTTTTAAGAATTAAACAATTATTTTTAAATGAAAAACTGTTTTGAAATTTTCGGTGTTACAGTTGCCTTCACCAAAGCAACTTGATAGGATGAATTATGGAGAGAATGGATTAAATATGATTTATTAATATATTATGAGAATAATATATTAAAGAAGAAATCATATTGTTTAATTAATATTAGTCAATAATTAATTGGTAATTAGTTTTGTGACCAAAAGATATTAATTAAACATAAGGGACTGGAATTGTAATTATAAGATAATTGCAATTTGGGCCATGGATTGCCTTGTATTAAGGAGTGGACGAATTCTATGGGGAAACCCATAAGAAATCGTCCAAGGCCTTAAGGAAAGGGATCCATGGGTTGCTTAGGGCTTAAGCATCCAAATTAGGGTTTCTTGTTAGATAACCCAAATAGCCTAACTATATATACATCCCTTATGACCTAAAAACGTGGCCAATACTTCTTCTAGGGTTTCACACGTTTTAGGGAAGCCTCCTTCACCTCTCCTCTTCATCCTCTTGCTCTTGGTGTTTATGAACCATTAGAGGAGTGACATTTGTGACTCTAAGCTTTCTAAAGTCAATACAAGAAGGATTTGGGATTGTTATTGCTACATAACAATCAAGGTATGATCTAAACCCTAATTATATGTTATATTGATTATCATATGCTAGATCTAGGGTTTATAGTCTTGGATAAATTGCATGTACAATAGAGAAATCTAGATCCAAGCATTAGGGTATGTATGAGCACATAGGATGTTCTTATGAGTAAAACCCATCATTTACTACCATGAGTTCACGGCCCAAGGGAGTTTACGTCCGTAAACTCATGGCTACTCATGTGGGAATGCAAGTTTGAAGGCTAATGAATGATTTAGGGACATTAGCTTTAACCTAGGATGAAGAAAACCCACTTTCTTTGATGTTCTAAGGAGTTTACGGCCCAAATGAGTTTACTACCGTAAACTCATGGCCATTTATGTTTATGAGGGTCCTAAAGGTCATAAGGAAGCATTCTAATTTCAAGCCTAAGCCTTTGGAAGTGTTTGTGGCATCAAAACACCCCTAACTTGAGTTTACGGCCCATGGACCATGTGGTCATGTGTTTGCGGCCGTAAACACTCATGGGTGTTGATATTTTTATTGTTTCGGGTCCTAGACACATCAAGGTAAAGTGCTATGTTTATCTCTTGGATTAGAGAACGTATTTAGGGCACTTTGGCACCCTAATATGGAGTTCACGGCCCAAGAACTTCCTTGGCCGTGAACACCATTTCCTTGGAGTTTTGAGGTTGCTTTCTATCCCTAAACTCATTAGTGTACAAGTCCAATTTAGTCTCTTGACTTAAGGTGGGTTTTTAAGGCATTTTGGCACTTAAACATGGAGTTCACGGCCCAAGAACTTCCTTGGCCGTGAACTCACTTCTAGCCATGATTCCTAATTGTTTTGTGGACTAAACATTGTAATGAAGGCTTCTAGTTTGAGTTCTAAGGCTTTGAGGGTCATTGGTACACTTTTGGCCCTTCAAATGGAGTTTACTCCCCAAGTGTTCTTGGGCGGTAAACTCACAGATCTTGTTGTTCTATCGTGATTTTGATGTAATTAAGCACAATCTAAGCTATATAATACAACTAGATTGAAGTACCCACGATTTGGGATAAAAAACCGAAGATCCGTGAGAGAGAAAATGACTTTTCTCTAGTTGGAAATGTAACTAATGAATAAATATGGTTCAGTTTTCTATTTATAGTCCTGAGATTTTTGGCAGAAAATATTTTATTCCCGGAATGAACTCTAATATCCTAGAGTATTAGGATAACAGTGTTGCACAAAACCCTAGTGCATCCACTCTCCTGATATCTCCTGAAGTGTTAAACCTGAAATACTCAAACTTATACCCAACGTCTGGAATTTCTCTGTAACTGTTCTAACTTCTATTGGCTTGATATGGTTTGTTCAGAATGGAAATTTTGGGTTGTCACATTCAGCACAAAGCAGGACCGCCTCAACCCAACATCAAGCAAATAACCATGTGTGCATAACTAACATATATTGGCATAAAAAAAATATCAAATTTAACTATATCACGGATCATCGATCGTAGCAATCTCTAATAACCAGAGCACCGACCTAACCAGGTCACTATCATACCAATCCTAACAGATCATAAGAACATAACCGATGTAACTGATCATAACCACATGCAACATACCATAACCAAGATAACAACTAAAGGGCCGACCTTGGTGCCTTAGACCCTATATATATAGTGAGGATAACTCACCTTGCTAGTAGCTCGGAAATGATACTACTCACACCTATAAATATAGCTCCAACCACCTCGCCTGTACCCATAAGTGGTCCACTCAATAATTACTCAAAATACCAAAATGCCATTGGGAGGTACATGACATCCCACAGTCAAGTCAAGTCACTGGTCAATGGTCAACAATCCATGTTGACCTATTTGCTGAATAGAACTCTCTCTGCATTAAGTCCCTCCTAATTCCAAAATTTCTCAACTCGACTTGCCGAGTCGATATGCGACCTAATGCATGGAATCCAAAATGACTCGCCGGGTCATCTCCCAGACCTCGCCGAGTCCATGCGGGACTAATTTGGACAAAACCCGATCCGACTCGCCGATTCATCTCCCAGACTTGCCGAGTCCATACACATACTCTCATGATCACGTGATTCTGAACTACCCCTTTACTCCAATTAGTAGATCTAGGTCCCTAGAGTTCATTAGCAATGTAAAGTTGCTACCTTTACGTATTTGCATGACTCAAATTCCATATCTAAGCTTGAAATGGGACTTTAGTCATAAACAAGGGTTCCTTCATGACCCTATTAAGAACTTTATGAACTTAGGGCTCAAATGAGGTTCAGATCAGAAGTTTCAACTCCAGATCTAGCTCCGATACCATAATACCTTCATGAATAGCTAAAGAAAGCCCTAAACTTCACATATGAAAGATTCTAGAAGAAAAGAGGTCAAGGTAACAACTTGTTACCTCCAAAACGTGCCCAAACTGAAGTAGACTCTGGATCCACATGAAATACTTGATGGTAGCCTCTTGATCTACAAGTTTCCTTCACAAAAATCACTTGCTAAAGCTCGAAAACACTCTCCAAGATCACACTCACAGAAATTAGGGTTTCTGGCTCTCATGGGGTGATAGAGGACAGTGGGAGGCGCTAATGGTCTGATATATAGGGTGAAAAAAGCCTGAAATTTAGGGTTTCCTCTGCTAGCTCCTACTCGTCGAGTCCCCCATGCTGACTCGTCGAGTCACTCATTAAATGACGTGTCCTTACCTGCTGCTACTTAACGAGTCACAGTGTCAACTCGTCGAGTAGGCCGTAAATTATGAAATCTAATGGTATAATAATGGTACCTGACGGTTGGGATGTTATAATTCTCCCCCACTTAACTTAGACTTCGTCCTTGAAGTCTGTTGTAGTGAATAACTCCGGGTAATGCTCCCGCATCTCAGCCTCTAGATCCCATGCCCACCCGGATCCCCTCCAATGCTCCCATTGAATCTTCACCAATGGAACTTCTTTGTTGCACAGGACTTTCACTTTCCTCTCCAAAACGACAACTGGCCTCTCAATATAATTCATCCGCTCATCAAACTGAATGTCATCCAGTGGCACCACTGCCTCTGGGTCCATAATGCACTTCCGCAATTGCGAAATGTGAAAGGTATTGTGAATCCGGCTGAGCTCATCCGACAATTCCAACCTGTACGCCACCTTAACAATCCTGGCGATGACCCTGAACAACCCAATATAGTGGGGACCCAACTTTCCCCTTTTTCTGAAGCGAATCACGCCCTTCCAGGGTGAGACCTTCAAGAGTACCATGTCATCAACCTGAAACTCCAAATCTGATCGTGTGTATCATCATAACTCTTTTGTTGACTTTAGGCGGTCTGAAGCCACTGCCTGATCTACTGAATCTTTTCGATAGTATGCAAAACCACCTCCGTCCGACCCATCACTCCATGTCCAACCTCTCCCCAACAGACCGGGGTTCTACATTTCCGACCATACAACAACTCTAAAGGTGGGGCGGCAATACTGGAATGATAGCTGTTGTTGTAAGCAAACTCTGCAAGAGGCAGATCGGAATCCCAATTCCCTCCAAAGTCAATATCACATGCCCTCAACATATCCTCGAGGGTCTGATGGTCCGCTCGCTCTGCCCGTCGGTCTGAGGATGAAACGATGTACTAAAGTGCAGCTGCGTACCCAGTTCCTCATGGAACTTTTGCCAGAAATGGGAGGTAAACTTGACATCCCGTTTCGGAAACGATGGAGACCAGAACTCCATGGCGAGTGACAATCTCGCAGACGTATATGTCGGCCAATTTCTCGACCAATCCCGAATAGCCAAGAAATGGGCACTCTTGGTCAACCGATCCATGATGACCCATATAGCATCGAATCCCTTCGCCGTCCTCGATAGCTTCGTAATGAAGTCCATCGTGATTTGCTTCCATTTCCACATGGGAATTTCTAGAGGCTGCAACTTAGCATGTGGCCTCTAATGCTCGGCCTTGACCATCCTACATGTCAAGCACCTCTCGACATACCAAGCGATTTCTCACTTCATACATGGCTACCAGTAACTCAGACTCAGATCACGGTACATCTTGGTGGCCCCCGGGTGTATAGAAAAATGAGACTTATGAGCCTCTTCCATTAATGTCTGCCTGACCCCAACAGTCATCGGAACCTAAACCCGACCGTATCGGGTCAATAATCCATGGCTATCCTGAACAAACCGGGCACTCTCGCCCTTGACCCTTTCCAACTTCCAGTTCTTAGGCCGCATGCCCTCAACCTGGGCATATCTAATCAAGCTCACAAGCGGGGAATTGTAACATCCCAAAATACGACCCAAATTTTTTTGTTTAATCATGACTAAATCATTATATCAATATCATAAAATATAAACCCATACGTCAATATCTCAAAATCATAATAATGTATCATGAGAAAACTGTATCAAGACTGTAACAAATCATATCTACGAAAAGCTGAATCGACTCCCAGGACAAAAACTGAAGCGGTGGTGTATGCGATGCCATCATCCCGAGCTCTTCCCTTTACTTGTGGAAGTACCTGAAACCAAAACTAAAACTGTAAGCACGAAGCTTAGTGAGCTCCCCCAAACTACCACATACCATACAATAACATATAAAGCACATACTGGGCCTTGCCCACTGCATCAGACCGAAATCCGGAAATTGCATCGGACTGAAGTCCGTAACTAACCAGGGCCTTGCCCTCTGCATCAGACCGAAGTCCGGAAACTGCATCGGACTGAAGTACGGAACTGACTGGGACCTTGTCCCCTGCATCGGACCGAAGTCCGGAAACTGACTGTGCATAAAATAGCATAGCATAAACATATCAACTAGCATAAGCACATATACTGCATACTGCATCGGACCGAAGTCCGGAAATCATAACACAAAACATGCTTGAATCACAAAGACTGATGTCCGGAACTACTGCTAACTAAATGGGCCGGCATTGTGGCCGTAGACCCGTTCATACTAGGAGGAAACTCATCTCGTAATGCTGGCTGCTGAGGTGCTAAATCTGAGACTGTCTGACCGCTGCTCCGGAACTCTCCGACTATAAATCCCATAAACACTAAATCAAATACTGATAACTAATCTCAGGGTAAAATGACTATTTTACCCTTGTTCAAAGTCAACTTCCTGGTCAAAGTCAACTTCCTGGTTGACTCTACTCGCCGAGTCCTACTATGAACTCGTCGAGTCCCCGGACTCACACTTCTCTAACTCGTGACTCGACTCGCCGAGTCGGGACGTAGACTCCCTATGTCCCTCTACTTCCAGATCCTTGTTCTAACTCACTGAGTCCTCTTCCACTCGCTGATTCAACTCACAACTCTAAAATCGGAGATATCAGGAGGGTTTGCGCTCCGACTCGTCGAGTCCAAGAACAACTCGTCGAATCCTATGCATATCCTCACTAAACAGTTGATTCTAATCGATCCCAGTGCATAAAATTCATAGATCTGAGCTTCTAGGGCCGATATGACACGTAAAGTTGCCAAGTTTACGTACATGCATTGAGGTATGAAGCTAAAACACCAAAATAAGCTAGAAATGGGAACCTAAGGTTTGGAATAAGGCCTTGCTTTGCATAAAGGTAGCTACTTTGAGCTCCTGGGGTTTAATGATGTCAAGATCTATAGCTTACTACCCTAAGGGAGCTCCAATCTCGAGTTTGGACCTTGAAATGTCCCAAAAGTGGCAAAACAAGCATATATGAAGATCTTCTAGGAAAATGAACAAGGTAGAGGCTTTATTACCAGATGAAGTAGCAAATGGAAGCTAGCTTCTGGATCTCCTTCTTCTCCTTTGCACCTTCTCTCTTTTCTTCTCTTCTACACTTCCAAGAATACACCAAAACACTCAAAATCAAGAAGGAATCACTCAAGCTCACCAATGGAGGGCTAGGGTTTGAGAGGGAAAGACTTTAAAGGTGCTGGAGGCTGGGATGAGGGCTATAAGGACGTTTAAATAGGGTACAAACCCTAAAGATTAGGGTTTCCTCCAGACTGGCCTACTCGTCGAGTCCAGGTGCGGACTCGCCGAGTAGATCACTTAAAACCCGCGTCCAACTTGGCATCTACTCGACGAGTTAGGGATACTACTCGCCGAGTAGCTCTTTATAAAAGACATTTAATGAATTAATACGTACCAGGAATGGGCGTTACAACTCTCCCCCACTTGTCTCAGACTTCGTCCTCGAAGTCTGTTGCTGCTGCATCTGGAAACAACTCTGGGTAGTGCTCCCTCATCTCCTCCTCTGCCTCCCATGTCCACTCAGACCCCTTCCGGTGCTGCCACTGCAACTGAACCACCTTGTTCCTCAAGGTCTTTGTCTTTCGATCCAAGATCGCAACCGGTCTCTTAATATAATTCAGGCTGCTATCAACCTGAAAATCCTCCAAGGGTACAACTGCTGAATCGTCCACCAAACACTTCCTCAACTGGGAAACATGGAAAGTGTTGTGGATCTGGCTAAGCTCTACCAGAAGATCCAACCGATAAGCGACCCGAACCACCCGGGCCAAAACCCTAAAAGGACCGATGAACGTGGGGGCCAGCTTGCCTCATTTACGAAACTTGATAACACCCTTCCGGGGTGACACCTTCAGGAGGACCATATCGCCCACCTAAAACTCCAAGTCTGAACGCCTCCTATCAGCTTAACTCTTCTATCGACTTTGCGCAGTCTGCAGTCTACTACGAACCTGCTGGATCAACTCTGTGGTCTTGAGCACCACTTCGTGCTCCCGATGACTCGCTGACCAACCTCTCCCCAGCAAATTGGGGTCCTGCACTTCCTCCCATAAAGCATCTCGAAGGGAGGGCGGTCAATACTCGCATGGCAACTGTTGTTATATGAGAATTCCGCTAACGGAAGATACGTATCCCAACTGCCACCAAAGTCTAGAACACATGCTCGAAGCATGTCCTCTAGAGTCTGTATCGTCCTCTCGCTCTGCCCGTTCGTCTGAGTGTGGAAAGCGGTGCTGAAATGGAGACGAGTACCCATCTCGTCGTGAAAGCGCTTCCAGAATCTGGAAGTAAAACAGACGTCTCGGTCTGACACCATTGAAACAGGCACTCCATGCCGTGCCACAACCTCTCGCACATAAATATCGGCTAGCTTCTCAGCCGATATACTCTCTTGGATCGGTTTAAAATGAGCACTCTTCGTCAGCCGATCCACAATAACCCAAATCGAATCCACTCCACTTGCGGTCCTGGGAAGCTTAGTGATGAAATCCATGGTGATGTCCTCCCATTTCCACACTGGAATATCTAACGGCTGCATCTTATCGTGAGGCCTCTGGTGCTCTGCCTCTCCTCCTTAAGGCCCTCGACTTGTGCCTCTCTGATCTGCTCCAACAATGGGGTAATCATTGTCATCCTCAGACATATATCCCTGATCGGAGCTGCTGTCGCCTTGCGGCTCAAGGCGTCGGCCACCACATTGGCCTTCCCTGGGTGATAAAGGATCTCACAGTCGTAATCCTTTACCACATCTATGATGGGTTTTAGGTAATACAAATAAACTAGAAAACAATTCCTAAGTTCATATGCAACCTACTTTGGATCTATGTTTTAACTATTGAAGATATAACTTTGAATTGCAAAACAAGAACCCTAGAAGAGAGAGGCTATTTTTGAAAATAACAAATTAGGGTTTAGGAGTTACATACCTTTCAATTGTTATAGCAAACAATTGACAATCCTCTTTATCTTGATCTTGATCTTCTTGGAAGCTTAGCACCACAAATGTAATGCCTCTAATGGAATCACACCCAAGAACTAGAAAGAAGGAAACTAGAAGGAGATAGAGGGAGGGAGTATGCAATTCTGGGCCCTAGGGTTTCTTCCAAGGTAGGAGTGGCCGATTTTGGGAGCTGGAAGGCTCCTTATATAGCTGAGGGATCTAGGGTTTAGGGAAAACCCTAATGCTCCTTTGCTTAGGGCCTAAGCAAACCCAAGGGCCTTATCCAAGCCCCCTTGGACGAAATCCTTAGGGTTTACCCTATAGATTTCGTCTACCTCCTTTCAAGGAGGTTCTGGAGCCTTCCACTCAACTATCTGATAATTGCAAACTAGTCTCTGCACTTTATAATTAATACTTTTAACCCCAAAATTAATTCTGATTAATTTCTGGCTAACTATTAATTAAACATAATGATTTCTAATTAATATATTAATATTTTAACATATTAATAAATTCATTTATATTAATTTATTAATCTTATAATAAATTAATATCTCTCCTTTCATAATTTCCTTGTCCGATTGCTAGGTTTAAGGGCAACCCAAAAGGACTGTCCTGCTATCAATTCAAGTACATACCAATTATAGTTATGGGCTTAGACACCTAATCCAACAGTCTCCCACTTGGATAAGTCTGTAACTATAATTGCTAGTATGCCTTCTAAATTTGACCAGCAAATTGTAGCTTCCAAAAAGCTACTGCCGAACTCTGACCCAGTCAGTTACGCGTCCTAAGATATGTGATCATATAATCCTTCGTTCTATAAGATATCCCTAGACAAAAGACATGGAATGTAATCAATCTCTTTGTCCAGAATCTATGTTTTGCGATTCCTGATTTGTGATGATATAGGACTTCTAATCGAACACATCAATTCAGTCCTGGCTGGGCCCAACACATAAGTCAACACCAAATCATCGAGGGGCCCACAGATATCGCTTTTCCGGTTAGGGCAAAAGGAACGAATAAACGTTGACTCATATGCTTGTATCTTTTACTCATCAAATTATGCATGACAATACGTTTTATAACACCAAGTTACTGATGCGTTTTCGTATCACCAATGCATGACCGACTTGTAAATTACAACTCATATATCTTCGTTTCAAGATTATAAGATATTATCGTCTCAGTATTACTCGTGATGAATTCCATGAAGTAATACTCTGAGTGAGGGTTTATCCAATACTCAAATCTCAATTTCTGAGTACTCATGAACATTGCAGCAAATCTATTGCCATGTCTATCCTTAGACAATCTACAATCCAGTTCATGACAGTCTTGATTCACTACTTACTTCCAAAAGTACGAGCGACTGTGGAGTTTGAATAATCTTATTATTCAGGAAGTCAAAAACATGCAAAGTGAAACGCAATAATAATATTAATCCTATATGGCCCCAAAGCTTTTGAGCGTAAATAAAAACACTTTTATTTAAACACCATATTGATGACTCATTATTCGTTGCTTACAGTTTCAGAAACTCAACTTATTACTCGAATTATAATCACAATTGTCCCATGCTCCAAGCATGCACACTTTGGTTTCCTATGGTCCATACTTTGTGAAATAGATCAATTGAAAAACTTTTCATCTCACATTCCCCAATCCTTATTATTAGTATAAGAATACCAAATTCTTACCACTTCTAGAATATGTTAGATTCTAACATTTTATGCAATAATTCTTTCGTAATGTCATAGCTCAAAAGTCACCAAGACTCGAGTAACGAAATTACAAGGTATTCTATCGGAAATTGTTACAAGACAATTCCATAGACGTGAAGTCTCACATTCAAAGTACATTCCTTTGAACATCCTTCCCGCATAAAAGTTTCTAATCCAGACATATTTCTTAATATCCAACTCCCGTTAATGGAAACATTTCCATATTTGCCATATGAGAACTCATTCTTAATAGAATCTTATCTATTCATAATAATGTCAATATAGCCCATTCAGTACTATACTTCCAACTACTCACAAGCAACAAATCCTCAGTGAACCTCAAAATTTTCCTTTGATAGTTGTGTAATTATTTTAGTCAAAACCGATTCTAGTTCCTTTTTCCCTCTTAATGCCCTAGGCATTTGGAAAATTTTAGAATGGTCAAATATTACAGCATATGCGATCGATCCTATACCCGAAGCGTATTGGACACGATGCATAATGTCTCACATAAAGATGTGATAGTTTATCATCCTTCTGCCAGAATATTTTATGTGTCCTGTTCCCACAATTCGATCTATGAAGAGGGATGCCGTGATCATAATCAAATTTGAGAATGCACTATATATCCTTGACTAAATTTATTAACGTTTCTCGATCTAAGCTTTAGAATTTTGAAATGAAGTATAATATTCTCTCCCTTAATTATAGCAAAACAACTTTTCAACCATTGCAACTTTGCAAAGTGAATCTTTGTTTTCTATAATTAATATTGCTAACTCGCAATACTTTACCATAATAATCATGCTCCCACTAACATGATAATTATTTTCTTACCAGCATAACACTTATGCTCCCACTAGCTTTGACATGTATTCAGAAAACAATTAAACTTCTAGAGAACAATGCTTATTGAACTCCTTAAGTTCATATTTCTAATACCTAATGCTTTGATAAGACTTTATCAAAGCTTCTTAAACTCATACACCTTTGCCTTAGAAAGCTCATATGTGTGTCTAGACAAATTCAGAATTTATGTCACTAAGTCCCAGATGTTCATACTAATTGCCAAATCTCACAATTCGATCTATGGGGAGGGATGCTGTAACCATAATCGAATTTGAGAATACAATTTCCACAATCGCTATCTTCTTAAAATCTCTCTTAGTGAAAGCATTTCCTCACAATCATTTTCATGAAGGAGGTAATCTTATGACACTTAGATTTTGTGGTGTATAAGTTCCTATCCATGTGAATTTGTCAAAACCAAAATTTATGACAAATCCAAACTCATATGGACTGAACTTTCTCAATCTTGATTTCTTGCCTTATGGTAACACGAGTGCCCACCATGTCTTCCAAGCGGTTTGGCAACTCATCCTTGCTTATCAATGTACTTTCCATTGATCAAGGTGCTTTGTCTTTATGCATTCACATGAGAACTCATAGAACTCACATGCATAATTAACTCAACTGGAATGTCATAGAAAAGGAGTATGTCATCCACGATAGGCTGTAAACCTCAAGTCGTGTACTAGTGATGATTGATAAGGTTTCTTCTTGATTTGTTCTTGAAATCCTTTTCAAGATCATTAAAACTCCCACTGACCTCTGGACATATATGATTCTCTTGTCAGGAAACTTTCCTAGACAAAACAAATATTCAAGAGTTAGTGTAGTTCTTATCAAGACAAAAACACTTCACAAAATTTGTCCTAGTTGGTCTTTATCTTATCCAAGACATCACAACTTACCATCTTCAAATGTGTAAGAATAAGAAAACTTTTCAAAATTCCACATTTGATGAGTGTTATAAACCTTCTCGAGACTTGTTACTCAATTCACAATCTTGGAGTATAACTCTAAGACTTGATGTTGGAACAAAGTATGATTGACTTCTTGATTTTAACCATTTCCAAAATTCTCGATTCCTCTTTCTTAGACATACAAATGCACTAAGACTCACTTAGAGGATCAATTGAGATACGGTTCCTTATCATTAAGACTTATCATAAAACACAATAAAAGGTACTCTCCCTTCTTCTTAGAATAGAGAGACTTTTATCTTTCTGCCTACTTGATTCTTCTTATTCGTTCTTCTATTGATTGAAACTCTTTCGATCAACTCAGATTTATACTTAATCTTATAAGTATAACCATATGTACTAAACTTTAGTAAATCAGGATGAATATCTTTATCACTCTTGTGGTTGACTTGATCAATGCACAACCTAGTGTAGTTGATCTCCTAGTCCTTCTCTTGACACTTTGCCAAAGAATTAGTCGAATTTCCAAGTATGAAGTTTCTCATTCATCATGCAATCTAGTTGTATAATTTCAAGTTTCTGTCCAATTGAAACTTGGGCGATGAGAATCTTTCCTTATTTGGCAAATTCTCGACATTTCCACAAATAACATAATTAAGAATCAAATCCATTCATTGTAGTAATACACAAACATCATTTTTTCACAATGATTTCATTGCAAGGATATATATATATATATATATATATATATATATATATATATATATATATATATAATTATTCAAACCAAAATTTCTTTTATTCATAAAAGCAGCGGAAAACTTGTCCTTACAATGCAAAATCAGCTGAAAAACTACGTATTTATTCCTAACAAATCTATCATAACTTTCTAAGCTCAAAATCTGATCTTCGAATCCATGCGACGGTGATCCATTTCTTCGTGATCAGACTAATCTTGCTTTTCCATCAAAGCTTCCTCTCTTTTCTCTGATCCTGCAAAACATTCAAATGTAATCTTATCACATTATGTATTAAGAATCACTGAATAGGAACTTAATGGAGTTAGATAGTGGATTTTACCTGAAGCAGAGCCATATTCCTTGACTCTCCCATCTCTTGGACTCTTCAGGTTCTCAAGGAAGATTTGTATCCAACGCCCCTTCTCTTGACAGCAGAAACAGGTGGGTTCTTTTGGAATGTTCTTGAAAGCATGGTTGGTTGATTCATCAAACAAATATGCTCCATTTCTTTGCCAAATCATTTCTGATTCAACAGCAATAAGCATGTAAGTTAGGTCAATGAGGGTGGTGTCAAGATCGATCGTATAATACTCTCTTTTAAACTTATTATATGATTCAGGGAGTGACTGAAGAACCCAGTCCGCAACGAACTTCTTGGGAAAGGTCGCACCCAACATTATCAAGCTATTGATGTGTGATTTCATCCCTAGGACGTGAGCACACACGAGTTTACCATCTTCATATTTCATTGCCAATAGGGCTTTAGTGATATTGAACTTTTCAATCCTTTGGTCTTGTGGGTTTGGGAGAACAACGGGAGGAGGTGGAGGAAGTGGAATCAAGTTAGTCCACATGGCAGGGATTGATCTTTCTCCTTCATAGTGGAACAGACTTTGAGCAGGAATACTTTTTCGTTTAGATTCGGGAAGACCATGGTCAGATTCAGACATCTACAAAAACGGGTGAAAATTCAAGTTAGTTGATAAGAATCCTTGATGTAACACCCAAATGAAACATCGAGACTAGGATCCAACACAACATTCCACAAATCGGAAGAGGGATGCCGTAATCCAATTTGCAGAATATTTGAAGGTATGTAAATGACGATTTACCAATTTCCACCACGAAAAATGAAAAAGAAGGTTAAGTTTTAAATGTATTGGAAACTCCTAGATCTTTTGAGATACATTGAAACTATTCAATGGCATGTTTTAATCTTGGATTATGCTCTTCTATTTGTGACTGGGATGCCGAGGATCACAAACAAGATGTGAATAACCATGCAAATGTGCTTGGTAACCTCATTGTCTTTATCATTAACCATTTATGTGCCGGTAACCACACATGCTCCATCAAAATGACAATCATGAGATACCCATTACTACTCTTTATTGGTGCCTTTTAGTGTGCCGGTTAACCATACACGCTCCACTAACGACGAATAAAGCATAATGTACAATTTCATGGATTAGCATACTTTTCACATTTTTCCTAAAGTAACTAGAGTTGGGATTTTGTAAAATAATGTTCTAGTACTTTCTTTAATAACATTATACTTTTAATGAGATGTAGTTGTCCTATCAAATCCGTTCTGCTAACGACCCTCCACTAATCAAGGAAGTGGTGGGTGAGAGTGGACACCCATTCAACTACCATTTTATAGGCAGTTTCCTTATACTCCCCTTATAGATTAGCTTCGTGAATGAGGCATACTAGCGATTTGACTGACCATAGTCTTATACATATATAATATTTAACTTTTAATTATAATATATATAAGGTGTGTTTTAAAACATTTTAAAACTCAAAGGGTTTATATAAATTTTTGAAATTTAAACTATTAAATTTTAAATTTAAATAAACCAATTAATTAGATTTAATATTTATCTATTAATTAACTATTAATTAATTTATTAAATCTTGTAAGGATTATCTAATTAAATTAAACAATTAACTTAATCCTAATCCACATCCCTTCTAGATTTCGAAATATGGGGATTGGAGAATTTCCTTATTTTTCTCAACCAAATAACTAGATTTAATATTTATCTATTAATTAACTTTTAATTAATTAATTAAATCTATTAAGGATTATCTAATCAAATTAAACAATTAACTTAATCCTAATCCATATCCCTTCTAGAGTTCGAAAAATAGGGATAGGATAATTTCCTTATTTTTCTCATTTATCCAATAAGGCAACTATTATCCAAAACAAAGAAACCCTAATCTTTATAGCATATTTCGAAATTTCAAGGGGAGGAGGATAGGGTTTTGGAAACCCTAACCCTAATTTCGACTAGGGTTGATGGAGACTAGGGTTTTCGAAAGCCCTTTGCACCAAAACCCTAAAATAGAAAATTTTGGCCTTAGGGTTTAATGACTATAAACCCTAATTTGCAATTCAACTATTATAGCAATTCAATTTAAAACAACAATGTGTCTGATACCACTGATGGGTTTTAGGTAAAACAAATAAACTAGAAAACAATTCCTAAGTTCACATGCAACCTAATTTAGATCTATGTTTTAACTATTGAACAAATAACTTTGAATTGCAAAATAAGAACCCTAGAGGAGAGAGGCTATTTTCGAAAATAACAAACTAGGGTTTAGGAGTTACATACCTTTCAATTGTTATAGCAAACAATTGACAATCCTCTTGATCTTGATCTTGATCTTCTTGGAAGCTTAGCACCACAAATGTAATGCCTCTAATGGAATCACACCCAAGAACTAGCAAGAAGGAAAATAGAAGGAGATAGAAGGAGGGAGTATGCAATTCTCGGCCCTAGGGTTTCTTCGAAGGTAGGAGTGGCCAATTTTCGGAGCTGGAAGGCTCCTTATATAGCTGAGGGATCTAGGGTTTAGGGAAAACCCTAATGCTCCTTTGCTTAGGGCCTAAGCAAACCCAAGGGCCTTATCCAAGCCCCCTTGGACGAAATCCTTAGGGTTTCCCCTATAGATTTTGTCCACCTCCTTCCAAGGAGGTTCTGGAGCCTTCCACTCAACTATCTGATAATTGCAAACTAGTCCCTACACTTTATAATTAATACTTTTAACACCAATATTAATTCTGATTAATTTCTGGCTAACTATTAATTAAACATAATGATTTCTAATTAATATATTAATATTTTAACATATTAATAAAGTCATTTATATTAATTTATTAATCTTATAATAAATTAATATCTCTCCTTTCATAATTTCCTTGTCTGGTTGTTAGATTTGAGGGCAACCCAAAAGGACTGTGCTGCTATCAATTCAAGTACATACCAATTATAGTTATGGGCTTAGACACCTAATCCAACAATCTAACCACCACCGCTGCCTCATGTTAAGATTCGGATGATCCATGAGGTACCACAGACTCTTATGATTCGTGTAGATGGTACAACATACCCCATAAAGGTAATGACTCCAAATATTGAGAGCAAACACCACTGCCCCCAGCTCTAAATAATGCGTAGTATAGTTAGCCTCGTGAGGCTTCTACTGTCTAGAGGCGTAAGCTATCACACGACCTCGCTGCATCAACACTGCTCCCATATCTGTGATCGAAGCATCACATTAGACTACGAAATCCTCTACTCCCTCTGGCAAGGTAAGAATTGGTGCCTCACACAATCTCTGCCTAAGGGTCTTGAATGCTGCCTACTGCTCAGGTCCCCAACGAAACACCACCGACTTCTTAGTCAGTCGGGTGAGCGGTACAACTATCTTTGAGAAATCCTAGATGAATCTCCTGTAGTACCCTTCCAAACCTAGGAAGCTCTGAATCTCAGATGGAGACTTCGGGACCTCCCACTTCATCACATACTCTATCTTAGCCGGATCTACCAGTATGCCATTCTGGTTGACAAGATGCCCAAGGAACTGCACCTCGCGCAACCAGAACTCGCACTTGGAGAACTTTGCAAAAAGCCTCTCCCTCCTCAAGGTCTCTAGCACCTCCCTTAGGTGCTCCTCATGATGCTCTTGTGTCTTGGAATAAACCAAGATGTCGTCTATGAATACTATCACAGACCTATCCAACATCAGCCTACACACGCGGTGCATGAGGTCCATGAACGTGGCTGGAGCGTTGGTGAGCCCAAACGGCATCAACACAAACTCATAATGACCATAGCGGGTCCTGAAAGCCGTCTTCTGCACATCCTCATCCCTAACCCGCATCTGATGATACTCGGAGCGCAAATCAACCTTGGAGAACCAAGATGCTCCCTGAAGCTGATTAAACAAGTCATCTATCCTTGGGAGTGGGTAATGGTTCTTCACCGTTACCTTATTCAACTCTCGGTAATCTATACACATACGGTGCGATGCGTCCTTCTTCTTTACGAACAAAATTGGCACTCCCCAGGGCGAACTGCTTGGCCTGATAAAATCCTTGTGCAACAGCTCTTGTAGCTGCATAGACAACTCCTGCATCTCTGGGGGAGCTAACCGATATGGTGCCTTGGCTATTAGAGCTGCACCAGGAATCAAATCAATCCTAAACTCAACCTACCTCTCCGAGGTACTCCCGGCAAATCCTCTGGAAATACATCCGGGTAGTCTCGCACTACCGGAACATCGTCAACTGTCATCTTGCCCTTCTCCTGAGCATCTAGAACATAGGCAATGTGGCCGGCGCAACCCTGCTGGAAGTAGCGCCTCACTCTCGCTGCTGAACAAAGAACTGGTCCGCACTGTGGCCTCTCGCCCTGAATCACTAACTCTCCCCCATTGGGTGTGCGAACCCTCACTAACTGTAGCTCACAATCAATCATCGCCCCATTGGGGCTCAGCCAATCCATACCTACTATGACCTTATTCCCTCGCAGGGGAATAGGGACCAAGTCCACCGAAAACTGCTCCTCGAATAACTGAAGGGAACATCCTCTGTGCACTCTCACAACCCTAACAGTCCTATCATCTGCGATCTCGACCTCAAGTGGACAATCCAACTCCCCTGGAGCTCTGCTAAACCTCTTGCTAAGCGCAAGTGAAACGAATGATCGGGTAGCCCTCGAATCAAACAATACTGTGGCTGAAATGTCGTTCACTAGGAACGAGCCTATATAAAACATATAATCATAAGAAACAATCAATAATAAATGCAGAGATAAGGAAAAAGACATACCGGTCACCACATCAGGAGTCGCTCGCACCTCCTCTGCTGTCAGCTGAAACGCCCTACTCTTCGCCACTGGCGGCCGTTGGTAATCCTCAAGGTAGCAGGGACAGGTGCTGAAACCTTCCCTACTGCAACTAAACTCTGAAACTGGGACTTCTTATGTCCCCTCTGATTGCAATGGAAGCAAATCAGATTGGATGCCGCAGTGGCGGTAGTAGTAGCTGTACAATCTCTACTCATGTGCCCAGTCCGACCGCACTTATAGCAGCCGACACTCCCTGCCTTGCACGCCCTGTCATGCAATCTCCCACACTTGCCACACCGACCGTGGCTCTGCTGACTCCTGGATCTGTGATCTGAAACCTTGGGCTTTTTGCCCGAACTCCCTGAACCCGAAGCCGCCTTTGACTTCCTTTTTCTCTCCATCTCAAGGTCAATCTCTCGTTCCCGAGCCCTATCAATCATGTCATCCAGCGTTTTACAGCTGGACTGGCTCACAAACTGGCGGATGTCACTCCGTAGCATCTCATGATAACGGGCCTTCTTCATTTCCTCATCAGTTGTGTACTGAGGAACGAGAATCGCCCTTTCCCTAAACTTGGAGGTAATCTCCGCCACTGTCTTTGTAGTCTGGGTGAGATCCTGAAACTCCCTAGCTAACCGCTGCACCTCAATAATCGGTTCGAACTCAGCTTTGAACCTGGTAGCAAAGTCAGCCCAGGTCATAGCATCCAAAGCTGCGTCATCTCCAATGACATGTTCAACCTCCTCCCACCAATCTCGTGCCCTGTCCTTTAGGAGACAGGACGCTAATCTGACCTTGTCCTCCTCGGGACACCTGCTAGTGCGGAATGCGTTGGGCACATCCGCCAACCATCTGGTACTCGCTATGGGGTCCCATGCCCCGTGATAATCTGGGGCTCGCCACCTCAGCACGAAATGTGCCTAGCTTTTCCTCCATCAACTCTAGTATACCCTCCTTGATCAAACCAAAGATCACTGGAGTCTGCTCAAGAATGATACGAGTAACCTATGAAGTGAAGAACTCTCTAGTATGCTCATCCAAATGTTTAGCCCCCGAGCCTGATCCTGATCCCTCCCCGGCACCTGAACTGCCGCCTGCTGGTCTAGGGCGTAAAACCACCATTCTGAAACACATTACAATAAACGTCAGAAACACTGATATATCTCGAGGGATCACTACTACTATAGGCTTTTCGGTCTTGTCTCAGCCTTCCTCGATTCAAGTACAGATCCTATGCTTCCAGGAGTATGGGCCCCTACTACCTTCCACATCTATCTGTACCTTCCTCAAGGACCGCCTCGACTCCACCAAGCCACTACCACTACCACTGCTGCTGATCTCTGCTACTCTCATCCTAAGCTTGCCCTAGGGAAATCTCTGACTGAATCAAAACCTGTCCTCAACCACTGAAGGCCTCCTTGTAATGCCAATTAGTCATCACTTGAATACCATTACATGTGACGAGGTTCAGATAATCCTTTAGTAAAAGACTCGTCCCTACAACGGTTAGACTCAAACAAGAGTTGCGTAGTAGGGCCAAATCCAACACTCTGAGATTATTCAACCCTGATCACATGCGATGTGACGTATTCACCTAATGGCTAACTCCCATTATTCGGAGTCCCACAAAGCACAAAGCAAGCAACATTCGGACACAGGAAACTACTCAAGTAGTTCTATCCTCATAACGAGAAACTGTACTAGCATACAATGCTAAGCTCATACTATCAGGCATAATCTAACAGCTATCCTACTGCTGTCTACTCAATACTAGCATGCAATTCTCATAAAGCTGGAACACATATAGCAGGCACATAAGGCATCTTCCTAGATCCTTAGTCCTATTCTAGCATGTTGTTCTACTAAAACTGAAACAGATAATCATAACATAATCTCTTATGGGTAATTTGGGAGTACTTACTTGAGCTCGGCTGAACGCATGCACCACACCATTTTCTCGTTTTCAAAACTCTTCTCTTTTTAAGTCTTTTCCTCAAAAATTATTTTGAAAACATTTTTCTTTCAAAATATTTTTACTATTTCCCTTAGTATGAGTTCAGTCACACCCGTAAGTGCGCCCGAATCCCTCAAACCAAGGCTCTGATACCATCTTGTAACATCCCAAAATACGACCCAAAAACTTTTGTTTAATCATTACTAAATCATTATATCAATATCATAAAATAAAAATCCATAAGTAAATATCTCAAAATCATAATAAAGTATCTTGAGAAAACTGTATCAAGACTGTATCAAATCATATCTACAAAAAGTTGAATCGACTCCAAGGACAAAAAACTGAAGCGGTGGTGTATGCGATGCCGTCATCTCGAGCTCTTCCCTTTACTTGTGGAAGTACCTGGAACCAAAACTGAAACTATAAGCACGAAGCTTAGTGAGCTCCCCCAAACTACCACATACCATACAATAACATATAAAGCACATACTGGGCCTTGCCTACTGCATCGTACCGAAATCCGAAAACTGCATCGGACCGAAGTCCGGAACTAACCAGGGCCTTGCCCTCTGCACTGGACCGAATTCCAAAAACTGCATCGGACTGAAGTCCGAAAGTGACATGGACCTTGTCCCCTGCATCGGACCGAAGTCCGAAACTAACTGCATCGGACCGAAATCCGGAGCTGACTGGGACCTTGTCCCCTGCATCGGACCGAAGTCCGGAAACTGACTGAGCATAACATAGCATAGTATAAACATATCAACTAGCATAAGCACATATACTGCATACTACATCAGACCGAAGTCCAGAACTCATAACACAAAACATGCTTGAATCACAAAGACATCAAGCAATCTAACTACTGCATCGGACCGAGGTCCGGAACTACTGCTAACTAAACGGGCCGACATTGTGGCCGTAGACCCGTTCCTACTGGGAGGAAACTCACCTCGTAACGCTGGCTGCTGAGGTGCTAAATCTGAGACTGTCTGACCGTTGCTTCGGAACTCCTTGACTACAAATCCGATAAACACTAAATCAAATATTGATAACTAATCTCAGGGTAAAATGACTATTTTACCCTTGGTCAAAGTCAACTTCCTGGTCAAAGTCAACTTCCTCGTTGACTCTACTCGCCAAGTCCTACTATGAAGTCGCCGAGTCCCCGGACTTACACTTCTCTAACTCGCGACTCGACTCGCCGAGTCGGGACGTAGACTCGCCGAGTCCCTCTACTTCCGGATCCTTGTTCTAACTCACTGAGTCCTCTTCCACTCGCTGATTCAACTCACAACTCTAAAATCAGAGATATCAGGAGGGTTTGCGCTCCGAATCGTCGAGTCCAAGAACAACTCGTCGAGTCCTATGCATGTCCTCACTAAACAGTTGATTCTATTCTATCCTAGTGCATCCAATTCATAGATCTGAGCTTCTAGGACCGATATAACACGTAAAGTTGCCAACTTTACGTACATGCATTGAGGTATGAAGCTAAAACACCAAAATAAGCTAGAAATGGGAACCTAAGGTTTGGAACAAGGCTTTGCTTTGCATAAAGGTAGCTACTTTGAGCTCGTGGGGCTTAATGATGTCAAGATCTATAGCTCACTACCCTAAGGGAGCTCCAATCTCGAGTTTGGACCTTGAAATGTCCCAAAAGTGGCAAAACAAGCATATATGAAGATCTACTAGGAAAATGAACAAGGTAGAGGCTTTATTACCAGATGAAGTAGCAAATGGAAGCTAGCTTCTGGATCTCCTTCTTTTTCTTTGCACCTTCTCTCTTTTCTTCTCTTCTACACTTCCAAGAATACACCAAAACACTCAAAATCAAGAAGGAATCACTCAAGCTCACCAATGGAGGGCTAGGGTTTGAGAGGGAAACGCTCTAAGGGTGCTGGAGGCTGGGATGAGGGCTATAAGGACGTTTAAATAGGGTACAAACCCTAAAGATTAGGGTTTCCTCCAGACTTGCCTACTCGTTGAGTCTAGGTGCGGAATCGCCAAGTAGATCACTTAAAACCCGCGTCCAACTTGGCTTCTACTCGACAATTTAGGGCTACTAGTCGCCGAGTAGCTCTTTATAAACGACATTTAATGAATTAATACGTACCAGGAATGGGCGTTACAGGAATCCACTGCTATCTTCATGCACCATGCTGAGGTAGAAGACCCAGCTGACTTGAGACTCAAAGCGTCCGCAACCACATTCACTTTATCGGGGTGGTAAAGGATCTCGTAGTCGTAGTCCTTGACTACATCCAACCACCTGTGCTGCCTCATATTCAGGTTCGACTGATCCATGATGTGCCTCAAACTCTTGTGATCCGTGTATATGGTACAATGGAAACGATATAGGTTATGTATCCAAATCTTGAGAGCGAAAACCATTGGTCCCAACTCCATATCATGCGTAGGGTATCTCGTCTCATGCGGCTTCTGCTGCCGTGATGCATAGGCTATCAGTCGTCCTTTCTGCATCAGGACTGCCCCAAACCTATGATGGATGCATCACAGAATACTACAAAATCCTCAACTCCCTCGGGGAGTGTCAATATTGGAGCCTCGTATAAACACTGTCGGAGGGTGTCAAATGCCCTCTACTGCTCAGGGCCCCACCGAAAGTCCACCCCCTTCCTCGTTAGACAAGTGAGGGGTACTGCAATCTAAGGGAGATTTTGGAATCTCGCACTGCATAACCACCTCAACTTTGGCCAGATCGACTAAAATCCCCTCCTGGTTAATGAGGTTCCTAAGGAACTGGACCTCTCGCAACCAAAACTCACACTTCGAGAACTTGGCATAAAGCCGTTCTCGCCTCAAAACTCCCAATAGCTCCATGAGGTGCTCTGCATGCTGCTCTTGGGTCTTGGAATACACAAAAATATCATCTATGAACACTATGACTAAACGATCAAGCATCGGTTTGCACCCGATTCATCAGATCCATGAACACTGCCGGCGCATTGGTGAGCCCAAATGGCATCACCACGAACTCGTAATGACCATAACGGGTCTGAAACGTGGTCTTCTCCACGTCTTCCTTTCTCACCTTGACCTAATGATATCCGGATCTCAAATCGATCTTGGAAAACCAAGATGCACCCTGCAACCGATCGAAAAGATCATCTATCCTCGGGAGTGGATAATGGTTCTTCACCAT
Source organism: Lactuca sativa (assembly GCF_002870075.4). Lineage (NCBI taxonomy): Eukaryota > Viridiplantae > Streptophyta > Magnoliopsida > Asterales > Asteraceae > Lactuca > Lactuca sativa. The sequence continues at coordinate 8,520,063 of NC_056627.2, forward strand.
TAAATTGTTCAAATCCTTATAGTCAATGCATGCACATCCGGTGCGAACCGTCCTTCTTCCTGACAAAAAGGATCGATGCTCCCCATGGCAAACTAATCGGATGAATAAAATGCTTACCTAGAAGCTTCTGCAACTGAGATGACAACTCCTGCATCTCTGGCTGTGCCAAACGGTACGACGCCTTAGTGATAGGGGCCACACCAGGCACTAGATCAATCCTGAACTCCACCTGCCTCTCCGGTGGTAATCCAGGTAACTCCTCCGGAAACACGTCAGCAAACTCTCTAACCACCGGGACCTCTAAAACTGAAGTCTGATCCCTGACCCGCGTATCCACCACACACGCTAAATAATTGGCACATGCGTGCTGGATATACTGTCGAGCCCTGGGTTCCGAACAAAACCCTGATCCTACTCTGGTTCCCTCACCATATACCACCAATTCTCCCCCATTTAGGGTTCGAACTACTACTCGCTGTCCCTCACAATCGATCATGGCGCTAAATCAACTGAGCCAATCCATCCCCACGATCACACACACTTCCCCCATGGGAATAGGAATCAAATCTATCAAGAAAGATATCTCGAAAATCTACAACTCACACCCCGGTAGACCAAAGAAGCAAAAACTCCATGTTCGTTGGCGATAGAAACTCGCAACGATCACTCTAGCTCATCTACCGGCACACTGAACCCCTTACTGAAAGTCTGAGATACAAACGACCGACTCGCCCCCGAGTCGAATAAAACCAATGCAAGCAAAGAGTTCACTAAAAACGTACCTAAAGATAGGTACAACAGATAAGCATAACACATATATGATAACTGAAATTGAGAATAGAAACATACCAGTAACCACATTCGATGCTGCCTTGACCTCCTCGGCCGTGAACTGGAAGGCACGCCGCTGAGCCTTTGGAGGCTCTGTCTTGACTAGCCTCCCATCCGCAATCCTCAACGTAGCTAATGCGGGAACCTGCACCGACTTGGCGGCGAGCTGCAGACAGTTGGTCTTGACATGACCAAACTGATGACAATGCTAACATATCCTCATATCTGTCGGAGGGGTGGACTGGCGACAGTCCCTGGTATAGTGCCTCTCCCTGCAACATTTTTGGCACCCACCATCTGCTCGACAAACTCCAGAATGACCCCTACCACAATTTCCACAAGTGCGACTCTACTGACCTCAAGTCCTAGTATCAGCGGTCTTAGACCGCTTAGGTGCCGGCTGAGACTGTGCTGGAACCTGACGCTGTTCCTTCAGCTGCAGCTCTATCTCATACTTACGCCGCCTCGTGACTTCCTGAAGATCCATAAGAGTATCACAACGTTGCGTAGCAACAAACTGACGGATATCGGACTTGAGCATACTCAGATAACGGGCCATCTGAGACTGCTCAGAAGCAAACTCCGGGCGAAACATAGCCCTCTCTGTGAACATGCGGGTGATCTCCATCACCGACTCTCTATCCTTCCTCAATGTCAAAAACTCCTGAGCAAGCCGCTCCCGCTCCACGCGTGGAACGTAGCGGGTGCGGAACATATCCCTAAACTGCTCCCAAGAATTAGCAACTCTCTGATCATCGGTGTACGACCCAGTCGTTAGTCTCCACCAGTCCTTGGCCCCAAGCCTCAGCAGGTTCAGGGCACACCTGACCTTCTGGTCAGTAGGACATGAGTACGTGAAGAAACAACCCTATATGTTAGATAACCACCTCATAGCCCTGATCGCATCCTGTGTACCATCAAACGTCGGGGGCTTCATGTTATTGAAGTCCCGATAATGGAAAGCCCGGTTGGCTCCTCCTCCACCCCCTGCCACTGTTACAGTCGATGTGGCTGTCGCGGCAGCCGTTTTTGCTAAGGCTGCATAATGCTCATCAAAGTACTCGACCATAGCGGTCTTGATCGACCCAATAATCTCTGGTAGTTGCGTTCGAAACACAACAACAATCTTATCATGCAGGATCTCCCAAATCCAGGTATCCAACTCTTCTATCCCTATCTGCACCACGGGCTTAGGTGCAATAGGCACATCCGGGCCTCTTCCCCGTGATCCTAATCCGATCCAGTCGTAAAGCGTCTCATTATCACCATACTGAAAATATACCCAAGACGTCAGATAAACAACATAATATCAGGAGACCAATTTCCACAAACACTAGAGGTTGTGACTTCCTTGCTACGCGTATGGGTCCTGTGCTTTAAGTAGTACGGGCCCATACTACCTTCCACACCTACCCATATTTGTCTCAAGTATCACCACAACACCCTAACAATATACATTAACATAGCAAGTGCTCAAACCTCACTCCTAGAGGAAGGTGAAACTATCTCACAATTGGCCTCACGACTTCTCACGACCCATCCACCCATGAAACTTCCACCAACCCTGCCGCATTAGCGTATGCTAGCCCCACATAACGCTGGACCCAATAGACTTTCGAATATCCAATCCAACCCTAGGGTCGAATCAAACCTTCTCTGGCTATAAGATCTTGATTATGCACAGCCGCGATGCATACACTAAGCAACTACAGTAATGATGTCAATTCCATATAAAAGAAACTCTAGGCTAGTAAGCATCATATAATCAAGCAAGTCTATCCTGCAATTCATGAAGATCCCTAGCCTAGAACTAGCATGCTGTTCTAACAAATCATAACATCAAATAATTGTATGGTATTTTAGGGTCTACTTACTGGCTCCGGCTGATCGTACACTCTGCATACTCCATCCCTTATTTTGAAAACTACTTTAAAATTTATTCTAAAATTTTCCTTGATTTGAGACTGGATTCACACGAGTGTTCTTCCAATTCACTCAAACCAAGGCTCTAATACCAACTTGTAACATACAAAATTTTTTAAGCCAAATTTAAACTTTTTCAACCATGAAACCAAATAGTGTTTTACAAAATGTATTCAAAATACTTGTAACGACGTAAAAATTAAAGCAAATTTTCATTTTTCAAACAACATAAAACTCATTGAATATCTAAATCTCATATTTAACAAATGTAATCATGATAAAAACATATCCCAAGATCATAAAATAAATCCTCTGCCAGTGTGTATGGATCATGTTGGCGCCTTCCCACGATTCTCGCTAGTACCTGAAACACATAACACATAACATGGTATGGATAAATGCTTAGTGAGTTCCCCAAAATACCACATACAACACATACGCCACTCAAGGCCATAACTCTATGGGACCTTCTGGTCCATGTGTCTCAGGGGACTTCCGTCCCAACCCTGGTAGACCTTCCGGTCCTACACGTAATGACCTTCTGGTCCATACACTATTGACCTTCCGGTCCATAACATGATGACCTTCCGGTCCAAATACATACTACTCATAACATAACATAACACATACATATTTCATATCACCTATCAACATATATCACATACTCTTCATAGCACATAGGACCTTCCGGTCACAAATAATTACCACTCTAGTAATGTATAGTAAGAAGACTCACCTCGTATGCTGTCTAGTAACTCTCGTGCTTGGTATCCATGAACCTCGTAACAATGACCTAGCCCCGCCTAAACACATAAGCAATCATCTCAAATCAATAACGGCTCTCCAGGCAAGACTAGTCCTTTCCAATGTTCTCTCAGATGGCTAAAAGACCATTTTACCCATCTAATGGTCCAAAAGTCCAAGTGTGGACCAAACCCTAAAAGTCAACGAAAGTCAACTGTAGTCAATGGTCAAACTTTGACCAGACTCGTCGAGTGCAGTCGCGTAACTCAGCGAGTCCATGCATGTCCTTATAATCCTCATAAATCCTCACTCGACTCGTCGAGTTAACCTTCCACTCGACGGGTTACCACTGGTCACGAATCGCTGGGCAACCCGACTCGACTCATCGAGTCCCCATAGGGACTCGACGAGTTTCTTCCATGGCAACACCCAAATGAACTTCTGAGGTCAGATCTGTTTCTCTAACCTACATATATGACTTCCCAAGGCTCAATAACTATGTAAAGGTTCAACCTTTACACTCATGCAACACATATAAGACTCCTTTTGGTGAAATAGCTTCTAAAATGGTAACCTAGGTTCATATCTCTAATGGAATAACATAAAGCAGGGAGGTTGGGGCTCTCTGGACCCCTCAAGGTCCAGATCCAGAGTTTAACACTCAAAGGGACATCATAAACATCATATCCAAGCCAATAAAGGGTAGAGAAAATCCTAGATTTAAGGGTTCTACACTAAAACAGAAGAAGGATCGATTTAACACCTCAAAGATGGAGTTCCTTGCTTGAACCCACATAATAGCAACCCCATTGACCTTCTTTTGCTAGAATCTCCTTCTTCTTTGCAAAAACCACACCAACAAGGATCAAAATAGTCCTTCTTCTCACACCACACGCTCAAGCTCACTAGGGTTTCTCTCTCTGGACTGGTAGCCACAAATGAGGGCCATAAGGTCCGTTAAATAGGGCACATGCCCGAGGATTTAGGGTTTCCACCCACAGCGTGGACTCGTCGAGTCCGTTCATTAATCCAGTCAGCAAATCGCGATCCTACTCGACGAGTCTCGGCGTCAACTCGTCGAGTCCCTCCTCACAACTCAAGATAGATAATTTAAATATGGTACCTGGAATTCCGGATGTTACAATATTATTCATCAGAGTGTCCCAAAAATATAGTCACATGGATGAGGAGCAGTACGGTTAAGCCTTCGCCTTGCCATGACCTCCAGAAGTACTTGAAACAATAAAATGAATCTGTAAGCCAGAGGGATTAGTGAGTTACCCCCAAAATACCAATACCACACCGATAATACCATATCAATAACAAATAATCAACAACATGCATACTGGGCCTTTGGCCTGACTGGACCATCGTGCAGGGCCTACAGTCTATCTGGATCTATCCCGAGCATTCGGTATGAATGGACCGCCATACGAGCCTACAATCTATCTGGACCGCTCATAGGGTATGTTGGTCTTCAGCACAAAGAAGGACCGCCTCAACCCAACATCAAGAAAATAACCATGTGCGCATAACTAACATATATTGGCATAACAGATATCAGATATAACTATATCACAGATCATCGACCATAGCAATCTCTCATAACCAGAGCACTGACCTAACCAGGTCACTAACATGCCAATCCTAACGGATCACAAGAGCATAACAACATACTGTCTATCTTGATACCGATCTAACTGATCATAACCACATGCAACATACTATAACCGATATAACAACTAAAGGGCCGGCCTTGGTGCCTTAGACCCTATTGATATAGTGAGGATAACTCACCTTGCTAGTAGCTCGGAAATGATACTGATCACACCTCTAGATATAGCTCCAACCACCTCGCCTGTACCCATAAGTGGTCCACTCAATAATCACTCAAAATACCAAAATGCCCTTGGGAGGTACATGACATACCACAGTCAAGTCAAGTCACTGGGCAATGGTCAAAAATTCATGTTGACCTATTTGCTGAATATAACTCACTCTGCCTCGATTCCCTCTTGATTCCAGAATTTCTCAACTCGACTCGCTGAGTCTCTAGCAGACTCGCCGAGTCTCCAACAGACTCGCCGAGTTGATACGCGACCTAGTGCATGGAATCCAAGCTGACTCGCCGGGTCATCTCCCAGATCTTGCTGAGTCCACGCGGGACAAATTTGGACGAAACCCTACCCGACTCGCCGAGTCATCTCCCAGACTCGCCGAGTCCATATGCATACTCTCATGATCACGTGATTCTGAACTACCCCTTTACTCCAATCAGTAAATCTAGGTCCCTAAAGTGCATTAGCAACGTAAATTTGCTACCTTTACGTATTTGCATGACTCAAATTCCATATCTAAGCTTGAAATGGGACTTTACTCATAAACAAGGGTTCCTTCATGACCCTTTTTGGGGCTTATTGTGTTGCATCGTAGCGCTTTTCGTATATATCCGGATTGGCCCTGTCCATCCATGATTATCTCTTAGGGTTAGACTATATATATGCATGCATGTATGCATTATTATGAGACGTCTTTTTAATTATGCTTGAGTTTTGTAACCCTAAAACACCTCTACAGTCGAAGTTCTTAATCGAGCTCTTCTGAGGTGTTGAAGCATTAATCATTCAACGTATTCAGGCCATATTCATGTTTACTTTTACGTACTTACTTGTTTGCATGCTTAGAATCAATCGATCCTGATAGAACTACGTTCTAACAATTGGTATCAGAGCAGGAGACTGTGTGATCAATACACATTCCTTCTGTATTCAGAATTCCTTAGGGTTTCCTCTTTTATCGTATAAATAACAGGTCGTCTTCTTTGTTTCGACGTCAACTTTGTTTAGATAAAACCTGAAGAGGCCTTTAGATCGATCGAAATATCAAACAAAGACTACAAATAAGAACAAGAGAAATTCACGAAGAAAACTTTCACTAAGAATGATAATCTCACAAAGAGATTATCGTGTGCACAAAGCGACGATTAGGGTTTGTGAAAGGCGTGACCATTCACAAACCTATACAAAACAATATATACTGCTATTCTAGACGATCCCTACAATTCAGGGATACGCCGGTTAATAAATCAAGATAACTAAGGAAACAGGATAAATACAAGATTTGTTACAACGTACTGAAAAGACTAAACTATTACAAACTGAGCTGCTGACGTGCTGGCGCTGATGCTGAGCTACGTGCTGACGCTGAGTCTGTTTTAAACATTATCATATTTAAAGGCTTGACCTTTCAATCTCCCCCAATATGATGATGTTCAAAACAAACTAAATTAAGACACCCCTTGAAAGGAATTCTTCATACTTAGCTTCAGCTTCAATTTTAACTGGCCAGTAAGGACTGTCCAGCAACTCCTGTCTTCTGTTCAGCAGCTGCATGGCGATAAGAATGTGAAACTCTCCTGATAAATCTTGATGACTCATGCACATTTGCCTTAAGCCAACAAGGTGAGTGGTTGGAGCTTTTGGGATCTCAGTAGTGCGCTGAAAGCACATCCTCCTGTTTTTATCAAGGTAGTACATCCCATGTTCAGGAGCTGAGATGAATTGATGCTGAACTGGATCAACACCGAGGGGATGAGAATTATTAATCACACCAGCACTGAAGTCTAGAACTAATACATCTTCGCCATCAACATGAAACTTGGTCCTTCGAGATCTAGGAACTGAAGAGCTTTGGCCTGAATGCTGAGGTCGTTCTTTAGGAACAAGATCCAGACGCTGAACCTTTTTGATCAGCAGATGAAGAGCACAAGTCAGTTCAGAAGAATGAGCTGAGGTTTGCTTGGATGCTAGATCGAGCAATTCCATCCATTCCGAATACCCATATCTGATCAGCTCATCCCTTTTGACAACTTCAGTATAAGAGTGCTGAGAACCTTGACGAGTGATCAACAACGTAAGGATTTTCTCGCTTCGAGGTTTAGAAGCCTTGACTTTGATGATCTTGTCTCCACATATACAACGGTTAAGAACATCTTCAAATCTCTTTCGATCAATCCGGTCAAGAACACTATCAACCTTAGGCTTACTAGAGCCAGAGGGAGGTTGAGAAGACTAAGCCTTAGACTGAAACTCCAGGAACTTCTGCATTTGAGCTTCAAATGATCCCTTGGCCTGAAGTTTGTGCTGAATGAGAGATTCATCAGCTTGAGCAATGTTCTATAGAAGCTGAGCTTGATTGGCTTCATCAAGAATTTTATTGACTTGGTCAAGGGACATGTTCCATTCAGAGGCCAGGTTTGAAATGCTGACAATGGATTTGGGTTTCTTCATAGTGGAAGAATTATCAGTTTGAGACTGATCCAAGTCAGTATCTGCTGCCTTCCGCTTTCGAGACAGCAGATGAGATTCTTCACTTTCAACGTCTGAATCCTCTCCTTGGACCGGGATGATTGGATCAGCAACAGAATCGGTCAAGATAGGATGCGATTCTTCAAGGTCACCTGAGCTTTCTTGCTGAACTGGAATGAGAGGATCAATAAAGTTCATGTCAAGAATTTGACATTCATCATCAGCTTCATCATGCTCGTCATCATGCTCACTGTCTTCCACATACTTTTCAGTAGCTGCTGGACTATTAGGCCCTGCAAAATCAGAGTCACGAATGACAGGTTCTGTGTTTGGTTCACCATCAGCATGAGTGTTTGGTTCACCATCAGCATGAGTGCTTGGTTCATCATCAGCATGATCATTTGGTTCACCATTAGCATGATCATCAGCGTCAGCATCATCATCAGTATCTCCCCCTTTTTGAGCATCATCAGATTTGGGACTAGAGGGAGGAGAAAGTAAGAGTACCTCCTTGATTTGTTTAACATCAGCCTCAATTCGAAGCAGACGCTGACTAATATCCCGAGTCAGTGACATCAGTTCTGAAAATGCTGAAGCCGGAAGTTGAACCATTGAGGAACCTGGGGCAACTGGAGAGCTAGGAGGCATCCTTGGAGAGAAGTGATGAGCTGCTGGTGACGGATGCTCCCCCTGAGACTGATGCTCCCCTTGTGAGGGATGCTCCCCCTGAGGTATGAAATCCTGTGGTGCTGAGGGGACTTTGCCAGTGTCTGAGATGACATGGTGAGAAAGTTGAGGAGAGAAATGTTCACCGTCATTATGGTCCACCTCTTGATCAGCATGATCCATATGATTACCATCAGCACCTCCTTCATCAGTGTCAACGGTGAGAGAGGGCACAGTGTATGGATTCGCAATCCATTCTCTCATCCTATCCGAGATTCCAATGTCAGTATCCAGAGGATCATCCTGATACATACGAACTGACATTCGAGGGCATTGAATTGGATTCCCAGAGTGAGAAAAGTATTCAGGAGCGAAGAATTTGTCGAACACCAAAGCAAGCCAGCGTGGAAAAGGAACATGATCAGCACGCACATTTGCACGTAAAAGCTGAACAAGCTGATCAAAGAAGAGTGCCCCATAATCCAGTCTCTTGTTGAGAAGAAGAGAGCAGACAACTTGCTGCTCATAATTGCTCAATTGGTCACCACAGCGAGACTTGTGTCCCACACATTTGCATAAAGCACCAGTGAAAAACTTCCAGCCTGGGGTCATGCACTGACGAAGAATAAGAGCTGATCGAGTGCCAGCTTTTGAATGATCATAACCCAGTTGATCAAACATCCGTTTACATCTTTCAATAGTAGGAGGTTCAGAGAAGGGTTCAAAAATTGGTAACCTTAAGGCAGCACTGAGAAGTTCTGCGGTGATGAAGACGGAGTGTCTACCATGGCCAATGGTTCCGGTGATGGCAGTGTTCTCTTCATTAACTGTTGCAGTATAGTAGAATTCACAAACTTGTTCAGGGAAGAACTCGGACGGAACATCACTTATTGCATATCGAAGGCGGCAAGAGGCCAAGAAATTTACAAAATCATCGAGTCCAAGACCTCGATGCACTTCTGGAATGTCAGGGTTAAAGACGACATTGGTGGCCTTGATGTGAATGGGAAGAGGAGGAGAGTTTGGAGCAGGAATGACCCTTCGAGAGGTTGAGGAGTATGTAAACAAAGATGCCGCCATTTGAGAGTATTTTGGAGTTCTAGGGTTTTGAGAGAGGTTCAAGGATCTTGGGAGAAAAAAATAAACCAAAGGAGAGAGAGGTATAAATATGGAATGAAGAGGGTTTTTTTTTTTTTAAAAAAGGAATGATTATCTTGATTAAAAAGATGATGATTATCTTCATTAATTAGAACGGCGCATCGTAACAACCTATCAGAGTGTAAAGTAGCCGTTGGATAAAAGAGCCGTTGTCTGAAGGTGAAGCGACAATCAGTGTTTGCGGAAGCGCTGAGCTCAGTGTCACTAATGTTATGTGCTGAAAATATTTCTCCGTCAATTCAAAGTACAACTTGCTTATTCAGGGCTAGCAAGGTGATTGGTGCGTGTGATAGATACTAGTTACATTATCTAACCATCGGCAGAGAGTGTTGTGACTTCGTCAGTGAGTGGTTTATCTTACTGAATCATTAGACACTGAATAATAGGAGGGTAAAGAATGGATTGTTGCGTGTGATAAACCTTGGTGTTTTGGTCTAACCATCGGCAAAGATTTTTAGACTCTCAGCAGCGTGTGTTTTTGCACACTGAATCACAAAATCAGTGTAAGAATGGTAAGAAGGGGTAGTTGCGTGTGATAGATCTTGGTGTTTTGATCTAACCATCGGCAAAGATTTTAGATTCTCATCAGTGTGTGTTTTGGCACACTGAATCACAGAGTCAGTGTTAGATGGGTAAGAAGGGGTAGTTGCGTGTGATAGATCTTGGTGTTTTGATCTAACCATCGGCAAAGAGTTTCAAGTCGTTATCAGTGTATGGTTTAATACAGTGAATCATTCAACTTTTATTTAGAAGACTTGAAGAAGAGATAAGGATAAGAGATCAAACCAAAGTGCTCAGTAGCAAATATCATCAGTATGTTATCATCAGCACAGTGTATATCAACTTATAAGACAAAATCAAACATTAGCACAATTAAACATCAAAATTAATTACAAGGAAATCATTCCCAGTTCTCCAATGATGTGAGCAGTTGATTGAGAATCTAGTGCCTTTGTGAAGATATCAGCAAGTTGCTCCGAAGTCTTGACATGTTCAAGAACGACCTTTCCTTTTCAACATTATCTCTGATGAAGTGATGTCTGATCTCGATATGCTTTGTCTTTGAGTGCTGAACATGATTTTGTGTGATCTGAATGGCACTGGTGTTGTCACAGTAGATGGGAGTCTTTAAGAACTTGAACCCATAGTCGAGAAGCTGATTTTGAATCCATAAGAGCTGAGCACAACATCTTCAAGCGGCAACATACTCAGCTTCTGCAGTTGAGATGGCAACTGATGTTTGCTTCTTGCTAGACCAGCTGATGAGACGGTTGCCAAGGAAGTGACATCCACCAGATATACTCTTTTTGTCTAAATTGCATCCTGCATAATCTGAGTCAGTATATCCATAAAGTTCAAATGCTGAGTCACGAGGATACCACAGTGCAAGGTTTTGAGTTCCCTTTAAGTATCGAAAGATACGTTTAACAGCCATGAGGTGAGATTCTTTGGGATTAGCTTGGAATCGAGCACAGAGAATGGTTCCAAACATGATGTCAGGACGACTTGCTGTGAGATACAAGAGGGATCCAATCATTCCTCGATACAGAGAGTGATTGACATCAGTTCCAGTTGGATCAGCGTGTAGCTTATCAGTCTTAGATACCGGGGTAGATGCTGGTTTGCAGTCACTGAGAGAATACTTAACAAGCAGGTCAGAGATATATTTACTTTGGCAAATGGAAATACCTGTCTTTTGTTGCTGAACCTCAAGACCTAAGAAAAAGGTCATCTTTCCCATCATGCTCATTTCGAATCTTTTAGACATGATCTCAGCAAACTCCTTGCTCAGTGTCTCATTTGGGGAGCCAAAAATAATGTCATCGACATAAATTTGAACAAGAACCATATCTGAGCCTTTGCCTTTGATGAAGAGAGTGTTGTTGATTGCTCCTCGTCTGTATCCATTTTCAAGCAGATACGATGTTAGCGTCTCATACCAAGCCCTTGGGGCTTGCTTCAGTCCATAAACAGCTTTGTCTAATCGGTACACGTAATCAGGATGATCTTTGTCCACAAAGCCTGGGGGCTGATTTAGAAAAACTTCTTCTTCTAACACACCATGAAGGAATGTTGTTTTCACATCCATCTGATAGACAATGAAGTTCATATAGGATGCGTATGCGAGAAACAGTCTAATAGCTTCAATGCGAGTAACTGGGGCAAAAGTTTCCCCATAGTCGATGGATTCAATTTGAGTAAACCCTTGAGCCACAAGCCTTGCCTTGTTTCGAGTAATGATCCCATCTTTATCAACCTTGTTACGATAGACCCAGCGAGTTCCAGTGATAGTCTTTCCAGATGGTATTGGGATAAGAGTCCAAACTTTGTGCCTTTCAAACTCATTCAGTTCTTCTTGCATGGCCTTGATCCAATCAGCATCTTGAAGAGCTGTGTGTACCTTATCAGGTAATATCATTGAAACAAAGTTAACATACATGCAAAAGTTATTAAGTACACTAGATCTGGTTCGGACACCATCATGAATATTCCCTATAATTCGATCAACAGGATGATCCCGATGTACAATGACTGATGCTGATTCCGGAGGGATAGACACTGACACATTATTAGTTTCAGGAGAATCTTCAGCTTCAATGGAGTCATTAGCATCTAATGGGTTATCTGCTGATGTGGCTGCAATATCTTGACTCAAGGAACATGGAACCGGAATAATAGGATCAGTAGAATCGGACTTCTCCTCAGCACAAGGTGATTCATCGAATGGACAAGAGAGAAGCTCTTGAAAGATAGAAGGAGAATGAGAAACTTTTTCATCAGTGTATGATTCCTCATCAAACTTCACATGAATGGATTCTTCAACACATTGCCTGTTCACATGAAAGACACGAAAAGCCTTTGAAATAGATGAGTACCCAACAAAAATACCTTTATCAGCCTTAGGTTCAAACTTGGATCTTGGGTCACGCTGATTTAGAATATAGCAAATACATCCGAACACATGAAAAAAAGATACGTCTGGTTTTCGATCTTTCAACATTTCATATGGAGTCTTCTTGTGAATCCTGTGAATTAGAGATCGATTCTGAGTAAAACATGCTGTATTGACAGCTTCAGCCCAAAACGACTTAGGAAGACCAACATGGATCATCAAAGTCCTTCCTGCCTCAATCAGTGTTCTATTTCTTCATTCAGCAACACCATTTTGCTGAGGAGTACGAGGAGCTGAGAATTTTTGTCCAATACCTTTATGATCACAAAATTTTTCAAGAGTTGAGTTTCGGAACTCAGTACCATGATCACTTCTCAGTTGCTTGACTTTAAGACCTGTCAGTGTCTCATTTTTGCGAATCAGTGAGATGATTTCCTGTACAGCATGACTTTTCTTCTTCAAGAACACTACCCAAGTAAATCGAGTGAACTCATTAACGATCACTAGAGTATACTTATTTCCACCTAGTGAACGAACATGAATAGGTCCAAACAGATCCATGTGGAGTAGATGAAGAGGGACTGATATACTGGAACATGACTTGGGTTTGAAAGAGGACTTGGTTTGCTTTCCTTGTTCACACGCTGAACACATCTTGTCTTTTACAACGCTGAATTTTGGGAGCCCTCTGACTAGGTCTTGATTTGAAATCTTAGATAGATTCTTGAAGTTCAGATGAGAAAACCTTTTGTGCCAAATCCAGCTGAGATTCGTCTGAGACTTTGTAAAGAAACATTGCATCAGTGCCTTGTCACTTGAGAACATGTCAAGAACATATATATCATCTTTTCTACTTGCTGAGAGTACGATGTTCTTTTCAGTGTTAACAACTCTTCCTTCCTTCTTTGTAAAGTGAACTTCATAGTCAGCATCACACAATTGACTGATAGAGATATGATTGTGTTTGAGACCCTTAACATATGAAACATTTTGAAAAACCACATTATTGCATTTGATGTTTCCATATCCCTTAGTGAACCCCTTTCCATTGTCTCTATAAGTAATTGCAGGACCAGTTTTCTTAACATAATCTTCCAGGAGAGACTTTGATCCTGTCATATGCCTTGAGCAACCACTGTCTAAGTACCAAAGATGTTCCTGACCCTGCAGTGCTGAGAAACTAGTTAGAACACACTGACCCATTCGAAGATGGGTCATTCACAAAGTTATTTGAAAATAAATTATAACACTCCTTAGGAAGACAGTTTAAAGAGTTTGACTTAAGAGTCCATTTTTCATTCCTAACTTTAATATTTTCAGCTCTTGAGGATGATTTATCAAACGAACATTCACTGATCTTGTGAGAGGAATCCCCACATCTGTAACAAATTCTAGTTCCAAAGTTCTTCTTGGTGAGCAAGTTTTTTGATTTAACACATTTTGATATGAAAGAATCACCAATAGAGCTTTGAGTCCTTTTGTTTATCACTGAGTCACGACTGAGATCAGTGTCAGAAAGAATTTGATCAGTGTTAGGAGATGAACTATCAATATCTGATTCAGACTCATTCACAGATGGATTGCAATCAGGGAAGTGCTTGAGTTGTTCATGAACAGCATGAAACACTCCATTAGAGATAGGAAAAGTAATAATATTCTCAGTTAGAGGGGTTGGTCTAACAAGATGTGCAGGATAAGATGTAGGATCAATTCCGGTAATTTCAACATTACACTCGGTAATACCATCAGAATTAACAGTACAATATTCATCAATTAAACTTTGATTAATAAAAGAATTACTGACAAACTTATTTTTGAAATTGTTTTTCATCTCATTCATGGAATAGACCTCAGATTCCTTTTCTTGTGATTTAAAAACCTTTTCAGCTTCGGCAAAATTACCCCCAAGATTTTTTTCACAAGAATGAGGAATTTGAGCTGAGATAATATAATTGACATTCTTATGAGATTTTGCCCAAGTGTGGAGCACAGTTTGTTCTTTAATCAAGAGATTTTTAACATCTTCAATTTCAGCAGACAAGGATGAATTTGACAAACTGGTGATTCTAAGATTTTCCTGAGTGGACTCAATAATACTATTTTTTATGGATATATCGGTTTCAAGAAGATCAATTTGATTTTGAAAATTTCTTATGGTTTGATTCTTCTTAGAATTAATGACACCCAAATACTCAAACATTTTGATTTTTTCATTCATTGAATAGGAAACAAAGTTTTTAACCTGATACATTGAAGAAGAGTCAGTGTTGTGCTTTCTGGAATTTTCAGCATCAGACATATCAGTGTCAAAAGTACTCTTGTCTTTATCGGGAATATCCGGGTCCTCTATTTTGACCATGAGACACTTGACTTCATCATCTGATGACTCTTCATCAGTTTTCCATTTTTCTTCCTCAACAACAAGCACTTTATGTTCCAGATTTTCAGCTTTCAGCTTCTCAATCAGCTTGTTGTACTTCTGCTTCCAGTATTCATCTGTGCCTTGTTTCTTTTGTTTACACTCCTTTGCAAAATGATCAGTGCTCCCACAGTTAAAGCACTGAGCATTCTCTTTCTTATCAACACCATGCTTTTTATCAGCTCCTGACCCTTTTGAGAACTTTCCACCAATCTTCTTTTGAAATTTTGAGAAGTTTCGACCTGATTTTTCAAAGGTCTTCACAATCAAAGCTGCACTGGCTACAACCCTTTCAAGGTCATCAGTGTCAGTCTTAGATGAATCAGTGTCTGAGTCATTTTCAGTGTCTGAGTCTGCCACAAGCTTTTTATTGGAAAACAAGGCAATAGAAGATTCACGCTGAGAATCCTTCATCAGTTCCTTTCTTTGAAGCTTGGATTCTTCATAGTATCGAAGATTTCCATAGAGAATTTGTAAGTCCATAGAGTTGATCTTCTCGCTGTTTTTCAGCACATCAACATGATTCTCCCAACCTGCACCTAGAGAATCCAAAAACTTTTGCACAAGAACAGTTCTATGCTTCAACTGATCTAGTCTCCGAAGATCGTTAACAAGAGTATTAAATATGTTAAAGGTTTGAGTCAAGGTTTCACCTTTCTTAGCAAAAAAATGTTCATACCTTCGGTTAAGATCATTTATTTGAGTAGCCTTGACTTCTTCAGTTCCTTCAAAAGATACAGTCAGCGTATCCATCATCTCTTTTGCTGAGATACAGTTTTGAACCAGCCCAAAGATGTTGTATGGCAATGAGTAGCTAATAGCGGCACGAGCACGAACATCCAAACCATGTTTTCTCTTGTCGTCTGCTGTCCAGTTTTCTCTTGGAGTTTTCTTCATAGTGCCATCAGGAACATTGTTTTTAAGAGGCTGATACATCGGAACATAAGGACCTTTTTCAACGATGTCCAGCATGTCTTCATCAACGGATTCCAAGGCATATAGAGCCTTTATTTTCCACATAGCAAAGTTGGTTTCATCGAAAGGAGGGATTTTAGCAGAAGGATGATTTGATGAGTTTGATGAAGAAGAAGATGAAGCCATTTGTTTGATAAAAGAAACCTGCTCTGATACCAATTGAAGAGGCCTTTAGATCAATTGAAATATCAAACAAAGACTACAAATAAGAACAAGAGAAATTCACGAAGAAAACTTTCACTAAGAATGATAATCTCACAAAGAGATTATCGTGTGCACAAAGCGACGATTAGGGTTTGTGAAAGGCGTGACCATTCACAAACCTATACAAAACAATATATACTGCTATTCTAGATGATCCCTACAATTCAGGGATACGCCGGTTAATAAATCAAGATAACTAAGGAAACAGGATAAATACAAGATTTTTTACAACGTACTGAAAAGACTAAACTATTACAAACTGAGCTGCTGACGTGCTGGCGCTGATGCTGAGCTACGTGCTGACGCTGAGTCTGTTTTAAACATTATCATATTTAAAGGCTTGACCTTTCAAAACCCTAATCTCAAGTTTACAGGTTTGATTCTAAAAGCTTACCATGTCTCACGGAGATTCGCAAACAAATCCCATCAACATCTCAAACAACATTGGATCTACAACCAGGATACCTATTCTCTACACTCAAGACTACGAAGTATAGGCACATTACTTTGAAGACTACGTGGTTGGATCTGAAGAAAACGGATATCTCATCTGGGAAGCTATCACACTTGGGCCGTTTGTTCATTCAGGAACAAACACAACCGTCAAGACGCAAAAGGAATATAACAAGTTGATTGTTGATGAATAGAAGATGCCACAGGATGAAAAGGACAAGCTGCTGTGTAACGTGAAGGCCATGAGAATGATAAGATTCGCTTTGCAATCTGACACTTTTCGATTGGTCGGTTCATGCACAACGGCTAAAGAAATCTGGGATAGGTTGAAGGAGCTTTATTCAACTGATGAAGATCTAGAACACTCTATTCAAACCTTGCTACTGTCAGAATTTGGAGTTTTTGAATAGAAACCTGAAGAGAAGCTAATTCAGACCTTTGATCGGTTCAATCACCTCTTAAGTAAGATGATAAAGCATGGAATAGAGAGGAATTTGATTGAGCAGAAAGTAACGTTCATGAGCGGACTCAGACCAGAATGGATGGATGTGGTTTCTACTGTAAAAGCGCATGAACAATTTAAGTCTTACTCACTAGCAAAACTGGTGGGAATACTTAAGTCCCATGAAAGTGTCGTAACCAATGAAACAAAAGTGGTTTCTGGTGTAGGATCGTTGGCTCTTGTCTCAAAAGAAAAAGGTATTGCAGAAGAAGAAGAAGAAGAAGAGTCGGATTTGTCTGAGTGTGACCTTACAAGTGAGGAGTATGCTATGATGGTCACCAATCCAAAGAAGTTTGCAAGAAGAAAATTTCCGGTCAGGAAGAACCGAAACTGGCAGGGAAGTTACATCTCTGAAAAGCTGAAGGATGAAGTGAAGATGTCTTCTCAAAAGGATGAAGAAAAGAGGGAGAGCAAACTTGCAGGAGACTCTGGATATGACTGCAATTTTTGTCATGGCAAGAACCACTTTGCCAAGGATTGCATGCTGACAAAAATGGCTGAGAAAAGAGATGGTGAAGATGATGAGGCGTACTACATGCACAAGATGGAAGAAATCAAGAACAAGAAGACAGCTAACGGTGAAAAAGGTACTGTGAATGCTTTGATTGCGCAGGAAGATGCTAATGAAGATGAGTTTGGTGGCGTGGAAGTTTGGTCAACCGACTCTGAATATGAAGAGGTGAGGAAGCCCTCTCATGGAAAGGCTTATGTAGCAAAGGAAGTGGGTTCGGCTGGGAAGTGCTTAATGGTCACCGCTGGATCATCAACCGAAAGTGCAAATGAAGAACTGAACCTGACTGAAAACAAATGTTTTGCAACAAAGACCGTCAGTGAGCAGATCAACGACTGCGATCGTTTGATCAAAAAGGTACAATCCATCCTTGAATCACTTAAAGTTCGATTAACCAATTATGAAGAAGAATTAAATGAATTAAAATTTAAATTCACTAACTTAAGTGGTAGTCTCATGCAAACTCGCGTAGTGAATTCTAACCTAACTGACCAACTCAGCAGGGTGTCTTCGAAGAGTGAGGAGAGAAGGATGTTGATTGAGCTGAAGGAGGCGGAGTTAATTAGAGCTAGGGATGAAAGTTTTTATTTGCAAAAAGACAATTTAAAGTTTTTAAAACAGAGAAATGTTTTTTGTTTAATTGCTAAGCGTTTATATACTAATATAGCTCAATTGCATTTAAGTTGTGAGGTAGGAAAGAAAATTCATAAAATGATTTTGCCATTCCTTGAATTTAAGGAAGACGAGGTCATAGCAGAATGTGAATCAAAAGTATCATCAGGAGAGACGTCCATGTCCTACAAAATTGGACTGGATAAAATAGAAACCTTCATTGTTTCAAAGGAACACAAATGTATGTTAAAAGACATTTTAGATGAAAATGATAAGTTGAAAATTAAGTCGGACACAATTCACTCATTTGACCAATCCAATTCCAAACTAGCATCTGAAAATAAAATAGACTTAGAACATACGTCTGAATTTGATGAAGAAAGTGAGATGAGTGAGATATCTGTAGAAGACGTAGTTGATTGCTCTGAGTTTATGAAGAGCGAAATTGAGAATGAGAAACCACTAATCTCAGAAAATTCAGTGGATTTTGCTCGTCTAGCAAAGGATAAGGAAAAGAAGCTCAAAGAAAAGGTTGTGGTTTATCAAAAGGTTCAAACTGTGCCGAACCAGGTATATGTGATAAAAGGAGTCATTTCTAGACAAACAACAAAGCTAAGAGTCTTGGTGGAAAAGGACAATGCAGAAGGGTGTGAAGATTTCTTCTGGTCAGCTCCTATTGATAATGCAGACGAAACTGTGGGTTTATCTGAGCAAACTTCTTGGAGAGTTAAAGGAAGATACGTAGCTGAACCAATAAACAAACCTTCAAGTTTTGACAAACCAAGCACAAGTGGAACTAAAGAAATCCCTATGGAATCAAAAGAAGAACCAAAAGTTCGAGTCAAAACAACCGAAACTCCAAAAGAGAAATCGAAGGCCAGCTTCAATATTCACAAATTATAGAAGGAGATAGCTGAACAGAAATGCTTAAGAAATCAAAGATATGCAAAGAATCTGAATGAGCGAAAGAGTTACTGGCATTCCCAAAATCCCAACTATGTTCCTCCTAAGAGGATCGCAACGGACAAAGGAAAGGAAAAGGTAAAGGAAAATTTCAGCCCAAGTTCTTACTACTCCAAGTCTTAGAACTGAAGTTTCGGTCCACAAACCAGATTCGGTCCGAACGTCACTCAAAACCGAAAGTCCACTTTCGGTCCCCAAACCAGTTTTGGTCCTAAGTCCACTTTCGGTCCCCCAACAAGTTCTAAACCCAGTTTCGGTCCTAAGTCAAGTTTTGGTTACACCAAGTCCCAAGGAAAAGCATATTCTAGGGAAGACATCAAAGGAAAAGGAAAGCTAACATCTGATTCTAAGATCAATAATAGGAAATCATCAGTTGATCCTAGGTGTCAAATGCCATCAAACAAACTAATCAACGAATTCAAATTTAAACCAGATAAAACCAAAATCAAAGTTTATACAATTAAAAGAAAAGAACAAACCACCTTAGTAAAAAGGACATACTTAGTTGATATTTCTACTGCAATTCCTTTTTCCGTGAAAAACTCACTAGGACCCAAGTGACTTTGGGTTCCTTAATCTGCTTGAATTTGCAGGTAATCAGTGACGAGAAATTCGACGAAGAATGGTATATAGATAGTGGCTGCTTGCGTCACATGACAGGTAGGAAGGAAGAGCTGAGGGAGTTTCGATCTCTGAAAGATGGTGGCTGTGTGAAATATGGAAATAACTCATATGGCACAATCAAGGGATATGGCATGATAACAAATGGTGACTTCACAACTCGGAAAGTGACTTATGTAGAAGGTTTGCAACACAACCTGATTAGTGTCTCTCAATTAGTTGTGGGCACAGGTCTAAAAGTATCATTTGATGATGAGGGCTCTGAGATAATTTAGAAACAATCCAAGAAGGTTCTGTTGAAATTTGAATGTAAGGGAGAGATGTATCCTTTAAATCTCAATCCCATACGAGGAAAACCAGTAATATGTTTGCTGACAAAGGCAAATACAGATGATAGCTCATTGTGGCATATACGACTATCGCACCTGAACTTTAGAGACATTAATAAGTTGGTGCTTGGTGATCATGTTCATGGACTTCCTCATCTCAAGTTCGACAAGGACCATCTGTGTGCAGCATGTGAAATGGGCAAACAAAGCAGAAAGAGCCACCCTACTCAAATCAACATGAAGATAATTGAAGCTCTTGAACTCTTGCACATCGACTTATGTGGACCTTTGGCTATTGAAAGCTTTGGTGGAAGTAAGTATATTCTTTTAATTGTAGATGACTTTTCACGCTTCACATGGGTTTTCTTTCTTAAACAGAAATCTGATGCAACTACCTAGCTAAAAAATTTTATCAAGGAAGTGGAAGTACAGCTGAGGAAAACGGTGTGGAATATCAGAAGTGACAATGGTCTGGAATTCAAGAATAATGATTTTGAGAGCTTTCTGGCTGACAAGGGAATAACTCATAATTTTTCGGCCTCTTATACACCACAACATAATGGGATTGTTGAAAGACGAAACCGGTCTTTGTGTGAATCAGCTAGAACCATGCTCAGTTTTGCTTCACTTCCATTATACTTCTGGGCTGATGCGATTGCAACTGCATGCTATACTCAAAATCGTTCCTTGCTAAACTAGAGATTCTCAATTACTCCATATGAGATCTTGAACAACCGAAAGCCAAATGCCAAGTTTTTCCACATATTCGGTTCAAGGTGTTTTATTTTCAATTCCAAAGAGAACCGAAATAAGTTCGACGTCAAAGCCGATGCAGGAATTTCTTTGGTTACTCGCTAGCGTCGAAAGCATACAGAGTGTTGAATAAACGATCAAAACTAATTGAAGAAACCTATTATGTCACCTTCGACGATAGTTATATGAAGAAAGTTCAAAGAAGTGAAAGAGAGCTGGGAGACATTTTTCCAGAATCAGGACAAGTCTCGGTTCCTATAGCCAACCTGTTTGAAGAATACATGCGCCTGTTTGATGAACCAGAGAAAGCAGCAACCTCAGAAGCTAAAGCCACATATAACAAAATTGAAAGTCTCAAGAAAATTATCGATGAAGCTGCTAAAGAGATGGAAAATGAACCTCCAACTGCTAAGAGCAATCCACCATTTCATGGGGAAGGCTTAACAACATCAGAAACAAACAAAGCATCTTTCGAGGGGGAGGATTCAATTTTGTCTCCATCTAATAAAGACGTAGAAAAAGAGGATGGTTCTGATTAAAATCCACCTATCGGTAGTACAACCGAGGGGGAGTATTCTACTCCCACACAGAATGCAACCATCAGTGAAGACACAGATTATACTTCGCCAGTCGAGGGGGAGAAAGAGGCCGAAAGTACAACTGACGAAGGCGAGGGTGATCTATCTGAAGCTGAAGTCGAAGTTAATGCTAAATTGGATCCAACATATGACCCAAATTATCCTCCATTAGTGAAATGGACCAAAGAACATCCCAAAGCACATATTATGTAACGCCCGTAGATCAGGGCTAGTCGATTTAGAGACGATAAGCATCAAAATGACTTTTTGATGGAAGATTATTTAGAAGGATTAATCTTAACCAAGTTGTAGTATATGTCACAAGGTTTCCGTGCATATAAAGAACGCCAAAATCCGAGTTATAACGAAGAAGTTATGACCTGTCGAAGTTTCGCGACAGAACCGACACGACCTAGCGCGACCCAGCGCGACGTAAATAGTGAATTTAAGGTAGATAGATATCTATCCTTAGTAATCTAAACGAGAGTCGAAGATTTCTTCGATAGTAGTCCAACGATAAAAAGACAGACGAAAACGGAGTTCAGATGAAGGAGTTATGAATTTCCAACGAAGTTTTCCTGTCCCGGCCTACTAAAAATACTATATAAGTAATATACTTATAATATATTAAAATCAATTCAAAATTAGCCAACGGAGTCTAAACGAGAGTTGTAGAGCATAATCTCACCTTCGCGGCGATATAAAGAACGTCGAAAACGGAGTTCGTATGCAAAAGTTATGAATTTCTGAAGTTCGGAGCGCGAAACCCCAAAACTGTCAGAGCCCACGACGTGGAACAAAGTTGCCACGACGTGGCAAGTGTCCTGACACCTCCGGGAGGCCCCCAGATGCAACTTGGGATGACGCATGCAGTGACGACTAAGCCCACGACGTGGAACAAGGTTGCCACGACGTGGCAAGGGCCAAATTTGCCCTATAAATAGATTTGAAGGGCCAGCCGTTTAGGGTTACTATTTTCTCTCTTCTCTCTCCTGTTTTGCATCAATTTGCGTGCCAGAAATACCCCGAAGCCCCGGTATTATTCTCTAGCCCCGAGTCAAGTCCCGAGATCCCGAGAAGTGCGGTTCCCGAGCCGAAGCTCTGCCCGCGAGAAGTTCGATTTTTGAAGAGATCTTCCAAATCTGTTGAGGATTACTACTTCTGCAAGTCGTAGTGCTGTCCGATCATCTTTTGATCAAGTGAGTGTATACTACCTTTCATAAACACTATAATAATACAAGTATGGTTTGATTGTATTAAGTATATTGTGATTTATATGTGTGAGTGTGTGGTTACTTTCTTCTAACACATAAGTATGAAGTATTTGCTACGAAATACGTGCTATGTGTTTATATATTGTTGTTTAATTGAGGTATTAGTGGAATGGATGAACTATATAGATTTTTAATGAGTTAAACTATATATGTATTTTATACCTACAAATATGTTGGGTAGGACATGGGTAGATGAGATCCGTGAGTAGGGATCAGATCAAGAGGTTAGTTTAGATCCGTGAGTAGGGATCAGATCAAGAGGTTAGTTTAGATCCGTGAGTAGGGATCAGATTAAGAGGATAGTTTAGATCCGTGAGTATGGATCAGGTAAAGAGATAAACTTGCTATTAGTCCGGGAGTATGGATTAAGACTAAGTTAATTGTCCCTAGTCCGGGAGTATGGATTGGGCACAGTTATAGATCCGGGAGTATGGATCAGATATGGATTAAGATTAAGTTAATTGTCCCTAGTCCGGGAGTATGGATTGGGCACAGTTTTAGATCCGGTAGTATGGATCAGACCAATAGGTAAACTTGTTATTAATCCGGGAGTATGGATTAAGACATAGTTAATTGTACCTAGTCAGGGAGTATGGATTGGGCACAGTTTTAGATCCAGGAGTATGGATCAGACCAATAGGTAAACTCGTTATTAATCCGGGAGTATGGATTAAGACATAGTTAATTGTCCCTAGTCCGGGAGTATGGATTGGGCACAGTTTTAGATCCAGGAGTATGGAACAGACCAATAGGTAAACTTGTTATTAATCCGGGAGTATGGATTAAGATATAGTTAATTGTCCCTAGTCCGAGAGTATGGATTGGGCACAACTTTAGATCCAGGAGTATGGATCCGACCAAGAGATTAGTTTAGATCCGGGAGTATGGATTAGACCAAGAGGTTAGTTTTAGGTCTGAGAGTATGGATCAGGTGGAGAGATTAGTTTAGATCCGTGAGCAGGGATCAGATAAAGAGGAAAAGTTTAGATACGAGAGTTTAGATCGTGTCGTTGTGAGGATCGATGGGGTGGGATAAGATTTGCTTTTATATGGTGAAATTATATAATTTTGGATGTTCCATATATATATATATATATATATATATATATATATATATATTTATATGATATAACATTGTGGGATGAAAACCCTATATGCTCACCAGGCTCCCAAGCCTGACCCACTCAGTTTTCTTTGTATCACAGGTATTAAATACGAAGACATATTTCACAGAGAGATTTAAAGGAGATATAAATCAATTGTGTAATTAAATGTAAGTTCTACTTATGCTTATATGTCTGTATCGGAACATGACACCCCGAGGTTTTATTATTGAATGAAAATACATTCTTTTTGAGATATGATTTGATAAGTTATTATCATATCTTGTTTTGGGAACAAATTCCGCAACCGTATCTTTAAAAGATTACTCTGATTTTATAAAACAAAGCATAAGTAAAATCGGTCTTTTCTGGCCGTGAAAATGGGGATGTCACATATTATTGGTGACACTTCAGAAAAAGTCCTTACTCGGTCTCAATTAAAAGCAAAACAAACTGCATTATTCTCTAAAGTTCAATTTTGTATGTTTAATGTAAGTGCCTAATCTGCCCATATATCAATCAGATCCGTTTGATGGTGCGGAAACCCAATCAAACGGATGATGTCAGATCAAGTAGAAGAGAAGGAGAAGAAGAATAATATGAATCTTCAATGTATTGAATAGATTGGAATGATGCTCCTTTACATGAGATTCACACACACACATAAGCTCCCGTTTCTCTCTTCTCTCGTTCATCAATCTCTACTCCTCACCCTAACACCTATATTTATACTTGGAGAACATGGGCCGGATAACATGGGCCGTAAATGGGTTTACGGCCGTAAACTCAACCGTAAACATGACCGTAAACTCCAAAAATATTACAGAAAAATACAATTGCCCAGAAAAGCAAAGTATAAACCATATTTTGTCCCAACAATCTCCCCCTTGGTTTATAGCTTTCTTTTCTTAATTGACCCAACAAGCTCCCCCTAAAAAGTAGCTGGCTATTCTTGTCGATCTTCATTGGGAGATTGGCTTCAACATTTATCTTCAAATTCTTCACAACTTCAAAATGAACTTGATGAATCTTCAATGAATGACTTCATCTTGAGCACTTGAACTTTTCTTCAAGATTTGACTCTGAACGCACATTGGGTGAGGAGGCTTCACGTACTGATTCTTGAAAATTGGTGCTTTCAGCTTGAGAATCTTCAGAGAGAACTTCAGAGAGAAATAATCTTCTGGATCACTTCAGCAGGTACAACGATAGCGGCAGACTGATTGAGGAGGCTTCAATGCAATCCGTTACATAATCTTCAATTTCCGCTTCACATTGCTTCCGAGGTTGAAGGATTGAATGTTGAAAGAATAATCTTCATTTCTTTCTCCTTCGAATGAGAATTCTTCGATGCTCACGGACGAAGCCTTTGGCTCAGAAATCTTCGACACAAACTCCATGAGTTTCTTCTTCACCTGAATTCACTTTTCAAGACAAAACAAAACTAAAAGAAAACTTAGCACACAATATTTTTGGGTTTTTCATATTTTCTGAACAAGAAATAAAACAGAAATAACACTATTTTTGATTTTGAATTTTCTGATTTTTTTTTTAATTCTTCTCCTTATATTTAAATTAGAAGAACACTATGAACAAACTTAACAAAAACAAAAATAATAGCTAACTTTAAGAGTGATTTGGGATCAAAGTTGTTGGACAGTCTTATTCCACTTGTCGGTACCCTTATCTTCACATCTTCGTCTGATCGATCGCCAGTATTGTGGTTTACTTAAACACGAAACATTTGTGACAAGCTTTGGACAATTTACCAATGACATGATACATGCATATATCTAATTATAACGTTATTATCATGATTGGCCCTAATTCTTAAATAGATTTTTCTTATGACCATTTAACTAACTACAACCAGGGATATTGTTGTCCACCTAAGTCGAGCAGCGAGATCTACATACAATCTGTATGTGTTCAATTTTAAGTGTACTAGAACATGTTTCCCGCTCCCTGATATGCCCCAACCATCAAGAACTTCCAGAGTACTCCTTACACCGGGTGAGCATACAACCATTTAGAGAGAGGATAGATTCATAATTCTATTACTTATTACTTCAGAGGGGTTGAGAAATAGAATGTTGCATATGCTGTGTACCAGGTCGGATTAGAAGTCACGCAAAGGAGACAACATATGGCTAACAGATAAGAAGTATTTCACATATATAACCTACAGAGAAATAGAGTTGCATATGTTGTGTACCAGGTCGGATTGGAAGTCACGCAAAGGAGACAACATATGACTAACAGACGGAAAGAAAGAAAATGATATTATACAGACCTAATTTATCGGAATTTACCAGTCGCCCCATCCAACCAGAATTAAGGACAGAATCCGCACATCGAGGAAAAGTGAATCCACAGTTCTAGATACGGGTTATTTAATGTGACCAGTAGATTCCCATGTATATCTCCCTGCTCAACCTATCCGAGCGTCATGAAATCAGGTTAAACGGATCTAACTAGGTCAAAGTTTGTCAAGTCCTTAAATTCATTAGGTTCAACTTTCCTAGTCAAGTCCATTTAAAATCTTTCGTGCCTACCAGCGCGTTGAACACATAGCGTAGACGATTCAACATAGGTACGTTACGCCGATTCAGATTGCCCGTTATCACTTGCTAATATCATTTCCCAAAACATCTCCCTCAAGCACATTTCATTTACACCATATTTGTTGGATTTTCTGATTTTGTAATGTTTTTGAATTTTTTTTTATATTTTCTAATTTTTGTTTTGTTTTATTTCTCCCCCTAAATTTGTGCATAGGAGAGAAACAAAAATAAATGCGCAAATTTAAACTATCGTAAAACAAAAATTAGTCTTTAAAGCGAATCAACTTAAGAAAAATTCAGGAGTATAGAGAAGAAAACGCAAACCGTAATTCACCAATTGAATCTGCATTCAGAAGGTCTGAGAACAGAAAGCATAATCTCATAACAGATCCGAAAATTCTTCACATCGTTAAGTACTAACCCCATGAGTGATCCCTCCCTTTCTTCCCTTCCCGCAAAAGGACACATACTCTCAAGCAAAAGTCGGAATGTTGTACAGTTGAGAGATGTCTCCTATCATGTGCCTGGAACATCCACTACCAACAAACCGAAGTCTGATGATATGCCTCCATAGCTACTCCGACACAGAGCGAGATTAATTGGTATTTGGAACCCAGTCCATTTTGAAACTGGGTTGACCTTTTTCATCCTTGCACGGTACTCTTTCCCATGACATATCCTGTTTATCACAAACAGAAGACGATGAAATATTAGGGTCATTAGTGGATTTGGGAGAGTGAGCCTTTGGAACCCATTTGTAGTTGGGTTTAACCCATTTCTTTCTCGATCTGATGGGTGGCTCAGTACTTTCTTTGGAACTTGATGTCGGCCGTTGAGATGACTATGAGTTTGGCTTCATGGGAGCATCTCTTGGATTGGTCTTTTTGGCCGGCATTCCCTTATTTCTCTTGGGATTCAGATTCTTGGCCTTATAGGTTTGATTCTTCGCCTTTTGCGCATTCCAGTCGCTATTGTCTGAACGTGACCTTGAGGGATTTCTTTTGAAGTATCTCCCTCTTGGCGCGTTCTGCCAGCCTTGTGCATAATAGGGAACGTATGCGCGATTTGGACAATTTCTGGCAATATGTCCAGGTGTTCCACAGTGAAAACATGTCTTTTTCTTCACTGTGAAGTTGTTTCTTTCTGCCCCTGGTGGCGTATCCTTGCATTGTCTCTGATTTTTCCCACATGCACAATTGCCACAAGAACTCTGTTGCGTTGGAATTGGTGGCCTGTATTTCTCAACGGCAGGTTTGTTAAGAGTAACAGAATTCGAAGTAACAGATTCTGAGTTCAAGGAGTCATTGGTTTGTTCAGTAGTGTTTTCTTTGTTCTCATCTTCTGCTACTTTACTTGCACATGAAGTAGCAACATTAGTATCTTCAACATTAATAACTCCTCCTGACACAAATCCAGCTCGTTTGCCATATTGAAGATGTGCCTCTCTGTCAATTTCGTCCTGTGTCATAGGGATAGATGGTAGTTATGATTATAAGGAGGAGGTACACTATCATACCCTAGACCCTTGTTTTGATTTTCTTTGAATTTTAATTGGGTTTCATATAAGGACTCGACTATCTGACTTGACGCAGTATAATTTTTGAGACTAACGTATGCTTTTCCACACTTAATTTTCAAGGCATCAAGTTCTTTAGTTACAGCAGCAAGTTGTCTCTTAATATAGTTATAATTTTCACACTTGTTGCTATACTCTTCCTAAAGTTTCCTAAAATCTTTGGTTTTTGCTTCTAATTCCGCCTTCAGGGGTTTCTGTCCTTTCCTGAGTTGATATTCTTTATATCTCAGGTCCTCAACTTCCCTTTTTAATAAATCAATTTGTTCCCGAAGAAATTTAATCGTATCTTCACTAGATAGCGTACATGAAACTTCAGATGATTGAGAACATGAAACTTCATTGACCGGAAGGTTTGCGGAACTCATTGTTTTTCGACAATTCAAAGCATCAAGTTCTTCAATTATATCAGCCAGACTAAGACGATTGAGATCTTTTGTGTTCTTGATGTCAGCCACGTCCATATCCCACGATTTCGGAAGTGCATTCAGCAGTTTTTTGTTTATCTCAGATTTGGACAAGAGGATCCTAGCTATATTCATCTCAGTAGTGAGTGTAGTAAATCGCTGCAACTGAGTTTCCAGGGTTTCTCTAGGGATATAATCGAACATGATGAAATTTTGTCTTAACATCTCCTGACGACTCTCTTTCATGTTTTCAATTCCCTCGTAAAACTTCAAAAAACTATTAAAAGCACAACTAGAAGTCAAACTTAAATTTAAAAATGCCCTTTGACTATAAACCTCAAAAGTCAACCTTAAAAGTCAAATTTAAAAAATCAAACTCAAAAGTCAAACTTGAAAAGTCAAACCAAAAAGCTAAATTTGAAAATTTAAAACTTAAACGAAAAAGTCAAAGTTTAAAGTCATAGGTCAAACTTTAAAAGTCAAAATCAAAATTTTAAGTAAAAAGTCAAAAATAAAAATTAAAAATTTAAAAACTAAAATTTTTGGTTGAAAAAAGAATTTAAAATTAAAGGAAAATCAATTTTGGGCTGAAAATGACAAAAATGCGAAAGTTGGAAGCGGTAGGGAATGGTTATGTGTAAATTTTCAAAGTGAATGCACAAAGGGTTGGCTAGCCGTGATGGTTAGGCGCTTGGGTTGCTGATCCGGAAGTCGTAGGTTCGAACATCGGCTCCCTCAAAGCGCGTCTTATTTTTTTTTTTTGATGCGATGCGATGCGAGGACGTGCGAGGCTGCTGATCGAGAAGGCGTGCGAAGCTACTGATATGATGCGAGGCTTGCTGCTACTGAGAAGTGTATAAAGTTTAAGCAATCAAATGGTTTAACAAGATCCCTTGTAGCTCAACTGGATAAGGCGTGTGGTTTGAAGAGTTGGAGGTCTCAAGTTCGAACCTCGTCATCTCTAAATCCCCTATCTTTTTATACTAAAGAGCTACTGAATGTTTACGGCTGTAAACTCCGGACTGTAAACTCTTCAAAGACCTTAAACTCTTTAGAAATCGTTGTTCTTGACGAAAAACAACGTTTTTTCACCATTTTTGCTCCAAAACTCGATCAAAAACTCGTTTTTACGAAAAACGCGAAGAACAAACCCCCCTTATTTTTGCGAGATCTATCTAAAAACGCAAAAATCTCTTCAAAATAAGATCAAATAAGCTCCAGATATGAAAAAATGATTGATACAACCAACCTCTGATACCAATTGTAAGTCCCTAATCTGCCCATGTATCAATCAGATCCGTTTGATGGTGCGGAAACCCAATCAAACATATGATGTCAGATCAAGTAGAAGAGAAGGAGAAGAAGAATAATATGAATCTTCAATGTATTGAATAGATTGGAATGATGCTCCTTTACATGAGATTCACACACAACACATACGCTCCCGTTTCTCTCTTCTGTCGTTTATCAATCTCTACTCCTCACCCTAACACCTATATTTATACTTGGAGAACATGGGCCAGATAACATGGGCCGTAAATGGGTTTACAGCCGTAAACTCAACGGTAAACATTACCGTAAATTCCAAAAATATTACAAAAACATACAATTGTCCAGAAAAGCAAAGTATAAACCATATTTTGACCCAACATTTAACTCGTTTGTTTCCAAGATTGAACCGAAAACCATAAATGCTGCACTTGATCATTGAGATTGGGTCCAGGCAATGCAAGATGAGCTTCATGTGTTTGAACGGAACCGAGTTTGGAGGCTGATACCCACACCAAAGGATGCGTCTGTGGTTGGCTTGAAGTGGGTCTTCAGAAATAAGTTGGATAAAGAAGGGAATGTCATTCGCAACAAGGCTCGATTGGTGGTGAAAGGATATTGTTAAGAAGAAGGGATAGATTATGAGGAAACCTTCGCTCCAGTAGCTAGGTTGGAATCAGTAAGGATCTTCTTGGCATATGCTGCTCATAAAAACTTCGAAGTCTTCCAAATGGATGTCAAATGTGCCTTCTTGAATGGAGAATTAGAAGAAACAGTTTATGTTGAGCAACCGCCTGAGTTTGTGAACGAGAAATTCCCTAATCATTGCTATGTACTGGATAAAGTAGTCTATGGATTAAAGCAAGCACCGAGAGCCTGGTATGAAACCTTAACTCATTTTCTAAAAATGTCAAAAATTTAAGCAAGGTTCGGTTGACCCTACCTTCTTCTGAAAGAAAGAATGCGAACATCTAATGATCGTTCAAATTTATGTTGATGATATCATCTTCGGCTCTACGAATCCTAGCTTGACAGCTGAATTCAGAAAGTTGATGGAGACTAAATTTGAAATGAGCGCAATGGGTCCAATTAACTTTTTTCTTGGTTTAAACATTAGACAAGGAATAGAAGGTATATTCATCAACCAGGAGGCTTATCCAAAGACCTTACTGACGAAATTCGGTATGAATGGCGACTGAAAAGTGAAGGTTCCAATGGCATTTGGCACTAAATTAACACCATCTATGGATAAACCTGCTGTTGAGATAACACAATATCGTCAAATGATAGGGTCACTTATGTATTTAACGACTAGTAGACCGGACATTATGTTTTCTGTGTGTTATTGTGCTAGGTTTCAAGCTAATCCAAGAGAACCTTAAATGGTTGTTGTGAAGAACATATTCCGCTACCAAAAGCGAACCTCATCTCTCGGTCTCTGGTATCTTGCAAGAACTGGATTCTTCATTCAATCTTATTCTGATGCTGATATTGGAGGATGTGGACTGGACAGAAAGAGCACCACAGGTGGATGCCAATTTCTTGATGTAATACTTGTTAGCTGGCAGTCCAAGAAGAAAACTTGCGTATCATTGTCTACAGCCGAAGCAGAGTATATTGCTGCAGCCTCTTGCACTTCTCAAGTAATCTGGATTCAAAGTCAACTGAGAGATTATGGGCTAAGCATGAAGAAGATACCTCTCTATTGTGACTCAGAAAGTGCAATAAGGATTTGTCACAATTTGGTACAACACTCAAAGACTAAGCACATTGCACTTAGATATCACTTCATTAAGGATCATGTAGAAGATAGGAACGTAGAAGTACATTTTGTTCGATCTACTGATCAATTGGCCGACATATTCACTAAGGCATTACCTGAAGCACTCTTTAACAAAATTTTGCAAGGCTTGGGTATGATGGAAGCAGAGTCAGTACCAAATCCTCAATCCTCTGACTAAAAATTAGACAAGCGAAATGGGGTGAACGCTCGGTCTATTTCGGCTTCTTAAATTTTGGGAACCGAAATGAACCGACCCTTCGGTCTATTTCGACTCCTTAAATTTCGGGAACCGAAATGAACCGACCGCTCGGTCTATTTCTCTTCACTCAAATGAGATAAGGTTTCGGTTGTAAACTGTTTACGTTTCTTTTCTCGTCTTTAATTTACTCTATGGTTATTCAAAATTTTGTTTTTTTGTTTTTATTCTTTTTCAGAAAACCTTCAAAAATTCAAAAATATTTTCTTTTTCTGTTTTTTTTTTCGGAATAATCAGTCTCTCGAAAATATTTTTTGTTTTGTTTGTGTGGTATATTTGTTTCTTTTTGCCTCTATTCAGTCACAAGGATACAAGTATAACAAAAGTTGGAGCTGGGACAGGTATGATGCTTATTTTATGAACTAGTTAAGGGTCCCTAGAAGCATGCTGCTTCATGTTGACCCAAGCCTCTACGACCTAGAGCAAGGCCTTAGTGATTCGATCAATACCTATCGTTTCTTCCCAATCAGGATATTTTGATTTACTCGGTCTAGAGCTACCTTACTCTTCTCACATGATTTAAGAGTTTCTCTACTTTGTGCTGTTTTATAGCAGAAGGTACTTTCGTTTCTTTCACCATCCTCAAACCATTCTCCATATAATCTCGGTTCACAATTGTAACCCTTGAGACTCTCGGTTCATAGCACTGAGGTTTATGGTTACACAAAATTTGTGTTTATGATCTTAGATACGTATACCACGTGCTGAGTGAAACCCAAAATTCAGCATCCATAATGAATTAACGGTGAATTGCTATATTCAAGATCTTACTTGTTACCTAATGAAATCTCTTTTCTTTGCGAGGTCTTTTATGAATTTGTCTAAAACCAAGACTATTCTACCCATAAAGATCCAATTTTTTTTTTGAGATTTCTATACACTTTTTGGTCATCACAAAATATAACATGCCTACTTGTTCAACAGACCACATCGGTCTCACAAGTACTTCTTCCAACACTCGGTTTTATTTTGAGTATCGATGTTCGGTTGAAGATAAGCCTATGTCATGAAAAGAAGCCTTTCAATGTTTATTTACAAACACTTGGTCGTATTCTTGGGAATCCACACAAGCACTTCAAGTGATTCTTGACTTCGAAGGAAGTGATTCTTGCCCGCAATCCCCTGTTTTTATCACTCACATCCCATACACATTTGCTTTATTACTTTATCGGTTGTCACTCTAATGCACAAATTTTTTTAATTTTCCCACATTCTGTTGATGGTATATTTGAGTTTATTTGTCCTCTAGTGAATCAAGGGCAATTCAGGTTCGGATGGCGTGTTCTATTTCAAATGCAGATTGTCGAAATCTTTTTGGGCGCGTGAATTTGAACGGTCACTATACGCACGCGTGCTGCCGCATACCTAGGAACCCCAACCTGTCAAATCCCGCTTTTCCAGGCTATAGTTTAGCGATAACGTCATAATCGTCATGATTTTCTCTCTCCTGGAAACGGTATATAAAGGGTTTGCACGATTCCTTATCTTCTACTAGTATCAAGATTTCTAAACTGTAACGGCGATTTCAACTGTTCATCTTCTTCCCTTGTTCAACAATGGCGAATTCTTCTTCTGCACAAGATCAGATTACTTTATCAGCCTTTCTTACTATCAAGCCAAATCAGAATATGATTATAGAACTTAATCCGTTTCTATGATTCTTACATGTTACAAGTTGTTGAATGCTTAAAGTACTCTCCACTGGTTATTGCGCTAACCCAGTTCGAGGCTGTTCCGATGTCTTTATTGTATCAAGTTTATTCTTCTGCATCATATGAAAAGAACAAGGAACAAATATATTTTCAAATCCACTCCAAGAAGGCCTCTATTTCAAAAGTGAGGTTTTGTTCCTTACTTCCTCTCGCCGTGGATTCTTCTACGATTTCTCCGGACTTTATCACAACAGCACAAATCTTCTCAATGCTGTACGAAATGGGCTATACAGATGTGCTGACAACCATTGCCAAAGCCACGAAGTCGTGTCTGCCATCTCAGTGGAACGGTCTTCTCACTCTTCTAATCAAAGGCTTGGCGGAAAGAAGTGCTGGATCAGATGGCACAAGTAAAGGTTTGCAGACCATTCTCTATGGTCTGTATAATGGTATAAACCTGGACTATGGGTCTATCATATGGTCTCAGGTTGTGCAGAGCCTAAACACTTCCACTCGTCAGTCCAAAATTTCATGTGGAATGTTTTGGACTCTCATTACCTGAAGGGGAATTGACACTCTGGAAGTTCCAATGATGAAGGATGCTCTCATCGCGTCCATGGAAATTTTTCACACCAAGAAGATCATCATCTCGGACCCCACAAAGTTTCTTCATTATGGTTCCATTCTGGAGACCATGTACAGGGGTGTTATAGCCAAGAGTAAGGTGATGACTGATTATAGACAACTTCCACCCAAGGAGCCGAGAGTTCTTACTCCTGAATAGAAGGTTGCCTTAGAAGCTGTTGACAAGCCCAACAACAGAGGAAAACAAGTGACTACAAAGAAGGAAACAACCGAGGAGGAATAATCTAAGCCCTCCAAATCAACAAAGAGAAAGTCAGAATCGGAGTCCTCCTCAAAGCCAAAGAAAATTAAGAAAATGGCGAAGAGATCAAAACAATACATTACTCCAAGTCCAGATCATCCTGAAAATGATGAAGAAGACGACGTTCCTCCAGAATCTCCATGAGGTAATACTCCTCCTAGATCACCTCCACAAACTGAATCTCCACCTCATAAAATTCCAACCCCACCTCCATCACCGAAACAAACACCTCCACAGCTGACACCAAAGTCCCAGTTTCGGTTGTTCCCACTTCCACAACAGAAACCTCTTTACCACCACCACCACCAGTTTCTTCTGTTTCCATTCCTCCAACAACCTTATCAATTCCAATCATTACCCAAACCACCACTACTACACTTCCGGAACAAACAACAAGGGTCAATGTATCTGATATGGGGGCACCTACTGAAACCGAAACCCTAGTCATCACTAAGGTGTTGTTTGTTTTTTCGAAGCGAAAATTCATGAAGTCTGCGGATCACCTCTGCAATCCTCTGTAGCAGAAAAGGTAGAACAAATGGCTGCAACCTATAATAAGAAGCATGTTTGTTTTTTAACATCTGCAGACTGTTGCAGTAAACTGAAATTTAAATAAACTAATTTTATAAATTGAAAATAGTTATCAACATCGAAATTTAATAATTCTAGTTTTAAAACATTGAAATAATAATAAAAAGAACATGTAAAAAAACAAAAATATAATTTTTTTTAAAAAAAAAACTTAAAAAAATGTAAAAGAAGCTAATAGTTTTATTCTAGAAAAAAAAACTAATTTTAAAAAAAATTAAAAAAGAAAATAATAAAAAATTAAGAAAGTATTGCAAACGATGTCTACAAAGTTCGTAAAAAATTACACACGTTAAAAAGATGCAACTGAAATTGAAAATATTATTAATAAAACGGTAAAAAAAAATTAAAAAAAAATCATGGAAATTATAAAAATAAATTGTATCACATCCGTAAATAAAAATTTAAGAAAATCAAAGTTTAAAAAAAAGTTATACAAAAATTCTTAAAAATACACTTAAAATAATGAAAGTTGAAGAGGTTAGAAGAGCCAAGTCAAGTGATGCGCCACGCAGCACACGCACAGAGGTTTTGTAGTTTGAAGCCTTCCAAAAAACAAACTGCTGCGAGAGGTAAAGTGCTGCACGTGTGCTTCGCCGCGCAGCAATAAGTGGTTTGAAGAGGTTTTTATAGAAAAACAAACAACACCTAAGCCTATATCTCCAACCCACTCAACCGAGTCAAGTGCTACTCTAGGAGGCGACAATGATGAGTATGACTCTACATACTTTAGTCCCTATCGGCTTCATTCTGATGAAAAGACACTGATGCTCTTATCAACCGCCAACATTTATAGAGCATTCATGAGAAGTTGGATAAGCTGCTTGCCAATAATAACGCTTATGGATGGGTTGTTCTCAAAGCTTTTGTGGAGACTACTATAGAGAAATATACACAAGCTATGGATAAATCAACCGATGCCATCAAGGAATCAACTTCAACTTGCAAGAAAGCATCTGCTGATGTTGCTGAAGTTATTCGCACCACACAGATATTTTTAGATTCTTTAAAAGGGCATGCTGATACGAATGCTACCAAAATTCGTGAATCGGTTGAATCTATTTCACAGTCTTTAAAGGAAGAACAACAGAAGTTTGATGATGTTCGTTCCTCCATCAAGGCTGACAACGCTTCTCTGATAGGTTCAATATCTTCTCGAATGGACTCACTGCATACAGACATTGCCAAAGAGAGTGCTTTGAAGGAAGAGATAGCTCGTCAAGCCTCTACAATTGCAGTTCAGTAAGTCCAACTTGCTCAATCAGTGAAGGAAATTTCCTTGTTAAAAACAGAGAGAGCTGTCTTCCGTAGCTGTGCAAACGATGTCAAGGACATGTTGACCAATGTCCTTGGTGCTCATGATCTGATTCTCACTCTCACCATTCGCAATCATCTAACTAGCAAACTGCTCCCTGCTCTTGCCATGCTTCATGAAATGAAAGGTGTTTCAGAGCCTTTCGTTACTCCAAAACAAGGGGGAAAGGGACCAAAGAAAGTGATTGTAACAAAAGAACTGAAGGTTAATGTAGCTTTAGGTTCTGGTCCAACTGAAAAGCTGAAACATATTGTCAATGACAGTGATAGTGATGTTGAAGAAACTATTGCTGATGCCCTTAAACGAAAGAAGATAGATAAAGAATTAGATGAAAATATAAAAATCACAAAGGAGGCTGAGGAAACAGAGAGACAAAATAAAGAAGAAGAAGATATCTTGCAGTGTAAGAAGGCTCTGTTTCCTGAATAGACAAGAGATGTGTTGATCAGTCAAGCAATTGAATCACCGAGTGTCTATTGGTTAGAACCGATTGCCCCTTTTGACTGCGACAATTCCAAGGATTCACAGTTTGATATGCCAATTACAAGGAAGACATTTACATTTCATTGTTTTGACTCAACTTTTGAGGTTCCTTTTCCAAATCCAAAGGTTGACCGAGAGCTCATCGACTTTTACTTAAAGTACGGCCAACCTCAATACCTGACATGGAGTGCGCAGAAAATTACAACTGTCAAGGTATTGAAACTGACTCCCACTGGCAAATCTATGAATGTGCATTTCAAGATCACACGAGGGTCTACAAACTCTGTCTCGATGATATCTTTAGCAGATCTTCCCAATCTTAATCCACATGATTGGATTTTGCTATACAATATTCTGCTCACTAATTCAAAGGAGTATGAGCCGATTCTGGAGCACTTAAAAAGAATGTTGGCCACCTACATCTATGAAGTTGCAACAATGGATAAGGAGATAGCAAAAGTGATTAATAAGAAGCCGAAGGTCAAGACTACTCAAAAGCCAGGGATGTGAACAAGATGAAGATAGGGAAAATTGATTCAACACATCTGATTGTGATGTTTACGAACGGTGAAGCTCACAGGTTCTTGTTTGCTTTGGTAGATAAACATCTGTTTTCTACTGATTGCTTGGAGCACATTATCAACTTGATACATCGGTGCAAGCAGAACTTGGATGCTGATAAGAAAATTTTTACTGATATGCTTCGGTGGTACATTACCTTTCGGTACCATCTATTAGCTATCATTCCGAGAGTGTTCAAGATGGTGAAGAAGCCTTCGGTTGCTAAACAGAGTTGAAGTCTCGGACCCAAAGACGCAAAGGTGGAGATTGTTGGGGCTTATTGTGTTGCGTCTAAGGGCTTTTTGTATATATACGGATTGGGCCTGTCCATCCGTGATTATCTCTTAGGGTTAGACTATATACATGCATGCATGTATGCATTATTGTGAGATGTCTTTTTAATTACGCTTGAGTTTTGTAACCCTAAAACACCTCTACAGTCGAAGTTCTTAATCGAGCTCTTCTGAGGCGTTGAAGCATTAATCATTCAACATATTCAATCCATATTCGTGTTTATTTTTATGTAATCATTTGTTTGCATGCTTAGAATCAATCGATCCTGATAGAACTACGTTCTAACAACCCTATTAATAACTTTATGAACTTAGGGCTCAAAAGAGGTACAGATCCGAAGTTTCAACTTCAGATCTAGCTCCCATACCATAATCCCTTCATGAATAACTAAAGAAAGCCCTAAAATTCACATATGAAAGATTCTAGAAGAAAAGAGGTCAAGGTAACAGCTTGTTACCTCCAAAACGTGCCCAAACTGAAGTAGACTCTGGATCCACACGAAATCCTTGATGCTAGCCTCTTGATCTACAAGTTTCATTCACAAATATCACTTGCTAAAGCACCAAAACACTCTCCAAGCTCACACTGACGAAAGTTAGGGTTTCTGGATCTCAAGGCGTGATAGAGGACAGTGGGAGGCGCTAATGGTCCAATATATAAGGTGCAAAAGCCTTGAAATTTAGGGTTTCCTCTGCCAGCTCCTACTCATCGAGTCCCCCATGCTGACTCGTCGAGTCACTCATTAAATGACGTCTCCTGACCCGCTTCTACTCAACGAGTCACAACGTCCACTCGTCGAGTAGGCCTTAGAACATGAAATCTAATGGAATAATAATGATACCTATTGGGTCTAAATGTGTTGCGTCATTGGGCTCGATCCTTAGCCCAGTTTTGTTACTCGGTTTGGGCCTGTCCAACCGTTATTGTGTTATTAGGGTTTAGTATTTAAGATGCATGCATGCATTCTTAGTAGACAATGCTTTAACTATTATTTGGATTACTGTACTAAAAACCCTAGCTTGCCTCTATAGTGGAAATTCTTGATGGAGCTCTGCTGAGGCGTGAGTACTTTTGAATCATTAAGCATTATTTGATTCCATCTTGCTTTATATGTGTTTGTTTTGTTTGTTTTACTGATTAACCTATTGAAGATCTAATCAATCTAAGAGTTTCTTAACTCTTCAATTGGTATCAGAGCAGGAGACTATGTAATCCATACACATCTCTTTTGTTGAAGAAGATCTTAGGGTTTTTCTGCTTTGATTGATTTTGTTGGAGCCTTCATTCTCTATTGACGTAGTTCTTTAAATCAACCTTACCCTAACGTTATTTACAAGTCTGATCTTAAATAGGTTTTTATACAAACATCGTCATGTCCATGGGTGATACCCAGCCAAACCCAATCAATATCTCCAATAGCATAGGATCGATGACGAGAATTCCCATACTGTACACTCAAGATTATGAGGTCTGGACGTATCACTTTGAAGACTACGTGATTGGTTTAGAAGATAATGGATACTTGATCTGGGAGGCGATAACAGTTGGTGTATTCACTCATTCAAGCACTTCAAGAATTTTCAAAACTCAAAAGGAGTATAATCAACTCATTAATGATGTGAAAGACATTCCCCAAGATGAGAAAGAGAAGTTTCAGTGCAACATCAAAGCTTTAAGGATGATTAGGTTTGCTTTATAGTCGGACACGTTTCGATTGGTGAGTTCATGCACAACAACGAAGGAGATATGGGACAAGTTGAAGGAACTGTATTCTACAGATGAAGATCTTGAGCATTCCATCCAAACGTTATTGCTCTCAGAATTTGGTGACTTCAAGCAGAAGCCTAAAGAGAAGCTCATTCAAGATTTCGATCGCTTTAATCATCTCCTTATTAAGATGATATAGCATGGGATAGAAAGGAAAGTCATTGAACAAAAGGTCACATTTATGAATGGCCTTAGACCTGAATCGATGGCTGTAGTGTCGACTGTGAAGGCACGCAAACAATTCAAGGATTATTCTCTTGCAAAGCCAGTGGGAATATTAAAGTCACATGAGAGTTCAGTGACTAAAGAAACGAACGTGGTTTCTAGCATGGGGTCATTAGCTCTAATCTCCAAGGGAAAGAATGTTGCTGAAGATGAAGAAGATTTAGATCTTTCTGAATATGATCTAACAAGTGAAGATTTTGCTTTAATGGTGTCAAATCGCAAGAAGTTCATCAAAAGAAGATTCCCAGTCAATAAGAACCGAAACTGGCAGGGAAGCTATAATGTTAAAAAGGTGAAGGAGGAACTGAAGAGTGTCTCTAAAACCGAAGAACCAAAGAAGGAAGCTAAACTTGGTGGTGACTCAGGTTTTAATTGTCACTACTATGGAGGCAAAAACCACTTTTCCAAAGATTGTATGTTGAGAAAGGAGTCTAAAAAGAATGACGAAGATGACGAGGAAGCGAATCTCATATGACGGTTGGAGGAAATCAGGATAAAGAAAGCTGGAACTAATAACACTATGAATGCTCTAATTGTGTAGGGAAATACTATTGATGATGAATTTAGCAGTGTTTAAGTTTGGTCAACTGATTCTGAAGATGAAGAAGTGAGAAAGCCCAATCATGGCAGGGATTTATTGGTACAATAAGAGAATGTTGCTGGAAAGTGTATGATGGTGACCTCTGAGGTATCACAAATGAGAGGTTATACTACTGATAGGGGACTAGACGAAGCAAAAGAGCGTGAAGACAGGTGTTTTGCATCGAAACCTGTGAGTGTGCAGATCAACGAATGTGATGAGTTGATCAAGAAGGTACAATCTATTCTTGTTTCTTTAAATATCCCCATCACAAACTATGAAAAGGAACAATTTTAAGGTTTACTCCTAAGGCCATTTCATACTCATTACACACACATGCAACAACAACTTCACATAGATAGGGTAACAATTTTAAGATTCAAGTCAAATGGAAACCCTAACC
This sequence comes from Lactuca sativa, assembly GCF_002870075.4. Taxonomy (NCBI): domain Eukaryota; kingdom Viridiplantae; phylum Streptophyta; class Magnoliopsida; order Asterales; family Asteraceae; genus Lactuca; species Lactuca sativa. Next base: position 8,560,488 of record NC_056627.2, read on the forward strand.
CCTAAATTTAGCAAATAAGTCAATAATAATCAATGTAAAGAAGATTAAACTACCTAGTTTGGAAGATTACGTATGCAAAAGATGAATAAATAAAGAAATCAACCGCAATCGCGAAGGGGGGGGGGAGAAGAAACACGTTCAATTCGTGGGGAGTAAGAAAGGAATTAGATCAATTGGATTCTATCTTAAATCTGTGGTGTCGAGTGTTTTAGGATTCACGTCGTGAATCTTTAAGGGTTCACGTCGTGAATTCAATGTGGGCTGTAAAATTGGGCCATTCAATAATACAAAACTATAACATGGAGTGGGCTGGACTAATAATGTGCTAAGGAGTATATTGTCCGTTCAACCTGGACTCACGTCGTGAATACTGTCTGATCATGAAATTAATTATAAAATCCAAATTTGTCTATCATTATCAATTAATTTTTAGGTACCCCACACTTAGTGTTATATTGTGCATAAAGTGATTCGGATGACATGATCGATTTCCTAAAAGCTAAAAATGCAAAAAGAAACAGAAAGAAAATGCAAACCAAACCCGGGTTGCCTCTCGAGAAGCGCTTCTTTTTGAGGAGTCGTTAGCTGGACTCCATGCCTCCTACATTGAATCTTCAGATGAGTCCACCATCAGGATCTTTTGCTCCTTGAAACGCCTCTTATAAGCTTGCACTTGACGAATATATGCCTTTTTAGACTTCTCCTTTTTAGCCTTGACTTCGTTTCCATCGAGCTTACGTTTGATCCCTTGAGTCTTCAATTTTTCATCATTTTTAAGCTTTATAATATCCTCCTCCTCCTTCACCACTGAGCTAGTCACCTTTGATGTAACCAACTTTTTATTACTAGACATGTCATCACTTTCCTTACTTACCCAAGATGTTTGTTTTGTATAAGTAATGACTTCAACGAAAAATGGAATGGATGCCCTTGGTTTAGTGCGGTTGACTTGATCAATTGTCTTGATTTCTTCTTTCATAAGCTTTTCTAATTCTTCAAGTTCATTGTCTTCATCAATATTGAACACTTCACCTTTAACATCATATCCTTGAAACCCATCTTCCATTCCAAAAATTTCCTTATCATCTCCAACTCTCAAGGTGAGCTTAGATTCACGTATATCAACTAAAGCCCCAACAGTGTTTAGTAAAGGGCTGCCAAGAATAATCGGAACATCAGGATCTCCTTTCATGTCCAACATAACAAAATCTATTGGAAAAACGAATTTCTCAATTTTTACAAGAATATCTTCCACAATGCCCCGAGGTTGTGTCATTGAACGGTTTGCCATGTGAATAGTCATCTTTGTAGCCTTCAACTTCGGAATATTCAGCTTCCGATAAAATGAAAAAGGCATCAAATTTATGCTAGCCCCAGAATCGGCTAAAGCATAAATCTTCAAATTATTCCCGAACTCACATGGATGAGTAAGGCGTCCAGGATCTCCCATCTTCTTAGGCAACTCTCTTAATACATCTTTTGATCTTTGCTCACTTAGAATCACCTTAGAATTCTTCTTTAGTTGCTGACGAGTGTCTATTAAGTCTTAGAGGAAGTTTGCGTATTCTAGAATTTTGAAGCGAATCAATGAAAGGAGTATTAATAGGAATACCCTTTATTTGTTGAATAAACTCCAGATGTTCCCTTTCTAGTGGGCTAAGATGTGCTCGAGACGGAATGGCAAAGGCGGTTTATAAGTTGGACCAGATACAATTTTTTTTCTGTGCAGACCGATCCCACGTATCGAGCTCACGACGTGAATTTGGCATTTCTGCAGCTTCTTCGTTTTTTAGATTGGACTTCTCTGGCTTCGGTTCAGATGGCCTTGTCTCCACTTCTAGTGCTTCTAGGAATTCAAAAATCGCCTCTTCTTTAGTACCAATGGCCATGACGTGAGATTGAACTTGCTTTTCGGGAGATTATGAAGACAATTTGTTATTAACCAAAGTAGTAAGATGACCAACTTGGACTTCTAAACTTTGAATTGATGCTTGATGATTTCTTAATGAAGCTTGCTGGTCAATCATCATTTTGAGTTGTTCCTTCATCATATTCATGTGTTCTTTTAGCACTACATTGGTATCTTCGTGCCTTTTCTCGGATGCTTCCATGAATCGGGTCAACATGGTTTCTAAATCCACTTTCTTCTCGGTTGGTGGCTGCTCTTTTTGGTAGAAGCCTCGACCAGTTTGCTTATATTTCTCTTCCTTTTGCTTCTTGTATTCTTCATATGGCAGCCACTCTTTCTTCGGTTTTCTCCAGTCTTCATCGTATTTATCTCCACTTGAATAGCAAACTTGAGCTGTCTTGTTCCCATATTCATCCATGTTGCGATCTTTTGTCAAATGTGGGCCACTATATCTCTTGCAACCAACACGAATTGCATGAATTGATTAGTCCATTTGGGTCAATCTCCTATCCATAGTGATAAGCATTGCCATCATGGTAGCCATTTAGTCAGAATGTGCACCCCCCAACTCCGTCACACTTTCATTTCTTGGATTATGATATTCATGAGAGTGCTTCGCAAATTCTTCAACCAATTCCTTGACCTCGCCCAGTTTTTTCTTCATAAACAGTCCTTGAGAATCGAAGATTTGTCTTGTCATTACATTGACCCTGTCATAGAATATGAACACTTCTTGTTGAATGTTTAGGTCATGTTGAGGACAATTCCTTAACAACCCTTTATTACACTCCCATGCTTCATAAAGTGACTCCCGCGGGTTTTTCTCAAAATTAGCTATTGCCTTCTTGAGTTTAGCTATCTTGGATGGTGGACAGAATTGGTTTAGAATCTGCTCACGCATTTGAGCCCGAGTAGTGATTGTACCTGGTGGAAGTGCTTTTAATCAGTCCTTTGCAGCTTCTTTAAAGGTAACGGGAAGCATCCTTAGCAAGACGGTATCTATGTTAACATTCGGGGCATTGAAGTAATCAACAATGTCGTTCACTTCATCTAAATGCTTGAACGCACCCTCATGATCTTTTCCATAGAATGGGATATCCTTTAGTGCAAAAAGGATATGTCCTTTCAGCTTGAATGTGGCAGTGATAGGAATAACGGGTTGTACTAAACCTGGACCACATCATCTCGAATTCTCTTTCTGTAGGCTCCCATGGAAATTTCATCAATATTTGCCATCTCGTTTCTTGGCTCGGTTTCGGGTTCACTTGTATGTTATTCAAATTCAGGCTCAGTATCGTATTCAGACTCGGTTTGGACGAGTATTTGATCTAAGTGTTCAAGCTTGCTCTTGTTCTTTGAAGATGAACTTGACTCCCCCATTTTCTTCCCTGACTTCTTTGAGAACACTGTCTTGAATTCTTGTAAAGGCGTTTTCTTTGGTGTTCTATCTTCTTTCACGCTCTTATCCTTTTTTTTTGTGAATTGTAGAATCGGGATCTTTAAGTGGTGGCACCAAAGGTGTGTTAGAACCTCTGGCCATGAACTCCTGAAATAAAACAAAAAGATGAAACATAAAACTGAATTAAGAAAGACGAACTAAAATAAACAAAACTAAGAACTTTAGTTCTCATGTTGTGAATCTTAAGGGTTCACGTCGTGAGTCCTATAATGCAGAAAATAAATTAAAACAGAAAAGTAACTTCTTGCAGGTTTTACCCTACAAAAAGGATCGATTAATTTAAAGCAAACAAACTAATAATTAACTAAACTGTTCCCCGGGAACGGCGCCAAAAACTTGATGTGCACAAAAGTACCCACTAATTTTAATATTTATAACCTAACAAACTTAGAGTAACTATGCACCTATAGGCAGTGTACCTAGTCAGATTATAGTATAGCTTGGGTAAGTCGGGTATCGATCACAGGGAACGATGTTACTAATTAATCTACTTGCTATCTAATTAACGTAATTATTAAAAAGTTTAAAAAGGGTTTTATCTTATTTTACAAGATCAGACGAACTTAACTCAAATTTAATCAATAAGTAAAAACACTCTTGTTTAGTTCGAATCAACTTCGTCCTTTTGGCTAGCTCATTATTATGGATTATCAAGTTGGTTACTATTATATTAGTAATTTAAGTCTAACTTTACCAATAGTTAATTAATTCATGTAAAACTATGTATGGTCACACATAATTAAACGCAGAACCAATTATGATTATGAATATGCTATGTAAGATTTATTATGCAAACGCAATTATAGTCATAATCTACGTTCTCTAGCACAGCTAAATTTATTTACTTTAATTACTAACTAAGATTGGTCAATCCTAGCTCTAACAATTTAATGTTCACTAATTCATTAGGTAAACAAGTTCATGCAGTTAATGGTCACTAAGCTACACAAAACATGAATTTAAACAACTAAAGAAACAAACATAAGAATGCTTGGTAATGATAAATCAAACACAAGCAACTTACTAACTAAATAAATCCATGTAAAATTAAGCTATTCATAAGTTAGAAACTTCATCTAGCTAAACAAGAGTATCTAGATTCAGCTGCTCATAATAGCAACTAACAAACACAAACTAAATAGGCAAACATGTTCATAAGTATCAAATAAGTAAACTAAATTATGAACCTCTACTCCTTTGGTGTTGAAAACCTTTTTCCAGAACTTCTCCTCTGCTAAAAATCGTCTTCTGGAAACCCCTCAATCAGCCAAAAAGTCCTCAAGTCGTAATGGGCAAGGGAATTTATAGTTTTTTGATTTCCCGAGCTCACGTCGTGAACCATAAGGATTCACGTCGTGAATATGGGATAAACGTTTTCGGCAAGGACTCTTCCACCCGCATGCATATCTTATAGAAATCTCCACTCACGTCGTGAACCATGACTTGTTCACGTCGTGAGAACGTCTTTTGGTTATTTTCCGTTCTTCTTTTCTTTAATCCTCCAAAGTTCCATATTCTATCAATTTCAGTCCCTATCTTCGAAGATGCTTCTATTTGGCTGCAAAATAAAAATTTAAAGTCATAAGTACCATTATTCTAAGGAAATAACCAAAATATCAATAGAAACGTAAATAAATATTGCCTAAAATATGTATAAATATGACAATATCACCTGGGTATTAGGTCATCTCTCAACCAGCCATTAACTTCCAAAGGTTACTCATAACATGTTCCCAGTGTCTCGCTCACTTAATTGTCAAATCAATTATCTCGGCCCAGTGACACACAAGTCATAAGTTCTCTTTACCCCAACGAATACCATACTCCCATTGGGAATCGTCTTACCCTTGACCTTAGCCGAATTAATACTCATTTGCCTCATGCACCTACTGGTATTTCCCGTACTAACGAAGTGACCCCATCGGGTCTAAGATATCATGTGACAACAATACCCCTCCACTAATAATCCACCTCAGAATCCAAAATCTCCTCTTGCCTACCTAACACACTACCAAAGCCAAGCTCAAACTCGAGAGTTTGGTCCGACCCAAAGTTGGAACCACTTGTCCCAATGAAACAATCATCTCATGACTCAACCTGCAATCCGCGCTAATACCACTTTTCCAATTCCCCCTGTTGCGAAAACCACCACTCAAGTCAGGATATAAGAATTCCCGACACGTATGGGGACCCCGGTCTCTTCCCTGGTTCGACTGCCAGGCTCCCAAAAACTTAACTATTAGGGCTACCCTAACCCAAAACTCTTCGGCGCCGTGCTCTGATCAAAGAGTACTTCCTCATAACCACCTCTCGCTGACTAGAGAGTACTACAGTTTCCCGTAGCATCACAACAGCCTCCCTCTGACTAGTGAGTACTGCGGCTTCCCGTAGCATCACAACTACCTCTAACTAGTGAGTACTACGGCTTCTCGTAGCATCACAACAACCTATGACTTATCCCCACCATCTCATTCTCACGTTACCGCCACCCTGCGTCCACTAGCTCATGCTCCGTGGACTAACATAGATAGGTGCCTACACTTATCCAAATTACACATCATTATTCCTGACGACAACCGCCATCACCAAGACACCTCTCCCTACTTGAATTCTCATTCTTAAACAATTCCTCCTGATGCCAATACCCAAGGGCTCCCACTGGTATCAGAGATACTTAATATGCCACTTGCAGTCTCAACCCAAGACTCAACATTAATCCGAACTTCAGGTCATCATACTCAGATACCTCGACAATGACCATAGAACCTCACGACATACTGCCTCAACCCCTGATCTCTTTCTTTCAGCATCATACATAGATACACCTACACATTCCCTTCGAATCTTACAACAAATCTTCATTTCACAACACGCCACTACAGAGTATCCCAACTCTCAATTGAAGCATGAAGGAATCGTCAGTGACTCAGAACATATGGGCGACAATCTGAAACTTCCTTCTATATTGCTCAAAACTCATGCAACAATACTCATAACGGCCCTGATGTTGTTGCATAATTAATTCCTGCTCTTTCAAAACCGTACAACCGCCCATACAATGAACCAGAGTTCTCTCCGTTGCCGGACTAATCTTACGAGCCAACCATCTTGAATTCACCATAATAATTTTGAAGAATTCCTAACTACCCCAAGGTCTCCGACCAACGGCTACTTGCCATGGGGAAACTCATCCATTCACAAACATGCACTACATGCATTATCTCGCTCTACGTCTTGCCTCGACCACCAATACCCATGATCTCATGAACCTGCACAACATATCTATATATCCTGTTCTCTAACCGATTTTGAACAAATATCAAATCTCCTTAATAAAGTACCCGGTTCTCCCCCACTTAGAATTTGAGCCAACACCAATTGGCGCACTAACAATCTATCTCACAGACTGTTTCCACCAGTAACATCGCACCTACTCCTGGAAGGTGCTACGTAATGCTTGATGATCTCCCCGATAGGGATAAAGCAACTCCATTACCCCGAACCGGAGATGAAATCTCCAGAAACTTTTCATCATGATTGCCTCATAGTCATTCATAATCTCATACTATTCTACTACCAGGATTCTCGATCGTCCAGTAAGACACCCGACTCTCAGTCTGGAAATTATGAATAATCATACTCCTCATCCTCGTCTTCTCAACCAATGTTCCATCACATGAATCATCACAAGAACAAGGACTCCATTCCCCCACTCGATACCAATCATAAACAAAAGGGCCACCACCCCGACACACTCTTCTTGTTTATCGGATGCTACAACCAACATACGCGCTACTATGCCCAAATAGGGTGCATCCTGGTCATTGATCATCTCAGTCTCCGCTGACAACCTGCTCAGGTTATATCATTATCTCACGGAAAATATACTGCCCGATACTCTGGGGGAAGATCAGCATCAATGTCAACCCATAGGGTGTACTCCCAAACTTTGAAACCGAAATCTCAACACTTCTTACGTCTCCCACATGAAACGGAATAGAACTACTCCGGTCACAGAAAATGACATCCCTACTATCGGCTGATTGCTCAACTCAGGCCACAATCCTCCATAAGCACCATCTCTACTCATCCTTGAGTCTTGCGACTACATCTGTTATATCACCAAAAATCCTTGAAATTATCTCAACCTCGTTCTCAAGGGATGCTTCTTTGAAACTCATTCAACATGTCCCTCAAGCCTAATACCCTTCCACATTCAATCTCCACCTAATCCATCATGACATAATAATTCGGAAAAAGGTACAAGCATCATCTACTATGAATCATGATACTCGAACCATGACACCACCTCTCAATCTTCCACCCACCATGGTACTCAAACCATGACATCACCTCTCGGTCTGCTACCAATCATGGTACTCGAACCATGACATCACCTCTTCTGAGGCTCAACCCCGTCGTTGGCCTGAGTCCCCAACTCAATCTCCCTCTTCCGAGCATTTTCCTAGAGCTTGGAAAATGTTCGGTACATCGACTTCGCCATGAACTCCCGAATATATCTCCTCAGAATGCTCAAATATCGACTCATGCATGCCTGCTCAAAAGACACATGCTTAGGGCAAAACTGCGCCTTCTGATGAAACATCTGTGTAATCACAGTCTCGAACTCCGTCCCCTGCTTAAAGGAGAAGGTCTCCTGCGCTAACCGTTCCCTGTCCACTAGGGAACCTAACCTTCTCGAAACATGGTGGTGAACTTCTTCCAGGTCACCGCTGTAATCTCTGTAGGAGTGAAGTCTGTCGACACAAACTTCCACTAGTCCTTCACTCCCAAGCGGAGCTGGTTCAGCGCGAATCGTACCCTCAAATGCTCCAGACAGGAACAAGTGTAGAAATATCCCTCAACGTTAGAGGCCCACTTTATCGTGAATCATCCTGCAAATCTCGTCATCTCTAACTCTGCTGCTCTCTGGCATGACGTATACCCACCATGATGTCTCTGAAACACAACACAAAGATACCAGAGACTCGATCGAGTATGCTCGCACTCGATCACCCAATCCTACTTGTTCCTTGGTACCCTAAGGATTCTTACTTGGGCTGCGCACTGATCCGGTGTTTTCAGTAGTACGGACCCTATACTACCGTTCACACCACATCAGTATTCACCCCAAGTCCTCCTCCTAGGATCCTAGATCACAAGTACTCTACTTCTCGCTAAACACAGGCTACCCTTCGGTAGGCCCCTCATAAGCTCCTCACTACTACCTACTCACTCTCAAGCATCTCATAACAACAATAATCTCCTAGGCTAAGGCATCACAAATCAGGCCACTCTAGTCCTAATATGAATACCTAGCCTACTCTAGCATACATAGCATATCATATCATATCATATCTCATAACACATAATGTAAGGGTATTTTGAGAAATCACCGTTCGGGCGCTGACTGATCGTACACACTACTTCTTCCCGCTTATTGAAAAATTGTTTTTTTATGAAAAAATTTCTCAAATCCTCAGTTTGATATCAACTTGTAACAACGTAAATTTTCGAAACAATTTTTCACTTTTAAAAACATAATTTCATTCATAAGGTAATATAAAATCCAATGTATCATATGTAATCGTAATAAAAAATCCCAAGATCTCATATACATATCTCCTATCAGTGTGTACGGATCATGCCGGCGCTTCCTGCGATCCCGCCGGTACCTGAAACACATATCACATAAAACAGTAAGCATAAATGCTTAGTGAGTTCCTCAAAATACCACATACAACACATACGCCACTCAAGGCCATAACTCTATGGAATCTTCCGATCCATGTGTCTCAGGGGACTTCCATCCCAACTCTGGTAGACCTTCCGACCTTACGCGTATGATCTTCTGGTCCTCATCATCTTGACCTTCCGGTCCATACATAGTTGACCTTTCGGTCCGTATCATGGTACTCACAACATAGCATAACACATACATATCACATAGCAACACATATCACATACTCCGCGTAGCATATAAGACCTTCCGGTCACACATAGTTACCATTTTAGGTAAAGTATAGTGAGAAGACTCACCTCTCATGATGTCTAGTAAAGCTTCTGGCTTGATAACCTCGATTGAGCCTCTGCCTAACACATAAGGAAAACATCTCTAATTAATACTTTCTCTTGTCCTCATCTCTATAGAATGGGTAGAAGACCATTCTACCCCTTCCTGACCTCTCTTGAATCAGTTTGACCAAAACCCTAAGGTCAACTGAAGTCAACTCTAATCAACGGTCAAACTTTGACCAAACTCGTCGAGTGCACTCAGGTGACTCAGCGAGTCCGTGCTTTTCCTATGAATTCTCCTAAGTTCTCACTCGGCTCGTCGAGTTAACCTTTCACTCGACGGGTTACCACTGGTCACGAATCGCGGAGCAACCCGAATCGACTCGTCGAGTCCTCTTATGGACTCGACGAGTTTCTTCCATGGCAACACTCAAACGACCTTCTGAGGTCAGATCTATTTCTCTAACCTATAGATTTGACTTACCTATGCCCAATAATCACGTAAAGGTCCAATCTTGACACTCATGCAATGCACACAAGGCTTCTTTTGGTGAAATAGTTTCTAAAATGGCAACCTAGGTTCATATCTGTGATGGAACAACATAAAGCAGAATGATTGGGACTCTCTGGACCTCTTAAGGTCCAGATCTAAGACTTATTCCAGCTTGGGACCTCATAATCTTCGAATCCAAGCTAAAGAATCAATAAGAAAATCCTAGATTCAAGAAAACCACTAAATATATGAGAACAAGTATAGATTCATACCTCCTATAGCAATCCCATGTGAAGAGATGCTAGATCCACTGCCCCCATCTCATTCCTTGCTTGAGTCATGCTCTTTTCCTTCCACAAAAGCCACCAAATTACTTGATTTCCTCATAAGAACTCTCCTAAGGATGCAATGGCGATTTAGGGTTTCTCATAGGAGATATGAGGCGCATCTAAGGTCTTAAGTTCCTATAAATCGGCTCCAACCCTGGAACTTAGGGTTTTCTCTGCCCATCACCTACTCGGCGAGTCCATACTTGGACTCATCGAGTCCTCTCATTAAATACCCGCAATCAACTCGACGTCACTCGACGAGTCAGACTCTCGGCTCGTCGAGTCCCTCCTAAATCCTCAAAATTGAAACACAAACTAACATACCCGAAACGTCAGATATTACACTCATAATTGATGCCAATGCTCAAAACAAGCAATAGGAGGCTAGGGTTTCCCAGAGAGTGATCTTAGGTGATGGAGGCTGGTCATGAGAGGGTTTCCCAAAAGTTAGAGCTCTTAAATAGGGCTCAAAACCAAATAATTACGGTTTTCATCTGCTGTGATTGCGCCTGACGTAACCTAAGTTACACCATCTGTAGCCCGTTAGAAATATGATCCACATTTAAGAAGCTATGCCCTGTGTAGCTTGACTACACCCTATGTAAGGCAAAACCCCAAACTTCCAATTTAACTTCAAATAACTATAACTTCTTCGTTTCAACTCCATTTTCAGTGTTATTCATATGAGCAGAAAGGTATCAATGAGCCCCAAATTGTTATCAAGTTACCTTTGACTAAAAACATACGAAACTAAAATCCTTAATTCATGCAAGAAGAGCAAGATAAAACCTTCCTAATTTTACCATCTTCTTCAATGCACAAATCAATGGCTTTAATAACTTAATCCAACATTTAAAATATTGGAAAAGAGCCTAAACCGTAATTTCGTCCCGACATTTTGAAATTAGAACATCACTTAAACCAGATGTTACACCCTACATGCACGAAACAGTCGAAAAGTGAGGGTACGACTTCCCACACTTGTTACTATCTCTTTATGGAAAGATCCCTAGAGCCCATCCAAAATATCCATGATCCCCTCCTTAATCGTACCAAAGATCAAAAGATTATGATCCAAAACACGATGAGTAATCTCTAACGTGACGAACTCTTGCATGATCTAATCAATCGGTTCAACCCCAAAGCCTAACCATAACCTCCTCCTCGAGTGATCACCACCATGCTGAAAGGAAAACATATAAACGATCAAAACATATATGAGGAATCTCTTACACTACATGCTCCTTATGATCTACGCGATTCTCCTTTATTCAAGTAGATCTTGTGCTTTTAGTAGTACTGGCTCAATACTACCTTCCACACCTATCCGTACTTTCCTCAAGAATCATCCTGAATCCTCTAAGTCACTCCTCTATAACTAAACTCATAGGGCCTTTTGTTAAACAACATACTTCAATCACACTAAGATACTTCCTAGGCTTTCCTAGGGTCCCCCTATCCATATAAGCACTTTTTAACACTATCCTTAATCACTCTACGAGGAACCCTACCTCACCATGCTCTCAGCCATAATTGAAACTTCCACCAATGTTGGCTAACTATCTCGCAAATATAATCACATGCAATAGGAATTAAATAATCCTTGAGTACTAGATCTTGTATGGCAATAGCTAGACTCAACCATGAGCTGCGTGATAGAGCCAAATCAAGCATTCACAAATTATTTAATCCTTATATAATGCAACCTAACTTATTCACTTAATACATCAACATTGGCCTCATATCGCACAAAGCGAATAGCATTTGAGCAAAACCATCTGGTAATAAATAATCCTAAAAACTAGGCAATTCTATCATGCAATTCCAGAAGATCCTCCAACTACTCACTATTATGCATTGCTTATAATTCACATATCAGGAATGTAAGGTATCTATCCTAATTAAGCATCCAATCAAGAAATCATGAGCAGATCCTTAGCTATATTCTAGCATGTAATTCACATTGAAGCATACTAAGGCATAACATTCAAGTATAGGTATTCCAGGAATCACTTACTTAAGCTTAAAATGATTACATACATCACACCTTATTTTTCTTTGTAAAAACCTTTTTAGAAAAAAATAGTTTTCTTTCAAAAGATTTTTATTAAGTCCTCAGTTTGAGTTCACACACACCCAAGAGTGTGCCTGAATCCCTCAAACCAACACTCTGATACTGTAACATCCCAAAATTCAAGGGTAAAAATTTCAATTTTAGTATATTCTGAACACTAAAGTAATCTTTTCTATCATTGCAAAACATTTCAACACAAAACAATTTATCGGAGTTTATCCAAAGATCACATATTGCAGAAAAAACGGGTGGATGCACTGTGATCAAGCCAGGCCCTTCCCTATTGAACCGGAAGTACCTGAAACCTTAAACTACAAACTATAAGTACAAAGTTTAGTGAGTTCCCTAAATACCTCATACTACACATACCAATTGAGCCATAAATAACATCATAACTTCGAGCCATACATGTCATCCATAGTCTTGGTGTTATGTGAAGAGCCACCTCGTGGTCTTCCTTGCCGGTCCGGGGTCCAAAAACCTAGGTCTTACAGACCAGTGCCATGAACCACCTCCGTGTCTTCCATACAATCATCACAAAGACAACTAGCATACAATCTACACTACTTAACTAATTAACTGTCAGGATTCAGATTATGGTACTGCATATAGTTTCCTAAAAGTCATCTCCTGGTCATTCATACAAACTGCCAAAGGTTACCCTTGGGTCTTTTTATAATAAATAAACCAACTGGGTCGGCATTGGTGCCTTCGACCCATAGAACAGTGAGGAGACTCACCTCGAATGCAGAAGCTCATTGAAAGAAATCCCTAGCTACTGCCCTACCGGCTTTTCGAGCTATCAATACCAACAACACATCCAATTAGCAATTGGGTTCCTAGCTATTATCCATAATCCTTACTTGGGGTAAAATGACCATTTTACCCCTAACCCAACATGAACCAAGACAGAGGCCAAAATCCAATATATCCACAAAGGCCCACCAATGGCCTAATTTTCAAAATTGGGCTCAACCCCATATGCATCTTATCCTAAGCCCATAATTTTCTTAATTACGATTTTGATTACCTCAAGTACCCCCTTAGAACAACTTCTTCAAAGACAAGGTCAATGGCCTGAGCTAGCCCAACTCGCCGAGTTTATCCGTCAACCTGCCATGTTCCTCTAAAAACTACAAAGTTGGGGAAAAACCGAGTCAACTTGCCGAGTTTATTCTTAAACTCGCCGAGTTCGCCAGAAACCCATATCTTAATACATTAAGCCAACATTATTGACTTCAGGAACTCCATAACTCATATATTGACCAATATGAGATTTAAAAGGTTAAAGTGTCCAACTTTACCTCTAGGAATCACGTAAATGGGTCAAAACCCAAACCCTAGACTTAAAAGAGGGAGGGCTTAACCATGAAGCACTTAATCATCAAAAACAAAACCCCAAAATACTGATCTGATCCCATAAGGCTAGATGGCCATGTAGAGTTTCCAACATTATGCTTAAGCATGACTAGGGGGAGCTCAAAAGCTCAAAAAGGGCTAAATGAAAGACTTAATGAATAAATGAATCCCTTAAATCCATAAACTTGGAACCTTTATGCCAAAAGAACTCATTTAGACCTTATATTTGAAAGAATAAACATTTGTGACATCCTAATCCCTAACATCCACCCAACCATGGCTAAAAAACATAAAATCTAACCCAAGAAGAGATCTAAGAAACTAATAAGCAAAGTGAGAACTTGATACCTCAAAACATGGCAAATGAGACAAAGTTTTTGGATCTAACACTTCTTCTTCATGCCAAGCAACTCCTAATTCCTTAGCTCCTTCAACCTGCACCAAAACTGAACACTCAAGGCTCTCCTAAACTCACACACTAAACAATGGAAGATAATGCTCAATTTTATTGTTTTTGGACAGAGGAGGCTGGTAAGGAGGCCAACCAAAGAACATAAGGTCTTCAAACACGGTGCAACACCCTAAAAATTAGGGTTTCTCAATCAGTATTCAACTCGCCGAGTTCCCTTCACAAACTCGTCGAGTTGGTCCAAAAAATTGCGAGTCCCAAAAGCCTCCAACACGTCGAGTTTCCCACCATCAACTCACCATGTTGGTCCCTTCAAAAGGGGATTTATTTCCACAATTAATCTTCTAGATTCTGGGTGTTACAACTCTCCCCCACTTAACTTAGATTCATCCTCAAAAATCGCTCCTCAACAAGACTCATATCAAAACAAACAACCTAAGGAGCACAATCGAAAATTATGTGCATACGATAGTCTTCCCAAAACAACTAAAACCGAAATTGAAACTTCCATCCCGAGGACAACAATCAAACCCTCAACCTCTGCAAACCACTTCTTCTTTTCTAAGATTTGAAATCTATAATGATTTGAATCCCCGATAGACCGCCCACGCTGAAACAACTCTATGCCAAACTTTCGATGAATAACAGATCAAACATAACACTTCCAACTCTGATCATACACTAGCCTAACCCAATCTCCGAAACCATCCTTAGAAAAGTTCTTCAAGCTCGATGAAGAGCTACTCCTCAATCTCTTGAATAAAAACCAATCCTACCTCACCTGAAATCCGAAACCTAAAGTATCAATGGTCTAATTCCCTATGAGACTTCCCACACGAAACCACCACCATGATAACCCCATAGAGTTTCGTACCAAACAAAATGCTTCCAACCCTAGATCACATTGCTGCTTCAAAGGGAACATAGTTACTGACCATATACAGTTATAGGAGACTGATACTCGACAGAAGGCTCAAATAATCCTTCAAGTAGAAGATTCATCCCAACAACGGTTAGACTCAGACGAGAGCTATGCAACAAGTTCAAATCAATTACTCTGAGATTATTTAATGACACTGCCTCCCACAAACAACTGAGACCTCCTAGGTCCCAAATCCTGCCAACTATCTGAAATACCTAATTCCTACCTACCTGCTAAGCCAAAAGACACATCTACAGTCTCCGTACGTGACTTTTGAAAGAAAACCTTGACTATTAATAATTACCTGAACCATTACGACACCCTCCTGATGATAACTGAACGCTACAGGACCAGTTGTAGTCTTCTCTCATACCTGGTCCCCTATGACCTACCAAATCCTGATTCCAAACATGTTGTGGCCCTGCTACAACCTTGCAAATAGATCACCCTAGCATAAACCATCTGAAGAAGTCTATGACCAAATCATATATTTTCCACACTCTCACCGCTGCAGAGGGATTCGTGAATGCTACGGGCCACCCCATAGTCTACAACACTTTCCATGCTAACCGCTAACTAGTGAATGCTACAGGCCACCTCGCAGTCATACAACACTTGCACCTAGCCACAACTGCAACCCAAATCCTTACTGCTAACTTTGCAATTCATGCACAACTAGATTCGAGCATGCACTTGACCAAACATCCAAGCTGAACTCGAGTTATGATTGGAACCCTAACCTGGTTCCCCCAAAGCCTGCTATCAAACACCAGAAAGATACAAACCCAATGTTGGGGAGTTTCCCGAACTCCCAAATCACATGATCCTTAATCTAGATAGCCACTCAGGCCGCCTTCCAACCTGATGGGGATGCGAAGCTCATCATTGTTCCATACCTACTATTGTCCCGAATACCTAAACGGTTCTCCCCCAATTTGATTGGACTAAGGTTTCCCACATCTTACTCCTTATGGATTCTCCCGATCCATCTATTTTAACTAACGTGAACTGTCCATACCCTACACCGAACAATACCAGCATTCCATTTCTAGCCAAATTCATTATTCACCCGATTCTTGAACCCTAACGGATACCCTTGAAATCTCAACCGATCTGATCATCCAGCTCACCTCCCATGATACTATACCAACTTCCCGATCCCTCGCGATGGCAACTAAAATTATAACCCATTCAGTGAAATGAGGAATCTTATCCCACTTCCAATACCAAAGAATTGTTTGATTCTGACTGACTGCAACGTAGCCGGAAATAAGGCACTTTTGACACTTTCGAAGACCAAACAACCCCTGAAGAGGAACTGAACACTTCCCAAATTTCAAAATTATTGATAACCCCGGATGCTCAAAATGTTATCACACTCAATCTTGAAGTCCTAAGGATGAATGCTCCAATCCAAACCACAGCGACAAGCCATCACCCTTGGCACCCTCAAAAGCCAATTCGCGCACCAATGCAAAACCCCCAGAATTCTGGCGATACTGAATAACTAACATGCTGAATTCTGACCATAAACCTCCCATACAAAGCCTCCAAAACCGATTTTGACCTCAATCTAAAATAACAACCAAACATTAGGAACTTGCCAAATAGGTAGCCGACATTTCCCTACTCTACTAAAGATTCACCGCATGCAAATAGCATCTAAGATTTCTTGAAGATATAACCCAACCATAAGCTGAGAAGTAAACCAAAGATGTGATTATCTAAAATGATGCAAGATTCCAAACAACAAAATAAAGATATAAACCGAAAAGAAAGTAAAAGATACACACCCGCAACATCGCCTGTTGGAGTCCTGGCCTCCCGTGTCTGATGCTGCAAAGCCCGACTCCTCTCCGCTGGGGATCCTGCCCTACCCTCTCGTTCATGGGTGATCCTCAAAGTTGAAAGAGTAGGCGCACTCAATGCTCATACCATTAACATCGGATAACCGACTTCTTGTGGCCCACCTAATCGCAGAGAAAACATAACGGGATCGCCCCCTATGGACAATCCCTGCTGACGTGACAAACCCTGCCAGTCTTGTACCAGCCCAATCCCCTGGAATGACAAACTCCATCATGCAGTTTCATGCACGTGCTGCACCGACTCCAGCCGTGGAGGCCTCTTCAATACTGATCAGAAGTCTTGGGTCTCTTCTTGGGACCGTTCAACACATGCAACTGACCTGAACCCCTCTTCCTGAGGTGCTCCAAATCGACCTCTCACTCTGAGGCCCTAGAAATCATATCATTCAGGGTGTTACAGCCCATAATACTCATGAACTCCCTGATATCATCCCACAACATATCATGATACCTCACCTTCTTCATTTAGTCATCCTTTGCATACTGCGGAACCAATAAAGCCCTCTCCCGGAACTTGGCAGTGATCTCTACCATAGTCTCCGTAGTCTAGCGAAGATCTAGAAACTCTTGCGCCAACTGTTGTACCTCAATCACCGGTGAAAACTCAGATTGGAACCTGGTCAAGAAGTCATCCCATGACATAGCATCAACAACATCATCACCTAACTCACTACCAACTTCTTCGCACCAATCATGTGCCCTATTCTTCAATAGGCAGGAAGAATATCTAATCTTCGCTTCCTCAAGACAGAAACTCATCCGGAATGCATTAGCCATATCTACTAATCACCTCCTACTAACAGTGGGGTCTCTCTCCCCATAGAACGGAGGAGCTCTGCAAGCATGAAACTCCCAGAAAGAAAGAGTTCGAGCTCTAACAATAGCCATAATTTCAGCATGGAACACACCCAAGCGCTCATCCAAGATCTTTGAAATACTACAAGAAATTTCTGAAGAAATGAACTCCAAAAACTGCTCGCTAATCAGCCCAACACCTGAAACATAGAAGAACCCGAACCAGAACGTAAACCACCTCCCTGAGTGCTCATCTCCAAACTAAAATACAACATGCCAAAGATCAAAATCTGCCCAAGAATCCTCCTCCTAAAATCTCCTTAGACTGTCCATGACTTTCACCGATTTGAGTATGGATCCTGTGCTTTCAGTAGTATGGGCTCAATACTAGCTTCCATACATATATATACTTTCCTCAACAATCCTCCTGAATCCTCTAAGTTACTTTTGTTGGATTAGTGTCTAAGTCCATAACTATTTTGGTATGTACTTGACCCGATGGTGCATGATCCTTTTGGGTTGCCTTCACCAAAGCAACTTAATATGATGAATTATGGAGAGAAAGGATTAAATATGATTTATTAATATATTATGAGAATAATATATTAAAGGAGAAATCATATTGTTTAATTAATATTAGTCAAGAATTAATAAGAATTAAGTTTGTGGCTAAAAGAGATTAATTAAACTTAAGGGACTGAAATTGTAATTATAAGAGAATTGCAATTGGGCTATGGATTACCTTATAATATAAGGTTGGACGAATTCTATGGGGAAGCCCATTAGAAATCGTCCAAGGCTTGTTAAGGAAGGAGTCCATGGGTTGCTTAGGGCTTAAGCATCCAAATTATGGTTTCCTTCTTAGATAACCCTAATAGTCTCACTATTTAAAGGACCCTTAAGCCCCAAAAATGTGGTGAAGAAGATCCTTAAGGTTTCCACACATTTTGGGTAGCCTCCTTCTCTTCTCTTCTTCATCCTCTTGCTCTTGGTGTTTGCAAGCCATTAGAGGAGTGACATTTGTGACTCTAAGCTTTCTAAAGTCAATACAAGAAGGATTTGAGATTGTTATTGCTACATAACAATCAAGGTATGATCTAAACCCTAATTTATATGTTATATTGATCATCATATCCTGGATCTAGGGTTTATGGTCTTGGATGAATTGCATGTACAATAGAGAAACCTAGATCCAAGCATTAGGGTTTGTATGAGCACATATGATGTTCTTATAGCTAAAACCCATCAGTGGTATCAGAGCCTTGATTGGTTTCTATTGTATTGATGCCTTGGTTATTTGTTCAAGCCTTAAAAATTCATTTTTTTGCCCCCTGTTTGATGAACTCGGCGAGTTCCAATGTGGACTCGGCGAGTCCATAGAGGCACTCAGCGAGTTCGAGCGTCAGAAAGAGGCAGTTGCGGGACTTCTTGCTGTTTTACTCAAATATACTTGCCTTAACTGTTATTGGTCATTAAAATTCGTATTTTAATCATATTTTGAGTATATCCTTGATTAAAAAAAAGATAATTACCAATTGATTAGATAATAACTTCCTTATATGATAAAGTTTTATTATTTGTATTAATTGGGTAACTTACTTTGCAAGAAATTGAAATTAGGTCAAATATAGATAATGAGAAAGTAAATTGTTTAATTTATATTATTTGTTATTTGATCCTTGTGTTATGAAAAATTTCAATTTTTCCCCTTTAGGTTTTATAGTTTAAATTTGAACTCAAAAGTTTTGTTTTGTAATTTAAATAGTTGAAACCCTAATGTTTTGAAAAAGGTTTCAAAACTTTCCCTCAAGTTTATTTGATTGAAAAGTTTGATTTTGAAATATTTAAATTCTAAACCCTAATGTTTTGAAATGTTTCAAAACTTGCCCTCAAGTTTTGGAATTTAAAAGGTTGATTAAAAGTTTAATTTAGGAATGTTAAATTCTAAAACCCTAGTATTGTTTTGAAAAGTTCAAATCACACCCTTATGGTTTTATTAATTAATTAAAGTGTATAATTAAAAGAGATTTAGTGAATCCATAAAGTTTTGGTGTACAATTTAGTTAAATTAAAAGTATAATTATTAAATTAGATCACCTAGTATTATAAAAGTGTAAAATACACCCTATACTATATATAACATTAAAAGTCTAACATTATATATATATATATATATATATATATATATATATATATATATATATATATATATATATATATATATATATGTATGAGTAAAAGTCAGTCTTACCGTTAGTAGGCCTCATTCACGAAGCTGGTCTATAAGGGGTGTTTAAGGAAATTGCCTATAAAATGGCGATTGAATGGGTATCCACTCTTACCCACCGCACTCTTGACTAGTGGAGGGTCGTTAGCCGAATGGGTAGGATAGGACACAACCTTCCATTATAAGTATAACGAAGTATAAAAGTAACTAATTGCTTTTACAAATTCCCAATCTTAGTTACTTTAGGCAAAAGTGAATTGATGTAATTCCATGAAATTACACTTTGTGCCATTGCAAAGGCGTTAGTGGAGCGTGTGTGGTTAACCGGCACACTAAATGGTTCTAAGAAAAGGTAGCAAAGGGTGACTCAATGTTTGTCATAGTTCGGTGGAGCGTGTGTGGTTAACCGGCACATCAAATAGGTGACTGTAACATGTGGGGGCACCATGTAGATTTGCATGGTTATTCACACCGGCTTTGTGATCCTCGGCATCCCAGTCACAAACTAGAGGGCCATATCAAGATTTAAACATGCCATTGAAAAGGTTCAATGAATCTCAAAGTATCTAGGAGTTTTCAATACATTTAAGACTTAATATGTTTTTCGTTTTTTATGGTGCAAAATTAGTGAATCGTCATTCACTTACCTTCAAATGTTCTCCAATTTGGGTTACGACATCCCTCTCCTGAGTTGTGGAATATTGTGTTGGGTCCTAGCCTTAATATCTCACTTGGGTGATTTATTAAGGACTCAATCAATCAACTGACTTGAATTTGTTTACTCCTGTTTTGTAGATGTCAAAGTACGACAACTATGGTCTTCCCAAATCCCGTGGAACAAGCATTCCACATGAGGATGATATTCCACGATTCGATCGAGGAACAAGAAATCATGCTTCACTTCCTCCTCCTCCTCCCGTTGTTCTCCCTAACCCACAAGATCGAAGAATTGAAAGGTTCAATGTCACTAAAGCCCTATTGGAAATGAAACATGAAGATGGCAAACCCGTGTGTGCCCACATTCTAGGAATGAAATCACATATCGATAGGTTGATAATTTTCGGTGCGTCATTCCTGGATAAGTTGGATGTGAACTGGGTTCTGCAGTCACTTCCCGAATCATATAATGAGTTCAAAAGAAAGTATTATATGATGGATCATGACGAAAACCTCATTGACCTAACTTACATGCTCATTGCTACTGAATCAGAAATGATTTGGCAAAGCAATGGAGCGTATTTGTTGGGAAAGTCAACCAACCATGCTTCCGAGGACGTTCTAGGAGACCCGACCTGCATTTGCTGCCAAGAGAAAGGGTGTTGGATACGAGTTTGCCCTAAGAGCCTGAAGAGTCCAGAATATGGGAGAGTCAAAGAGTATGGCTGTGCTTCAGGTAAAATCCACTATCTAACTCCATTAAGTTCCTATCCGTTGATTCTTAATACATGATGTGATAAGATTGCATTTGAATGTTTTGCAGGATCAGTGAAAAGAGAGGAAGCTTGATGAAAGAGGAAGATGAATCTAATCACGAAGAAATGGATCTCGATCGCATGGATTTGAAGATTAGATATTGAGCTTAGAAAGTTATGATAGAATTGTTAGGAATATTTGACTACATAGTTTTTCAGTTGATTTTGCATTGTAAGGACAAATGCCGCTGCTTTTATGAATAAAATAAATTTTGGTTTGAATCAATTATTTATTTATTTCCTTGCAATAAAATCGTTATGAAAAATTGATACTTGCATATTTCTACAACAAATAGATGTGATTCTTAATTATGTTATTTGTGGAAAGGTCAAGAATTTACCTAATAGGGAGAGTTTCTCATCGCCCAAGTTTCAGTTGGACAGAAACATGGAATCATGCAACAAGTATTGTATGTTGAATGAAAAACTTTCACATTTTGGAAAATTAGACTAATTCATTGACAAAGTATCAAGTGAAGGACTAGGAGATCGAGTACACAAGGTTGTGTGTTGATCAAGTCCACCACAAGAGTAACAAAGATATTCGTCATGATTTGCTAAGATTTAGTAAATATGATTATACTTACAAGATTAAGTGTAATTCTGAATTGATTGAAAAGGTTTAAATCAATAGCAGAACGAATAAGAAGAATCAAGTAGGTAGAAAGATAAAAGTTTCTCTATTCTAAGAAGAAGGGAGAGTACCTTTTATGCTTTATGATAGGTCTTAATGATTAAGAACCATATCTCAATTGATCCTCTAAGTGAATCTTTGTGCAATTGTATGTCTAAGAAGAGGAATCGAGAATTGAAGAAATGGTTAAATCAAGAAGTCAATCATACTTCGTTCCAAAAACAAGTCTTAGAGTTAAGATTATGACATTGAGTGACAAGTCTCAAGAAGGTTTATAACATTCATCAAGTGTAGAATTTGGAAAAAGGATTTTTCTTATTTTCGTACATTTGAAAGTGGAAAGTTGTGATGTCTTGGATAAGACAAAGACCAACTAGGACCAATTTTATGAAATGTTTTGTCTTGATAAAAACTACACTAACTCTTGAATATTCATTTGTCAAGAAATGTTCATTAACAAAAGAATCTTATATGTCAAGGAGTCAGTGGGAGTTTTAATGGTCTTGAAAAGTTTCAAGAACTAATCAAGAATAAACCTTATCGATCATCACTAGCACACGAGTTGAGGTTTACAACCTATCGTGTTGACACTATCTAGTTTCTGTGCCGTTCCAATTGAGTTAATTATGCGTGTGAGTTCTATGAGTTCTCATTTGAACGCATAAACGGCAAGCACCTTGATCAATGAAAATCACATTGATCGGAAAGGGTGAGCTTCTTGACTACTTGGAAGACATGGTGGGCAGCCGTGTTACGATAAGACAAGAAATCAAGATTGAGAAAGTTCGGTCCATATGAGTTTGAATTTGTCGTAAACTTTGGTTTTGACAAATTCACATGAATAGGAACACATACAACATTAAAATCTAAGTGTCATAAGATTCCCTCCTTCATGAAAATGACTGTGAGGAAATACTTTCACTAAAAGAGATTTTAAGAAGATAGTGATTGTGATAATTGGATTCTCGAATTCGATTATGGTTACGGTATCCCTTTCCATGATTCGAATTATGAGATTTGGCAATTAGTCTTAATTGTTTAGACACACATATGAGATATCTAAAGGAAAGGTGTATAAGCTTAGATAAAGGATTATCAAAGCATTAGGTATTAGAAACATGAACTTAAGAAATTCAATAAGTATTGTTTTCTGGAAGTTAAGTTGGTTTCTGAATACATGTCAAAGATAGTGGGAGCATAAGTGTTATGTTAATAATAATCATCATGAGAGTGGGAGCATAAATGTTATGATTGTATGATTATTAAGTCAAGTATTGCAAGTTAGCAATATTAATTATAGAAAACAAGAGTCATACTTTGCAAAGTAGTAAGGATGTAAAGTTGTTTTGCTATAATTAAGGGAGAGAATATTATGATTCATTTCAAATCTAAAAGCTTAGGTTGTGGAATGTTAATAAATTTAGTCAAGGATACATAGTGTGTTCCTAAATTTCGATTATGATTACAGCATTCCTCTTCATATTTCGAATTCTGAGAACGTAGCACGTAAAATATTATGGCAGAAGATTGATAAAGTTTCAAATCTTGATGTAAGACATTATGCATCGTGTCCCATACGCTTCAGGTATAGGATCGATTGCAAATGCTATAATATTTGACCATTCTAAAATTTTTCCAAATGTCTAGCGCATTTAGAAGGATAAAGGACAAGAATCGTTTTGACTAAGATAATTAAACAACTATCAAAGGACAATCCAGGGTTCGCCGAGGATTGGTCGCTTGTGAGTAGTTGGAAGTATGATATCGGATGGACCATATCGACTTTATTATGAATAGATAAGATTCTATTAAGAATGAGTTGTCATATGGAAAATATGGAAATGTTTCCATATTAGGAGTTAGATATTGAGAATCTATGTCTAAGATTAAAAACTTTTATGCAAAAGGATGTTCAAAGGAATGTACTTTGAGTGAGAGACATCACATCTATGGAATTGTCTTGTAACAATCCCCGATAGAGGACTTTGTAATTTCGTTGGCAATAGTCATTGTGACTTTGGTGCTATGACATTACGAAAGGATCATTGCATAAAATGTTAGAATCTAGCATATTCTATAAGTGGCAAGAATTTGATATTCTTTCACTTGTAGAAAGGATTGGGAGTT
Organism: Lactuca sativa; assembly: GCF_002870075.4. Taxonomy (NCBI): domain Eukaryota; kingdom Viridiplantae; phylum Streptophyta; class Magnoliopsida; order Asterales; family Asteraceae; genus Lactuca; species Lactuca sativa. The sequence goes on from NC_056627.2 coordinate 8,584,580, forward strand.
GTAAAATGAGTATGATTGGTAATGTGTTCATTTGATCTATTTCACAAAGTAAGAACCATAGGTAAACATTGTGTGCATGCTAAGAGCATGGGAGAAGTATGGTAATAATTCAAGTAAGAAGTTGATTACCCGAAACAACAAATAATAAGTAATCGATATGGTGATAAATAAAAGGTGTTTTATTTATACTCAAAGGTTGAGGCCATATGGGATTAGTATTATTCGAAAGGGCCACAGTCGTTCATATGTTGGAAGTAGGTATGAATGAAGACTGTCGTGAATTGGTGTTTGGATTGTCTAAAGAGCATTAGACATAAGCAAATGTTTGCTGCAACGTTCATGAGTGCTTATGAATATGATTTGAGCATTGGATTAAACCCACGCTCACTTGGATCACTTCACGGATTTTATCACGAGTGATTGGTGAGACGATAACATCTTATATTCTTGAAACCGAGATGTGTAAGTTGTATCTTGCGAGTCGGTTGCACATTGATAATATGTAAACGCACCAGTAACTTGGTGTTATAAAACATATTGTTGTGTGTGATTTGGTGAGTGAGTGCAAGCGAGCATTGAGTCAAAGTTTATCCGTTCCTTTTATCCAAAGTAGGATAAAAGCGATATCTGTGGGCCCTCGATGATTTAGTGATGGCACCTAAGCGCTTGGCCAAGCCGAGACTAAATTGATGTGTTCAATTGTAGTCTGTTGTCAGTCGTCATAAATCTTAATTCGGGAAACAACACATAGACAGAGAGAATGATTTAGATCCATGTCTCAGTCTATACGATATCTAGAATGGAGGAATATATGATCCCTTATCTAAAGGACACGCGTATCTGATAAGATCAGAGTTGACAGTGGCTTTAGAAAGTTACAATTGCGGATCAGGATCTGAAGTCATACGCGGAATAGTTGTTAGACTTATCCAAGTGGGAGACTGTTGGATTAGTGTCTAAGTCCATAACTATTTTGGTATGTACTTGACCCGATGGTGCATGGTCCTTTTGGGTTGCCTTCACCAAAGCAACTTGATAGGATGAATTATGGAGAGAAAGGATTAAATATGATTTATTAATATATTATGAGAATAATATATTAAAGGAGAAATCATATTGTTTAATTAATATTAGTCAAGAATTAATAAGAATTAAGTTTGTGGCTAAAAGAGATTAATTAAACTTAAGGGACTGGAATTGTAATTATAAGATAATTGCAATTGGGCTATGGATTACCTTATAATATAAGGTTGGACGAATTCTATGGGGAAGCCCATTAGAAATCGTCCAAGGCTTGTTAAGGAAGGAGTCCATGGGTTGCTTAGGGCTTAAGCATCCAAATTAGGGTTTCCTTCTTAGATAACCCTAATAGCCTCACTATTTAAAGGACCCTTAAGCCCCAAAAACTTGGTGAAGAAGATCCTTAGGGTTTCCACACGTTTTGGGCAGCCTGCTTCTCTTATCTTCTTCATCCTCTTGCTCTTGGTGTTTGTAAGCCATTAGAGGAGTGACATTTGTGACTCTAAGCTTTCTAAAGTCAATACAAGAAGGATTTGAGATTGTTATTGCTACATAACAATCAAGGTATGATCTAAACCCTAATTTATATGTTATATTGATCATCATATGCTGGATATAGGGTTTATAGTCTTGGATGAATTGCATGTACAATAGAGAAACCTAGATCCAAGCATTAGGGTTTGTATGAGCACATAGGATGTTCTTATGGCTAAAACCCATCAACTTCCTCAAAACAAATGCACCAAAACTCACTAAACCGCTCTACTAACCCACTAAAGCATATCCTAGGCTTTCCTAGGTTCCCAACCTTACCCAAACCTCAGTTGCTGAAACACTCCCCCCAATGTCACTGGCTTCCTCATGAATTTAGTCACATGTAATAGAGATCAGATAATTCTTCGAGTAAAATAATCAAACCTAGAATGATTGGACTGAGACAAGAGCTGCATATTACGGTCAAATCCATCACACTAAAATTATTTAGCCTGTGACGCATGTGACTTAGCATATTCACTTGGCAGTCAGTTCATGTTACTAAGTGTCTCATAATGCACAAAACAAACAACATTTAGGTAACAAAAAATCCGATCGTCATACACTAATTAAGCCATTCTATCCACTTATTTGGAATCAATACTAGCATGCAATTCTAATGCTCATGTAATCAGGCACATAAAAGGCATCTATCCTGTCATGAAATACTTAGCAGATCCTTAACCCTATTCTAGCCAGCAATTCTCATAATTATATCATATATCATAATCAACATGTATTGGTATTCTGGGAACCACTTACTTGAGCTCAGCCGATTGCACACATCACACCCCTTTGTTAATTAGAAATTTGTTTTTTCAATTTAAATGCTTATTTATTAAAAAAATTCACCAAATGCTCAGTTTGAGTGCAAGCACACCCGAGAGTATGTCGAATCCCTCAACCCAAGGTTCTGATACTAACTTGTAACATCCTAAAAATCAAGGGTTAAAATTTCATATTTATTATATTCAAAACACTAGAGTAATCTTTTCCAACATTCCAAAACATTTCAACACAAAACATTTATCAGAGTAATCTTTTCCAACATTGCGGAAAACATAGGTGGATGTGCTACGACCAAGTCGGGCCCTTCCCTATCGAACCAGAAGTACCTGAAACCATAAACCACAAACTGTAAGCACAAAGCTTAGTGAGTTTCCCAAATACCACATACTACACATACCAATCGAGCTATAAATAACATCATAACATTGAACCATACATATCACACATATATCATAATCAATAAAAATGCTATGTGTCATCCATAGGCTTGTCATTATGCCACGAGCCTCCTCGTGGTCTTCCTTGCAAGGCTAGGGGCCAAAACCATGGGTCTTACAGAAAAGTGCCAGGAGCCATCTCTAGGTCTTACATGCAAGCATCACAAAAATAACTAGCATACAATCTACACTACTTAACTAATTAGCTACCAGAGTTTAGAATCTGGTCCTACATACAGTTTTCTAGGAGTCGCCTCCTGGTCTTTCATACAAACTACCAAGGGTTACCCCCAAGTCTTCCTACAATACATAAACCAAATAGGCCGAAATTGGTGGCTTCAACCCATAGAACAATGATGAGACTCACTCACCTTGAATTCAAAAGCTTACTGAAAGAAATCCCTAGCTGCTGTCATGCCGACTTCCTAAGCTGCCAATATTAACAACACACCCAATTAGCAATTAGGTTTCAAGCTCTAATCCATAATCCTTACTTGGGGTAAAATGACCATTTTACCTCTAACTCAACATGAACCAAGATAGGGGCCCAAATCCAAAAGATCCACAAAGGCCCACAAATTGGGCCCAACCCCATTTAGGTCTTATCCTAAGCCCATAATTTTCTTAATTACAGTTATGATTACCTCAAGTACCCTCTTAGAACAAGTTGGTCAAAGACAAGGTTAAAATTCAAGTTCAATGGCCTTAGTTGACCCAACTCGCCGAGTTTATCCTTCAACTTGTTGTGTTCCTCTAACAACTGTAAAGTTGGGGAAAAACCAAGCCAACTCACCGAGTTCGCCAAAAATCCACATCTTAATACATTGAGCCAACATTATTCATTCCAAGAACTCCACAACTCAGATCTCAAGCAACATGAGATCTAGAAGGGTAAAGTTTCCAATTTTACCCTTAGGAACCACCTAAATGGGTCTAAACCCATTCCCTAGACTTAAAAGATTGAGGGCTTAACCATTTAGCACTTAATCATAAAAGACAAAACCCTAAAATTCAGATCTGGACCAATGAGGGTAAATGGCTACGTAAAGCTTCCAACATTACGCTTAAGTATGACTAGGGGAGCTCAAAAGCTCAAAAGGGCTAAATAAAAGACTTAAAGAATGCATGAAAACCTTAAATCCATAAAGTTGGCACCTTTATGCCAAAAGAGCTATTGTAGACCTTGTATCTGAAAGAATAATCATTTGAGACGTCCTAATCCCCAACATCCACCTAACCATGGCTAAAAAGCATAAAATCTAACTTAAGAACAGATGTAAGCAACTAATAAGCAATGTGCGAAATTGATACCTTAAATACATGGAAAATAAGACAGAGACTCTGTTTGATTAGGTTTCTAAGCCCATAACTATATTTGGTATGTACTTGACCCAATTGTAGTATGGTCCTTTTAGGTTGCCTTCACCAAAGTAACTTGGGGGCTGATATTGTAATTATAAGATTATTACAATATGGGTTGTGGATCCCTTAAGAAAGGGATGGACGATTTTATATGGGAACCCATATAGAATCGTCCAAGCTAGGGATTCTAGAAGGATATTGTGGGTTGCTTAGAGCCTGAGCAACCAGATTAGGTCTTTGACTAAAACACTAACTCTGCAGCTATATAAGGAACCGATGGGCACTAGAGTTCGGCTACCAAAAACCATAAGAAGAGTTCTAAGATTCTTCCAACTTGATTTGGTGTTTGTGATTCATTAGAGGCATCGCATTTGAAGTGCTAGGTTCTCAAAAGTTCAAGATCTTCAAGCTACAATCAAAGGTATGTTTCTAAATTGGTTTTAGTTATAGAAGTCGAGTTTTGTTGTAAGCTAGATTAGGGTCTGTGAGCCTTGGATAATTATCGCATGTACAACTAGAAAAACTAGATCCAAGCATTAGGGTTTGCATGTACACCATAGGATTGATGTATTGCTCATAAACCAATAGTGGTATCAGAGCCTAGGTAATTTTTCTTTTGTATTTGATGCATAGCTAAATTATTCACATCTCAGAAGTCAAAAAATCCAACACCTTCCTGATGAACTTGTCTAGTCACCTGATGAACTCGACGAGTCAGGGAAACTTGACGAGTACATTCAATGACTCGGTGAGTCAAGCAGTATGGGGTTGATTTTTTGGTATTTTGATTAAAAATTGAATTAGCATAATTACCAAAATGCTTTTGGCTAACAAAATCCTATTTTTTCAATAAGTTATAGATTATCCTAATGCAATTCATAGATAATTGTCATAAATAAGATATTTACTTAGTTTATATGATAAAGATTATTTATTTGTATTTTTTGATTTGAATTATCTTGTCAAGAAAATAGATTAGGTCAAATTATGTGATAAATATTAATAATATGATTAATTAATTATTTTTCAAATTTGATCTAAAAGATGTTTTGAAAAGTTTCAAAACATTCCCTCAAGTTTTGGGATTTAAATTTTAATTTTGAAATATTTAAATTCAAAACCCTAGAATTTTACAAGTTTAAAATTCAACCCTTATACTATTATAATATTATAAGATTAATAAATATATATACATGTATAAGATTAAGCTAGTCTTACTGTTAGTAGGCATTAGTCTCGAAGGCGATCTATAAGGGGGTATAAGGTTGTTGCATATAAAATGGCAATTTAATGGGTGTCTACTCTCACCCACCGCTTTCTTGATTTGTGGAGGGTCATTAGCTGAATGGGTAGGATATGGCAACTAATTCCTCATCTGTCACACCCCGAAAACCAAAGGCAGAAACATTTACGGGGTTGACTCCACGTTGAGTATCAAATCCAATGCACATAGTAAAACAGTAAACACAAAACATTACATTACATAATATTGTTTACATCTGTTTGAAAGAAAAGTTATACGAGTGTTATATACATATATCATATGAACAAAAGCAAAGACGAGTCTTCGGAACGCTCCGTCTTCTCCAAAGGATAGCGGTGTACCTGTCTAACGCTGAACTGAGAATACAAGCGGTTTGAAAATCAGCATAAAGCTGGTGAGTTCATAAGCGGTTTGGTTTTGAAAAGAACGAGTTTCCTTTGCTTTCTGATAAAGTTGCTGTTCAAGAAAATCCCATATTTTCTTATGAAACAATTTAGTTATCTTTTGTTACAAATTCAAAAACGGTTTGTTATGTCATTCCAGGAAAATCCCATATTTTCCTAATAGTTTAGTTATTTGTTTATAACTTTATTCGTTTATGAGTTGTTATGCTATCCTAGGAAAATCCCATATTTTCTTATGTTTTGAGTTGTCTATTCGTTTCTAATTTCGTTACTATTTATTATGTTACTTTAGGAAAACCCCATATTTTCCTATGTGTTGAGGTTGGTTCTTAAGTTTGATTTCGAAGTATTAATGATTACCATACTTGCAGTATTAGTTAAGTATTCTAAACTCTTAGTTATCCTACATTCGAATGTCTATCATCTACTAACTTAGTTGTATTTTCGAATATTTGGATTCACCAGAAACGTACATTACAGTATTTTCGATTATTCTGATGATTTCCAAAAGAGTACATTAGTTGTATTTTCGTATCTCTGGCGACATTCTAAGGCAGATGTATTCGAAACTCAGTAGAGGTCTAGAGGCATACTATCGTATTAAATTCGAAACTCTGATGACATTCAAGGCGTACACTAATTGTATATTCAAAGTCTTGGTGTCATCCAAAGGCGTTATTTTGCATTCGTAGTCCTATTTCTATTCGTATTTGTATTCGTTCTTTCCTAATAGTTATATTTGTATTCGCATTCGTTCTATCCTATTTGTTATATTCGTATTCGTATTCATATTCGTTCTATCCTATTTGTTATATTCATATTCGTATTCGTACTATCTTATTGGTTATATTCGTATTAGTATTCGTACTATCTTATTGGTTATATTCGTATTCGTATTCGTTTAGTATTAATCTTAGTTATGATTAGTATGATTTCTTTTACAAAAAGTAAATATAGTTTAAAACACTTTTTAAAGAAATCTGACTTTAGTCTAACTGTTTACCCTGCAATTCGAACCATTAGTTAACACAAATTCTGAAATTAGAAACATACATAAAATGGAATATTGAATTGAAAATAAGTTGAAGTACAAGATTTCCTTGTACTTTTGCTTGTATTCCCCCCTGAAAACATCTGAAAAACATTTGAAAAGGGTAGGGGTATGAACTCACCGGTTGAGAAACGCGTCAGTTTGGATCCTAAACGTCAGTTCTAGGTTCGCGAACGCACAAGATTCCTATGGATTATGAAATGATACACATTTGTATCTAATTAGCACTTGATTAATTTATTTGTTAAGGACATACACTTCTAGTTGCGGAAACACCCCATTACAAGAGTTTGGAAGGACCCGGGTGGCATTTAAGGACTTGTATGACTAGGGAATGGAGTTTACTCTTCAAGAGTAAACTCCTTAAGGAGTTTACTGCCCTAAATACCCCATCCACATGAGTTCACGGCTGTGAACTCATGGAGGGTACTTTTGGATGCAAAATGGCTTCAAAATACAAGGATAATTTAGCTAGGAATTTATCTAGGGCATTAGGATGAATTTATACTTACTTAAATACCATTTATTGGAGTTTACGGAAGTAAACATGGAGTTTACGGTTATAAACTCCCCCCCTCACATCCAATCCTTAAAGTTTTGGTCCTTAAACAATCATATGTGATTCCAATGATTTTTCCCAAGCCTTATATCAATTTTTGGGGGACTTTTGGCATGACTTTAGGAGTTTACGGCCCATGAACCCCCTCATGGACGTGAACTCCAATTCTTGTTTGTGGTCACTTCTAGAATTTATCCCAAGGTTTAAGGTGTGTTTAAGTGGCATCTTAACACATTTAGAGGAGTTTACTCCCCAAGAATATGAGTTTACGGCCCAAGCATGTTCTTGGGCAGTAAACTTAAGTTTACTCCTCTAAATATATGTTCAAGGTGTTCCAAGGCCAAATCCATAATTCTACAAGTCGTATCTAAGCCTTGTTGGTGTTTTGGAAGAGTTTAAGGGCATAAAAACCCCATTTATATGAGTTTACGGCCTAGGACTGTTCTAGGGCTATAAACTCATGATAATAGTCCTAATCCAGGTTTAAAAATGAATTTGAAGGCTAGAGGGGTTGTATAACAAGTTAGGGAAGGTACCTTGGTGATTAGAAGCCTTAAATTTGATGTTTTGGACCCTTAAATTTGGTTTAGGAGAGAGGTTAGAGAGAGAGTAGAGAGATGAAGCAAAAGCTTCAAATGAAAGCTTGAACACGTTTAAATAGGTCCTAAACTTGGACACGGAGGAATTCTACCCGATACCGGCATTAAACGGGGCTTTTGGTCGCACCCGATTAAGTTTCCGTAACTCGGCGGGGACGTTTCTAAAATTTGTGAAATAAACATTTTGGGCTAATCTCATGAGTTCCTAAGGGGTTTGGACACTCATTAGTATTAAATAAACATATAAGTTTAAATAATTTAACCCAAAAAAGAAATTGGAACGAGTTGATAAACTACGAATTTTATGGGCGGAACGGGTCTCAGCGATGGAAAACTTTGGGTTGTTACATTATCCCCCCATTAGAGGGAATTTCGTCCCGAAATTCAAAGATTAAGATACAAATCATGAATTGGAATGAGATACGGATTGATTTGCTGCTCCGGGTTTTCACGCTCCCTTTTGGAATCGAGTCTCCGCTTGACGTTCCAGCGAACCCTCACTATCGGGACGCATCTTAGATTCGTTGGGTAGATACTTCTTAAAGACCGAGACGTGAAGTACCAGATGGATGTTACTAAGTTCCGAGGGTAACCGAAGTTTGAAGGTTACGGAATCGATCCTACGAGGATCGCAAAGGGTCTAATGTTACTAAGTTACAGGTTTCTATAGGTATCTCTGGTACCGACTAGTTCCCTATCGTCTTAGCTTTTGGAAAGGTCCACGGGTATAATGGACTTGCTTATCTACATAACCAAGGAGGATGGTAGATCGAAGGGCACCAATACAAACTCATGGTGATCATGCCAGGTCCTGGTCGCTGTATTGGATACATCATCCTCCCGGAGGTTCGGTTACGAGGCAGTTCCAGGGATTAGGTCGATATGAGACTTGACTAGACGTTCTGAAGGAATTCTCGAGAATTTTCGGGAAAGGCATTGGGGAAAGAGTTGCAGACTTCTCGTTTCCCGAATATCACACGGACGAGGAATGCATGGGAAACTTTCTAAGTTTTGATACACGAAGATGCGAAGGTTGGATTTAGGTTTGATGCCGAGAATCATGAGAGTCGGGTCAGAAGAAAGATTCAGACGGACGACCCTTTCGAAAACAAGAATAACAGCATGAGTGAGACTTAGTCATTACATGCCAATGATCGCATCAAAGCTTTTCACGAAAAGTTTACCATTAGATCGAATGGAAAGGAATAATCATCCGAATTGAGGATAAGATCTAAGGGTATGACATTAACGTTCTCTTTCTCACTGGTTGGTCAACTCGACGGTACACGTTTCGATTACTAACGAAGGATTTAGTTTAGAAAGATATTTGAATGAATGGTTAGCAAATTCTTCCGGCATTAGAATCAAAAGGATCATAGGCATAAGATTCATCGAGAGACAATATACCTGTGGCAACGGTGGGGTCGGCGGCTGTCCTTTCTTGTCCCATAGTCAGGACTCTCCCGGTGTTGCCAGATGTTACTGCCTTAGGATAGTTTCGTTTATAATGCTCGACCTCTCCACAACTGTAGCAGGTTTGATCGATACCAACTCTAGAAGCTTGACTAGTTGGTTGGGTTGGGGTTTTGCAGCTTCGCACGAGGTGACCTTCCTGGCCACAACTTTTACAAAACTTTGCATGACAGGGGCCAGGGATGCGATGGTTGTAGCTACATCAATTACACCACAAGAGGATACCGACATATCCGGTGACAAGTGCTTGGGCTGAGGAACCTACAACAGATACAGCAACAGGGGTAGTGGTAGCGTGGACTGCCACTATCTGTTGTTTCTTTGAGGGTTCTAGGGTAGACTGACTCTTCTTCTTCTTTTTCCAAAACTTTCTTTTCTCGCCACTCTTTTCTGTTGGCTCGGAAGTGGTTTCTGCTTCTTCTTGGTCATCATTGTGATCGATCAGGGTTTGCGCTAGACATTTGGCACTATCATAGGTATCCGGCTTCGCATCTAAAACGTTCCTTTTCGTTGGGTTAATCCCCAGATGAACCTTTTTACCTTTTTGCTCTCCGGGGTAACCATCCCCGGACAAAGAAGTGCCAAGTCATCAAACCTTGAAGTGTAAGTGGCGATATCAGAACCTTTCATCTTCAGGTGCTAGAGTTCATGCTCCAGCTTCAGGACTTTACCCTGAGGGCAATACTCCACGCGTAAAAGTTCCTTCATAACTTCCCATCCCATAGCATTGACTACAGGTAGAGTCAAGGATTTGACTCGGCCGTTCCACCAAGTGAAAGCTTTATCGGTGAGCATACAGGTGACGAATTTCACCTTGTCGGATTCTGAAAAAGGCATACATTTCGAAGATAGATTCAATTTTCTCTAACCACCGAGTTAGAGCAATGACACCCCCTATGCCATCGAAGAACGTGGGTTTTGCGTTCATAAAGTCTTTATAGGAACACTCCTTCCGGTGTCCCTGATTACCTTCCGGGTTTTGGGTTTGGGTACCACCCCCTGAACCACTAGGGTTTAGTTAAGACGGGGTGGCTGATATTGTGGCAGGAATGGCTGCCTGAAGTGTTTCCAGGTCGATTTGAATAGGAGGTAGTGGAGGTGGAGGGTTGTTGGTCTTTGAGCTGGGTCTTTTCCTCGGAGGCATCTTGATCTAAAATAACCAGGAAAGAGAGGATCATAAGTCCTCTGAATTGAATCAAGAGATAAGAAACAGGGGATATCTCATTCAGACAGATATTCTATTAAGCGATAAAATAGGAAGTAGTTATCAAAGCAAATGATTTATCGCTAAAGGAATGATCAAGGAACAACGCTTGAATGAGAACTTCTACAACGGATCGGCTCGAGAAATACTCCCATAGTATTTCATGGTTCGCTGCAACGACGACTCGTTGTTTGGGATATTGGGTAAGTTTTAGGTATGTTGCGTACCACAGTCACTCCCAAGCACATCTTGGCTGTGTCTCGAATGAATATAGTTGGCCAGGCTATATTGATCCTAGACACGACTACATAACTGCCCATGCTTAACCGCATCGTACAACACCCATTTTCTTATATTTTGTTCTACTTGTAGTTACGGATTTCGATGGTTCGGTATACTTGTATACTTTACAAAATACTTATATTTGTAGAGTATACTTTTAGTTCAGAGCACTTAGGCCCCTTAATGTTTATAGTCTTATACCATGTAAGCTTTGGTATACTAGTTCACTATAAACAAGAGCTCTGATACCAATCTGTCACACCCCGAAAACCAAAGGCGGAAACATTTCTGGGGTTGACTCGATGTTGAGTATCAAATCCAATGCACATAGTAAAACAGTAAACACAAAACATTACATTACATAATATTGTTTACATCTGTTTGAAAGAAAAGTTATACGAGTGTTATATACATATATCATATGAACAAAAGCAAAGACGAGTCTTCGGAACGCTCCGTCTTCTCCAAAGGATAGCGTTGTACCTATCTAACGCTGACCTGAGAATACAAGCAGTTTGAAAATCATCAAAAAGCTGGTGAGTTCATAAGCGGTTTGGTTTTGAAAAGAACGAGTTTCCTTTGCTTTCTGAAAAAGTGGCTGTTCAAGAAAATCCCATATTTTCTTATGAAAACAATTTAGTTATCTTTTGTTACAAATTCAAAAACGGTTTGTTATGTCATTCCAGGAAAATCCCATATTTTCCTAATAGTTTAGTTATTCGTTTGTTACTTTATTCGTTTATGAGTTGTTATGCTATCCTAGGAAAATCCCATATTTTTTTTATGTTTTGAGTTGTCTATTTGTTTCTAATTTCATTACTATTTGTTATGTTACTTCAGGAAAATCCCATATTTTCCTATGTGTTGAGGTTGGTTCTTAAGTTTGATTTCGAAGTACTAATGATTACGATACTTGCAGTATTAGTTAAGTATTCTGAACTCTTAGTTATCCTACATTCGAATGTCTATCATCTACTAACTTAGTTGTATTTTCGAATATTTGGATTCACCAGAAACGTACATTATAGTATTTTCGATTATTCTGATGATTTCCAAAAGAGTATATTAGTTGTATTTTCGTATCTCTGGATACATTCTAAGGCGGATGTATTCGAAAATCAGTAGAGGTCTAGAGGCGTACTTTCATATTAAATTCGAAACTCTGGTGACATTCAAGGCGTACACTAACTGTATATTTGAAGTCTTGATGTCATCCAAAGGCGTTATTTCACATTTGTAGTCCTATTTCTATTCGTATTCGTATTCGTTCTATCCTATTAGTTATATTCGTATTCGCATTCGTTCTATCCTATTTGTTATATTCGTATTCGTATTCGTTCTATCCTATTTGTTATATTCATATTCGTATTCGTATTCGTACTATCTTATTGGTTATATTCGTATTCTATTCGTATTCGTATTCGTACTATCTTATTGGTTATATTCGTAATCATATTCGTTTAGTATTAATCTTATTTATGATTAGTATGATTTCTTTTACAAAAAGTAATATAGTTTAAAACACTTTTTAAAGAAATCTGACTTTAGTCTAACTGTTTACCCTGCAATTCGAACCATTAGTTAACACAAATTCTGAAATTAGAAACATACATAAAATGAAATATTGAACTGAAAATAAGTTGAAGTACAAGATTTCCTTGTACTTTTGCTTGTATTCCCCCCTTGAAAACATTTGAAAAACATTTGAAAAAGGGTAGGGGTATGAACTCACCGGTTGAGAAACGCGTCAGTTTAGATCCTAAACGTCAGTTCTAGGTTCGCGAACGCACAAGATTCCTATGGATTATGAAATGATACACATTTGTATCTAATTAGGACTTGATTAATTTATTTGTTAAGGACATACACTTCTAGTTGCGGAAACACCCCATTACAAGAGTTTGGAAGGACCCGGGTGGCATTTAAGGACTTGTATGACTAGGGAATGGAGTTTACTCTTCAAGAGTAAACTCCTTAAGGAGTTTACTGCCCTAAATACCCCATCCACATGAGTTCACGACCGTGAACTCATGGAGGGTACTTTTGGATGCAAAATGGCTTCAAAATACAAGGATAATTTAGCTAGGAATTTATCTAGGGCATTAGGATGAATTTATACTTACTTAAATACCATTTATTGGAGTTTACGGAAGTAAACATGGAGTTTATGGCCATAAACTCCCCCCCTCACATCCAATCCTTAAAGTTTTGGTCCTTAAACAATCATATGTGATTCCAATGATTTTTCCCAAGCCTTATATCAATTTTTGGGGGACTTTTGGCATGAATTTAGGAGTTTATGGCCCATGAACCCCCTCATTGCCGTGAACTCCCTAAATGGGTGTTTTATTATGTTTTAAGGTCCAATTCTTGTTTGTGTTCACTTCTAGAATTTATCCCAAGCTTTAAGGTGTGTTTAAGTGGCATCTTAACACATTTAGAGGAGTTTACTCCCCAAGAATATGAGTTTACGGCCCAAGCATGTTATTGGGAAGTAAACTCAAGTTTGCTCCTCTAAATTGATGTTCAAGGTGTTCCAAGGCCAAATCCATAATTCTACAAGTCTTATCTAAGCCTTGTTGGTGTTTTGTAAGAGTTTAAGGGCATAAAAACCCCATTTATATGAGTTTACGGCCTAGGACTGTTCTAGGGCCGTAAACTCATGATAATAGTCCTAATCCATGGTTTAAACTCGAATTTGAAAGCTAGAGGGGTTGTATAACAAGTTAGGGAAGGTACCTTGGTGATTAGAAGCCTTAAATTTGATGTTTTGGACCCTTAAATTTTGTTGAGGAGAGACGTTAGAGAGAGAGAGTAGACAGATGAAGCAAAAGCTTCAAATGAAAGCTTGAACACGTTTAAATAGGTCCTAAAACTTGTACACAGAGGAATTCTACCCGATACCGGCATTAAACGAGGCTTTTGGTCGCACCCGATTAAGTGTCTGTAACACGGCGGGGACGTTTCTAAAATTTCTGAAATAAACATTTTAGGCTAATCTCATGAGTTCCTAAGGGGTTTGGAGACTCATTAGTATTAAATAAACATATAAGTTTAAATAATTTAACCCAAAAACAAAATCGGAACGAATTGATAAACGGCGAATTTTACGGGCGGAACGGGTCTCAGCGATGGAAAACTTTGGGTTGTTACATCATTAATAAGTATAATGATTTTATAAAGTAACTAAATGTTTTATAAACTTCCTAATCTTAGTTACTTTAGGAAAAATGTGAAAATGATGATATTCCATGAAATTACACTTTGCACCTTGCTTAGTCGTTAGTGGAGCATGTGTGGTTAACCGTCACACTAATTTGGGACTAGCAAATGTGGCAAAAGGTAACTCGATGTTTATGATAGATTAATGGAGCATGTGTGGCTAACCGACACATTGATTAGGTGGTAAATGACATTGAGAGTACCAAGTACATTTCCATGGTTATTCACACCTTGTTTGTGATCCTCGGTATTCTGGTCATCAGCTTGATGGACATATCGAGATTTAAACATGCCATTGAAAAGTTCAGTGAATCTCAAAAGAATCTAGGAATTTCAACTCATTTAAAACTTAATTGTCTTTTTTATTTTTCATGGTGGAATTTGGTCAAATCGTCATTTACTTACCTTCAAATTATTTACAATTAGATTAGGGCATCCCTTTTCTAAATTGAAAATAATTGTGTTGGGTCCTAGTCCTAATTTTTCATTTGGGTGTTAAATTAGGGATTCTTATCTAATCTAAACTTTGTTCCTTTTCTTTTTCAGATATTTTCTTCAAACAACAACAACGCTTTTGGATCGACCCCTTCAGATCATTCTCACTCATGAACTTTTGTGGGAGGGTGATATTCAATGGGTCCAACTTCGATGATTAGACCCGAAACATTCGCATGGTCACCCATTACGAGGATAAAGAGTATGTTATTGACAAGGAGTCGAAGGAGGTTAATGTGAACACTGCTACTCCTGAAGAGATTGTTTCCTATGAGGCTCATGAGCAAGATGCTAAGAAGGTTCATTGCATCATACTCACAACAAGGACTGATGAACTCCTAAGCTCCTATGAGGACTACTATGCATATGAGATGCACCAAGATTTGATGGATAGGTACCATCAAAGTGCCAGACAGGAATGGTATGAGATCATTGTTGCGATGATCACTACGAAAATGGAGGATGGAGAGTCCATCACGGCCCACCTATAGAAAATGCAAAGGTATGTGTACCGCTTGCTGAAGTCAAATGTTAACTTTGATGAGGAGCTGGCCATAGATATTAGTCTACACTCATTACCTCCTTACTACGACCAATTTCGTATGACCTACCACTTGAACAAGGAGGAGGTCACTCTAAGCAAGCTTCAAGGCCTGTAAGGACTGCTGAGAGTAGTCTAAAAGGGAAATCGGTTGCATCCACTCCTATTGTTGTTGCCGCTTTTTTGGATATTGGTCAAGGAAAGGGAAGAAGAGGAAGGCTCCATCAAAGAGCCACCGTAAGGGAACATCCCAAGATGGTACTTCTTCTAGTGGAACCAAGACTAGTCCCGCTGCTCCCTCTTCAAACCCAAAGGATGCAGATTGCTTCTACTGCCATGATAAAGGGAATTTGAAACGAAGGTGCCTGAAGTATCTGCAAGATATCAAGGATGGGAAGATAAAGCCATCCTTCGCAGGTATTTATACTATTCATTCTAATAACTCATCACATGCTATGTCTTGGGTCCTCGGTACAGGAAATGGTTTTCACATTTGTTCTGATTTGCAGGGTCTAAGAATATGTAGGGATGTGGAGCATGGGAAGACAAGCTTAATCATGGGGAATTGGAAAGCATCGTCTGTCACCAAGATTCGAGTTTATTATTTATTGCTTAGTAGTAGGTTAGGTTTAGATTTGAATAACTACTTCTATTCGTCAGAAATGACACGAAACATTAAATCTTTTCATGGTTTGTATAAACAAGGTTTTAGATTTTCATTTAATAATGAAACTGGTTCTATTAATGTTTTCTTTAATGGTGCTTTCTACTTTTGAAGCATTACCTTATAATGGTATATATGAAATAGTGATGGTTGTAATAAACTTAGGCAATGATGTGTTGCATATCGATTCTTCCAATAGTTTGGATAAAGCATCATTATGGTATTTTCATCTGTGACATGTCAACAAGAAACGCATAGTCCAACTCCAAAAAGATGGAGTGTTGGAGTCATTCGACCTTAGGGACGATGACACGTGCGAGTATGGTTTACTTGGAAAGATGACCAAGTCACCCTTTACTGGTACTTGTGAAAGGGGTGAGGGTTTATTGAATCTCATACATACCGATGTATGTGGGCCCTTTAGATCCACCACAAGGGATGCGAATAATTTCTATGTGAATTTACCTATTATTATAGCAAATATGGGTATATCTACTTAATCAATCACAAGTCAAAAAACTTTGAAAAGTTCAAAGAGTTTAAACAAGAAGTGGAGAATCAGCTGGGCTGGAAGATAAAGTGTTGGGTTTTGGTATACTACAACATCCTATGGTGCACATACAACCTTAAATACCTTGGATCTATGTTTTCACTAATTATACATGTAAATGGTTTCCAAGGTATTAATCTTACAATTAGCATGCATTTAACATAAAAATATAATATACTAGTTAGTATGACATACCTTTTGATGGAGCTTGAATTCCTGGTGTATTTCGCCTTAAAGAGCTTAGCCCCAATAGTGTGGAAGCCTCAAATGGAATCACAACACACATGGACAAAGGATGAACTTGAGAGAGAATTACATGCACATAAAAGACACCATGAACTCTAAAAAGATACAAGTGGCGATTTTGGGCAATGAAGTATCTATTTATATCTAGGGTCATGGATATAACCCAAATCCATACCGTTGGGTTTTATGATCCATGGTCCATGTGGCCCAACTCTTTATGTATCCATACATAAACTTGGTCCAACATGTATCATAAGCCCAACACATATAAATATAACTAATTATCATAATTAGTCCCCATAGATTCAATTAGTCTTTTTTGACCACTAAATTAATTCCAAATTAATTCCTGATCAATACTAATTAAAACCTATGATTTCATATTAATATATTATAACTTATAATATATTAATAAACCATAAATAAGCTTCTCTCAAAAGTCAATCCTAACAGATTGTCCTGATGATATGCAACCCAAATGGACCATGCTACTCTCGAGTCGAATACATACCAATAATAGTTATGGGCTTAGGCATCTAATCCAACAGTCACCCACTTGGACAAGTCTAAAACTATTATTCAAGTGTGACTCCAAGATCCCGACTAGCAATTGTAGCTCTTAAAAGCCACTATCGAACTCTGAACAAATCAATGACATGTCCATTAGATAAGGGATCATATATTCCTCCATTCTAGATATCATATGGACTAAGACATGGATTATAATCATTCTCTCTGTCCATTTGTTGTTTCCTGATTTCCGATTTATGATGACTGACTAATTGAACAAATCAAATAAGTCCAGGCCCGGCCGAGCACTTATGTTTGTCATCACCAAATCATCGAGGGGCCCACAGATATCGCTTTTATCCCGAAGGTAAAAGGAATGGATAAACTACGACTCATATGGCTTGTTCTACTACTTGTTGAATCATACACAAAGGCACGTTTTATAACATCGAGTTACCAATGCGTTTTCGTGCAATCAATGTATAACCAACTCATAGTAACAACTCATATCTCTAGGTTTGAAGAATATAAGATATTATCGTCTCATGATCACTCGTGATAAAATCCATCAAGTGATTCCAATGAGCGCGGGTTGAATCCAATACTCAGAACTTATGAGCACTCATGAGTGTTGTAGCCCTTTGTCCAACATCTTAGACCTCTACAAGCCAACCCATGACAGCCTTAATTCATATCTCCTTCCAACATATGACCGACTGTGGATGGTTTGAATAACTTAGTCATCCAGAACAATGACGTAGTTTATTTTGGAAGTCAAAACATGCAAAATGAAACACAAGAATAATTGAATCGAATATGGTATCAAAACCTATGAACATAATTAAAACACCTTTTATTTATCACCATATGATTACACATTGTTCGTTGTATACTGTTTCAGCTATCAACTTTATTTTTGAATTTAAAACAATAGTTGTCCCATACTCCAAGCATGTACACTATGTTTTCTAAACACTAGTCATGCCATACACCAAGTATGCATACTATGTTTGTTTATGATCTTTACTTTGTGAAATAGATCGATTGAACATAACTCCAATTATCCTTTTTTCATAGTCCCAAATCCTTACTGCCAAAGCAAGAATTCCAAATTCACGCCATTTACTAAAATCTGTTAGATTCTAAACTTATATGCATTGATCCTCTTGTAATGATTATGCACAAAGTCAGAAAGACTTGACAACAAACATTACAGAGCATTCCAAAGGAGATTAGCTCCTTGGAAACATCCTTCTTGCATTAAGTTTCCTAATCTTACACAGATTGAATAATTTATAACTTTGAAACATTTCCATATTCCATTTTGACTATCACTTCTGAATAAGAGTTGCCTCCTTACAGATTATGTCAATATGGTCCTTCCAGAATTATCACTATACTTCTAAATGTCCTTGAGTAACTAATCTTTGGTAAACCTTAGATTGTCCTTGACAATTTTTTAATCCTTTTAGTCATATCCAATTCTAGACCGTTTCCCTTCTTAATGCCCCAGGCATTTGGAAAATTTTAGAAAGGATGAATATAGCATATGAAATCGATCCTATATCTGAAGCATATGGGACATGATTCATGATGTCTCACATAAAGACTAAACCAGTCTTTTGCTATAATATTTCCATTTCAATATAGCACATGCAATCGATCCTATATCCGAAGCATATGGGACACGATTCATGATGTCTCACATAAAGACTAAACCAGTCTTTTGCTATAATATTTCCATTTCAATTTGCCAAGTTCTCATAATTCAGATTATGAAAAGGGATGCCGTAATCATAATCGAATTTTAGAACGCAAATAATGGACCCATATATTAGAATTTTCTTATGTTGAGCCATTCCAGCATAACATTCATATATATACTTGACTAAATACGATTAAAACCTCAATCTAAGCTTTTAGATTTGAGATGAAGTATAATTTCCTCTCCCTTAATTATAGCAAAACAACTTTTTCCTAATTGAAACCTTTCGTTTTCTATAATTAACATTGCTAACTTGCAACCTTTATCATAATTATCATGCTCCCACTAGCATGATGATTATTAGCATAACACTTATGCTACCACTATCTTTGACATGTACTCAGAAATCAGCTGAACTTCTAGAAAAAACAAAACTTTATTGACTTTCTTACCAAAGTTCAGATTTCTGATACTACATTGCTTTGATGAAACTTTATCAATATCATACACCTTATCTTAGATAGCTCACATGTGTGTCTAAACAATTTCAGAACTATGAAAAGGGTTGCCATAATCATAGTATCAATTGTTTAGACCTTTTCCACTTCTCACAAGACCATGTTAGTGTGCCGGTTAACCACACAGCTCCACTAACGACTTTGAGAATGCAAATATCACAATTGCAATCTACTTCAAATCTACTTGGTGGAAGTGTTTCCTCACCATCGTTTTCATGAATCGAAGAGAAACCTTATGACCCTTAGATTTAATGGTGTATGTGTTCTTATCCATGTGAATTGTCAAAACCATAGTTACAAGACAAGGATAATGACAAATCCAAACTCATACGAACTGAATTCAATCTTAATTTCTTGCCACCTGGCAGCTCAAGGGCCTGCCATTACTTCCAAGTTGTTGTGAAACCAATTGAGAACTCTAAGAGCTCATATGCAAAGCCAACTTTAACTGGAATGGGCACAAAATATGTCAAGATGATAGGTTATAAACCTCAAGTTGTGTGCTAGTGAAGAACTTCAGGTTTTATTCTTGATTAGTTCTTGAGACTTTCAAGACCTTTGAGACTCCCACTGTCCTCTTGATGTATAAGACTTTCTTGTCAGATATTCAAGAGATAGTGTGGATTCTAATCAAGACAAACAATTAACACAATTGGTCTTAGTTGGTCTTTGTTATATCCAAAACATCACAACTTACCAATTTCAAATGTACAAGAGTAGAAAACTTTTACTCTTACATTTGATAAGTGTTTTAAACCTTCTTTAAGACATGTCACTGAAGTTACATTCTTAGAGTATAACTTTAAGATTTTTTTTTTGGAACGAAGTATGAATCATCTTGTTTATTTAACCACTTCAACAATTCATAGCTCCTCTTCTTAGCTATCAGAATGCACTTAGAGGATGAATTGTGATAAGGTCTCTTAATCATTAAGATGATCATATAACATGATACTAAAGTACTCTCCCATTTTTTTGATTTGAGAAACTTTTATCCTTCTGCCTATTTTGATTCTTCTTATTCTCTCTGCCATAAATTGGAACCTTTTCCAATGTCTCAGAATTACACTTAAGCTTGTAAGAATAACCATACTTACTGAGCTTTAGTAAATTATGACGAATAATCTTATCGATCTTTTGTGGTGGACTCTGACCGGTTCACAAGAATGTGTACCCGATCCCTTAGTCCTTCACTTCACTCACATATACATGTTAACAAGGAACTAGTCTTAATTTTTCCAAAGATGAAAAAATTCTCATTCATCATGCTATACAACTTGCATGATTCAAAGTTTCAGTCTTATTGAAAGCTTGGGTTATGAGAATCTTTCCTTATTTGGTAAATTTAGACAATACCACAAATGAAAGAATCAAATTCATATTTCCACTCTTGCTCTTAGTGGAATCTTTATAAGCAACAAAAATTTTCACAAATGCCATTGTAAGGATATTTTAAAATAAATAAAATCAAATTTTTTTTCCTTTTATTTTAAAACTTTGTGGAAAAACTTATCCTTACAATCCATATGAAAACTTGTTGTTATCTATTCCTAAGCAATATCTCATAACTCCTAAGAAGTAGCTCAAGAATCAGATCTTCAAACTAGGCGATAGAAATCCATCTACACGATCAAATTCAACATATTCTTTCTTTAAGTTTCTTCATTTTTCTTTGATTTTTAAAACATCAACATGTGACCGAGTCACATCATGTATCAAGAATCTCAGAATAGAAACTCAGCAGAGTTAGATAGTGGGCTTTACCTGAAGTAGAGTCAAACTTATTGACTTTAACATCCTTAGGTAAATTGGCAGCTTCACAACCAATGCCCTTTCCTTTGGCAATTTAACATATGGATGCTTTGGTAATGGAACATGGGACTATCACAAACTTAGCCATTCTCTTTACCATTTGGTCAACCGCGTTGGCTATGGCCGATCCCTTTCCATTGGGAAGAGAGAGCTTTACTGGATATCCAATGTTACATTGTCAATGTCCACAAGTTTTAGGAAGTTGATCTTAGCAAATAGATAAGATCATTAAGGATCTTGTGATAGTCTGTTTCATAGGATTCCCAAAGGAACTCACTATGTGACTTAGAAAGTAGTTGAGCCACCAACTTTCTCAAGACTTGGACACCCAACTCTCCCGGCTTGTCAATATGTGACTACATCTCCAAGATGTGACCACACATACACCTTTACTTGCCAATAGGGCTTGAGTGACCTTAAACTTTTCAATAACTTGTGGGTTAGGGAGAATAATTGGAGGAGGTGAAAGAAGTATGATTTCCATGGGACATCATCTTCATTTAGGAAAGGTTGTTTCAAGAGATTTGGGAAGATCATAAATGTCTAAACCAGACATCTTTTGGGAGATATTCAAGATAGTTGATTTAAAGTCCGTAATATGACACCCAAGATGAAATATTAAGGCTAGGACCAACAAACTATTTTATAATTTAGAAGAGGGATGCCGTAATCCAAGGTAGGTGAATGACGATTCACCAGTTTCCACCATGAAAAACGAAATAATTCATTAGGTTTTAATATGATTTGAAACTCCTAGATCTTTTGAGATTCATTGAACCTTTTAATGGCATGTTTCAATCTCGAGTGTGCCCTTCAGTTTTTGTGACTGGGATGCCGAGGATCACACAACAAGGTGTGAAGTAACCATGCAAATTACTTGGTACCCTTAAGTGTTTACCCCTCAATCGATGTGTCGGTTAACCACACGCACTCCATCGATACTATGATAAACATTAAGTTACCCTTTGCCTACCTTGTTAAATACGAGTCAGTGTGTCGGTTAACCACACATGCTCCACTAACCGAATTAAACAAAGTGCAAAGTGTAATTTCATGGATTAGCACCTTATTCACTTTTTCCTAAGTAACTAAGATTGGGTATTTATAAAAGGTTTAGTTACTTAGTATTTATCATTAATACTTTTAATGAAGGGAGAATTATAGTCCTTGTCCTACCCGTTCGACTAATGACCCTCCACCGGTCAAGGAAGCAATGAGTTAGAGTGGACACCCATTAAACTGTCATTTTATAGGCAGTAACCTTATACCCCCCCCCCCTTATAGACCGGCTTCGTGAATGAGGCCTACTAACGGTAAGATTGAATTTACTCTTATACGTATATATAATCATTAACTTTTAATATTATAATAGTATAAGGGTGTATTTTAAACATTTAAAATACTTGGTGGTTTAATTTATTAATTAAACTACAGTCTTAATTTAATTAAACTTAAACCATGTCTTTATGAAATTATTAACTCTTTTAATTAAACACTTTAATTAATTTAATGAAGTCCATAAAGTTTGAACTTTAACTTTTAAAATTCTAGAGTTTGGAATTAAAGTGTATATGGGGGGTGACTTTACAACTTCCAAAACTTGAGGACAAGTTTTGAACAATTCAAAAACTTACGGTTTCCATAACTTATGGGTTTTATAGTGGTTTAATGGAAAAACTCTTCAAGTTCCATAACTTGTAGACAAGTTATGGAAGACTTTACAAGCATTTAAAAAATGTGACTCTTCATTTTTTCAGAACTTATGGAAAGTTTATGAGTTATAAAATTCGTAAATGTGACTTTTCAAGTAACTTGAGGACAAGTTACAAAAACACATATTATTACCAACTTCTAGATTAATTTGGATTGAAAACAACAATCTCATAATTTTTTCTTTTAATCTAAACAAACTCATAAACATGAACATTCATAATCAACACTTTTCAAGCATCATATAAAAATGTATAAAACTTTAAACTTTGGTTATTATCATTTAGTTGGATGAGAATAAACATTACCATAGTATCAAAAAACAAATTTTATGAACAAAAACACTTTGTGGTAACGATTCTAATCCAAAACATGCCAAAAAACTCGAAGTTATGCTGTGAGGGGGTCCAACTCGTCGAGTGCATGAACCAACTCGACGAGTTGTATGAATTTGTTCATGGACTCATCGAATCCATCAATGGACTCGTCGAGTCTGCAGTCTAGACAACGAAAAATTCGGTTTTTTTTCCAGCTATTTGCATCAAGTATAACTGAAAACAACCCATGTCTCTGATACCACTGTTGGGTTTTGGTATACTACAACATCCTATGGTGCACATACAACCCTAAATACCTTGTATCTATGTTTTCACTAATTATACATGGAAATGGTTTCCAAAGTATTAATCTTACAACTAGCATGCATTTAACATACAAATATAATATACTAGTTAGCATGACATACCTTTTGATGGAACTTGAATTCTTGGTGTATTTGGCCTTAAAGAGCTTAGCCCCAATAGTGTGGAAGGCTCAAATGGAAT
Source organism: Lactuca sativa (assembly GCF_002870075.4). Classification (NCBI taxonomy): domain Eukaryota; kingdom Viridiplantae; phylum Streptophyta; class Magnoliopsida; order Asterales; family Asteraceae; genus Lactuca; species Lactuca sativa. Next base: position 8,608,355 of record NC_056627.2, read on the forward strand.
TACAACACACCATGGACAAAGGATGAACTTGAGAGAGACTTCCATGCACAAAAAAGACACCATGAACTCTAAAAAGATACAAGTGGCGATTTTGGGCAATTAAGTACGTATTTATATGTGGAATTTCTAGGGTCATGGATATAACCCAAATCCATACCCTTGGGTTTTATGATCCATGGTCCATGTGGCCCAACTCTTTATGTATCCATACATAAACTTGGTCCAACATGGATCATAAGCCCAACACATATAAATATAACTAGTTATCATAATTAGTCCCCATAGATTTAATTAGTCTCTTTTGACCACTAAATTAATTCCAAACTAATTCTTGATAAATACTAATGAAAACATATGATTTCTTATTAATATATTAGAACTTATAATATATTAATAGACCATAAATAAGCTTCTCTCAAAAGTCCATCCTAACAGATTGTCCTGATGATATGCAACCCAAATGGACCATGCTACTCTCAGGTCAAATACATACCAATAATAGTTATGGGCTTTGACACCTAATCCAACATAAAGATGCTCCAATCTGATCGAGGGGGTGAGTATCTTAGTATCGAGTTCCACGAATACCTCAAGGAATGCGGAATTGTTTTGCAATTGACGCCACCTAGGACACCACAGTTGAATGGTGTGGCTGAGAGGCGCAATCAAACCTTAATGGACATGATTCGTTTCATGATGAGTCGAGCTTTGTTATCTATCTCATTCTGGGGGTATGCCTTGGAGACTGCATCCCATATCCTTAATCTAGTCCCGACAAAGAAGGTTTCCAAAACACCTCATGAGATGTGGACATGGAAAGCTCATTCGTTGGCACATATCAAGCTTTGGGGTTGATACGCTTTCGTAATACGAGAGACTCACGACAAGCTCGAACCATGTAGTGAGTAGTGTATTTTCATCGGCTATCCATAAAAGTCCTTTGGATAGCTCTTCTATAGACCGAGTGACAATGGTTTCTTCACTGTGAGGAGAGGGGTTTTCAGAGAGCGAGAACTCATATGTCAAGAGGACAATGGGAGGCAAATTTATCTTGAAGAGATTCAAGAGTCAAGTGATGAAGGAACTTCTAACACTGGCCTTCAACCTGACGAGGAAACTCCTGTTGAACAGATTGACGAATCCTTGCCTCTTAGACGTTCCAGTAGAGTTAGCATTCCACCAATATTATATGGTTTCAATATAAATTCTGAGGGTGATACATTTACTATGATGAAACCTTCTCCCCAGTAGTGAAGATTAAATCTATAAGGGTTATGCTGACCATATCTGCATTTCATGATTATGAAATATGGCAGATGGATGTCAAAACCGCCTTCCTTAATGGGAAGTTGGCTGAAGATGTTTAAATGAGTCAGCCAGAGGGTTTTGTCGATGCAAAGTACCCAAATAGAGTGTGTAAGCTTGATAAATCCATTTAGAATTGAAACATGCATCTCGCAGATGGAATCTTTGTTTCGATGAGAAAGTCAAAGAGTTTGGCTTTTCAAGAAGCGAGGATGAGTCCTGTGTGTATGTCAAATCCAGTGGGAGTATAATTAGGTTTCTCGTATAGTATGTTGATGACATACTGCTCATAGTAAACGACGTCTCAACCTTGCAGTAGGTTAAGTCCTAGCTTGGGAAGTTCTTCGCTATGAAGGACCTTGGAGAAGCTGCATATACTATTGGGATAAGGATTTTGTGAAATAGGAGTAAGAGACTAATAGGACTTGGTCAAAGTACTTACTTCGATAATGTGGTGAAACGTTTTAACATGAAGAATTCCAAGAAAAGGGAGTTACCAATCCAAAGCAATACTAAGTTGAGTAAGACTCAAAGCCCGAGTACCAAAGCCAAGATAGAAGACATGAGTAGAGTAACTTATGCTTTCGTAGTTGGCTCTTTCATGCACGCTATGACTTGTACTCACCCTGATGTGGCCTTCTCTTTGAGCATGGTCAGCAGATATCAAGGGAACCCCAATAGAGCACATTGGACCGCATTAAAGAATATTCTTAAGTACCTTCGAAGTACTAAGGAATGTTTCTTATACTCGGTAGGAGTGATGACTTGATAATGCGAGGGTATAGTGACGATAGATCTCAGACTGACAGGGACAATTCCCGATTGTAGTCAGGCTGGTTCTTTACCTTGAATGGAGGAGCAGTGACTTGGAAAATTTCCAAGCAGGAGACCGTAGCTGATTCAATGTGCGAATCAGAATACATAGCAGCGAGCGAAGCGTCAAAGGAGGTGATATGGCTAAAGAACTTCATTAGAGAACTTGGAGTTGTACCGGCCACAAAGGAGCCTATGGAGATTTTCTGTGATAACGAAGGTATGGTTTCCTTGACCAAGGAACCGAGGGATCATGGTAGATCCAGGCATATCGATAGAAAATATCATTTCATCAGACATCGGGTAGAAGAGGGACTCCTCGTAGTTAAGAGGGTATCGTCATAAGAGAATCCAACAGATGCCCTTGCGAAGGGACTGATTAGGGTTAAGCACTTACAGCATGCTAGGAGCATTAAACTTAAGGACGATATTAGTTTTAGTGACTAGATAGCTTTTTGAAACTTGTAATAGATAAATTGTAATTTACATTTGATGATTAAATAAAGGTGTATTATTTATGAGTAAAATTATTGTATTGTGTTAATTATTTACTATTGTTTCAATTTGCACGTTTTGACTTCCTAAATAATAAGATTATTTAAACTATCCACAGTTTCTAATACATTGGAAGTAGCTATGAAAGAAGACTGTCATGAATTGGCTTGTAGATTGTCGAAGTGTTCAGACAAAGCAAAGGTTTGATGCAACGTTCATGAGTGATCTTGAAATAATATTTGAGTATTGGATTAAACCCACGGTCACATGAATCATGATGTGTGTGAAACAAGCTAGTTTTAATCCTACTAACTTCAACACAAAGACGAACACACAAAATGTAGTGTACCTATCGATTAGCAATATAGTTCAAGCAAGTAGGGTATCGAACACAGGGAACGGTAAACAATTAAAATAAATTCTAATATTATCTAAATAAAGCAAGTAATAAAAGAGGGGGTTTCTCTAGTTTTGCAAGACTAGAAACTTAAATAATCAATAAACACCCAAACAAAAATAGTTAACAACTAAGAAGAACAAGAAAGGACAACTAGATTCAATAATAAAAGAGGCTTCTGTTCAGATTCGATTCACTTATTCCTATGGTTGATTTGGTGGCAAGTGCAATGGATCAATATGTCAATGGTTACCGATTCCTAATGTGATTGGGTTCATGTTCACTATTACCAATCCTTTGGTAGACAAGTTAATTCAAACAATGGCCAGTTGATTAAACTAACAAGCTTCCTAGTGTTTGGTTCGTATCAAGTAAGACTTGTAATAATAGCTAATCAAAATTTTCCAATCCAATCAACTCATATGTGGTTGTTCATCACGCATGCTCACACATTGATTTACATATTTTTCTAGTTAACCCTAGTTTCATATTCATTATTCCTAGGCATACAATCTTGTCTTCACAAAACTATATGAATCAAGTAATCAAGAAGATGTTCATACAACTTAATAACTCACTTATTAACATAAATATTTATCATCAATACATGAGGATCTTTAACAATCTTAACAAGATGAATAACCAAATTAATATTAATCCAACCACTAAATCAAACCATGTTCATAAGATCATCTCATCCAAACAGAAGTAAAAAGCTTTTAGCTCATATCTAAAGCAAGTAATAACCTGAAATCAAAATCTAATGATTCAAAAACAAAGATTAAGAAAATAAAAATGATTATTTGCCTTTGATTCTCTTCTAATTTGTCTCTTAGGTTGCAATCTCGAAAACTGAAGCTTCAAGAACCCTTATGGTCTTCAATAGTCGCAACTAGCCTCCAACAAAATTTAGGGTTCGAATGAGAAGTGTTTCTATATATATATATATATATATATATATATATATATATATATATATATATATATATATATATATTTTGAAAACCGTGCCAACTCGATGAGTTTTCACCACCAACTCATCGAGTTTTTTCGATAATCCGTGTATACAACTTGTACGGCAAGGCATCTTCGAATTGGGAACATTCTGACCAACTCGTCGAGTTTAGTCCAAGCTTGTCGAGTTCTCTTGGAATCAACATTTTCTCATAACACAAAAGTCGTTCGAAATTGTGTCTAATCTTCAGAACATTTTGAATCTCGTCAATCGGAGTTACGGTCCATGAGATATGGCCAAAACACTGATGAGGGGTCAAGTTGTCCAGCAACATCCTTCTTTCTTCAAAATTAAAGATCCAAGCTTTCAATCGCCAATTCCACTTCCTTTTCCTTCCGAGCATGTCTTTATTGCTGAAAATGAAATATTTAAGCTAAATAAGCACCTTTTGTTCATTAAATGATATAAAAACAACATAAAGTATTAACATAATGCATGAATTTTATAACTAAATATGCCCATATCAAAATACCCACACTTGACTTTTGCTTGCCCCCAAGAAAAACTGAATTTTAGCACACTAATACAACATAAGATCAAATCCAATTATTATGCCAAGACCGCAACGCATGCATTTGTGTCTAAAATTTTTCCTAAGGACCCCCCCCCCCCCCCCCCAATTCTAAATACTTACAATCCTCATAAACATTCACCCACTTCTTTTGAACAATACTCATTTTATGCATCCCTCCGAATCCATCCCCAGAAAACTTTCTTAACCTCAAGTCATTTTTGGTTAAATCCCCAAGCGTACATATGATAAAATAACCTAGAAAAGAAAATTACAAATAAAAGACAAATACAACTTTTGATTGAATCTTTTATACTTTGTAGCTTTTCTTCTTGATATTCTTCTTTGTCTTCATAGCTTTGTAGATTCGTTACTCGAACATTTCATCACTCTTTTTTTTTCAACTTTTTTTTTCTTTTTTTTTTTCTTTTTTTTCTTTTTTGAACACACTTTTTCCACTCAAAACTAAAAACCTAGAAAAACATATGCTTAAGCAATGAAATTTAACTTCATCCTTTATTGGTTAAAGGCATTAGTCTAGTGTGCAATGACTACTTAAGCTTTCCTGGATACATTTGTGGTACACGATTATATAACTTACATCACATTCCAAAATTCAATCGTTAGAATACCAGTCAAAAAGCAGTGAACAAACAACATCGAACCATCCCATTCTTTATATAGAATGTATATGATAGGTTCTAAAAGATTGTCCAACAGTGTTGGCTGTTGGCGTGCATCATCTCTCCTCTTCATTAGTATCCATGGGGCCTATACCATATAGATATAACTTTTTGGCAGATCAAAAAACGCCTAAGAGTAGCTCCCGACGGCATTTTGTATTCATCCCATGAAATCTCTTTTACATCCAAGATTGAATACATACAAATGACTGCACAAGGATGTGATTAAATGGTTGTTCGGTTGTGCGTAACCCATAATTTTGCACGATAAGTGATTGTACGGTTCAATAGTGTTTAGTTATAAACGATGCAAAACATAAGTACCATAAAGTTAAAAAAAACTGTATGGGAATGAAATAATTAACAATATACCTCCACTCACTTTGAGGTACGGACATCCTCTCCGGGAGTATTATTGATAACTTTTAGAAGCATGGATAAAGTAGTGTCATGCTCTGCTAAACACTTATCCTATGAACTCATATGTTCGCGACATTCTCTGAGCTCGTTTGGCAATTGATGGAACTCGTTTTGCAAGCCATTGATAATTAATATGGTCCTTATTAGTTGATGGTTCAATGACCGACAGTGGTGGTGGTGGCAGGTGAGATGGAACATCTATCCGATCCTTCTTTTTTCAAGGCTCATGGATAGGGGAGTGGTTTGGTGTGGGTGTTAGGGGTGGTTCCTTGTGAACTTTTGTTTCGGGAAAATTAGGGTGATCAATCCAGATTGAGCTAGCTATCCACCATTCGACATAACTCTCATCTTCTCTTGGCTCTAACTTATATACAAGTCTATTACCTTGCTAAGAAAATTATAAAATATAAATAAACATAAATTATACATATAAAAGAAAATTTTAAAATATATATGTACCCATATTGCATCAATTTTTATAAACTGGTTCCACTGAAGGCTTTTGTAATGGCCTCAGTTTTGACCATGCAACGACCTGAGGGATCATATTCTCTTACCAGTACCAAAAAAAATTCTTCATAGGAAAAGTCTCAAGAATCCATATCTTAAAAATCATTTATTAGAATGTTAGCAAAAAAAAAAATACTAAATTGTTAATCATGTACTTACCTTAAAAGCATATAAAAATTCGCTTAGGTTGTAGGCAACCGCCCATTGAACCCCTTCTCTAACAGAGATAAAAGACATACACGTACCATATTCTCTTCCGATAAGTCATTAAGCGAATGCTCAAACACATTCTTCACATCGTCTAATTTAACGAAGACATTCCTTGTAACCATAGGAAACACACGGGAATAGAAGGCAGCGTCAAAACCAGACGTAGATAAATAATCTCCAAAAGAGAAGCTGCTGACAAGACAAAATTCTTTCTTCCTAAAAGACAACTTGTAACCCACATTCTTAAAAACCATTTCCCCTACTTCGCTTTAGGGGTCCACGATAACTGATTGGTATAAAACATAATGTAGAAGAAAATGATCCCTATGTACATTAGGAATGCATAACCACCTCCCATAACATGAATTCCAAAATACAACCTCGTATGTCGGTATATCTTTCAATGTCGTAAGGATTTCCCTGTCGATTTTGGGTTTACAAGACAGTGTAAAATATGCATCAAAAACTCTCTTGTACCACAATAAAAAAATGTTACAAACCAATTATGGAATGAAAACGGACCAATATCCCTTACTAGTTCTTAGTGTTTCAGACTTGTTCTTCGAGTTCCGAACAAATTCATCACATTACGGGGAGTTTCAAAATGCAATTTTATGTTCTGGAACACTTGGTTTCATTGTATACTAACATTACGTAAACAACTAAACTATTTTGGGGTTGGTCCTAATGCACTGACATATTATATTGTTGTAACATCCCAAAAAGAAGAGTAAAACTTTTATTTTTCCAAAACAAATCCAAAGACCATAATTGTTTACAAAATATTGTTCTAAAAGTAATATTCATAATCAAAGTATCCCAAAATCCAATACCATAAAATCAGAAGGATGTGAACGATCACGCCTTATCTTTCCTCAATCATATGATGTACCTAAAAAAATAAATAGAAACTGTAAGCCAAAGCTTAGTGAGTTCCCCCAAGTACCACACACAACCAAACAGATAACAACTTGCATACATGAGCCTTTAGCCTGAATAGGCCGCCTCTCATGGCTTGCAATGTATTTGGATCACTCTCAAATCCTTCATCATGACTGGACTGCCTTATTGGGCCTACGGTCTATATGGACCACTCTTCGCGCCTTCGATCTGACTGGAGCCCTCGCGTGTCTTTAGTCTATCCGGACCCCCCCCCTCGTGCGTGTGTCTTGGCCTTCAACACAAAGTTGGACCGCCTCAACCCATCAAACCACAATATGTAGACATATAAAATTACAATTAATAATCAACAACACATATAATCATACATATCTACTAGTCTAACACATAGTCAGTGAACATAAGTAATCATACTAATCTGCTAATCTAGCACATACTTAGCATAACATCAAGCAAATATACCAAGGTCCATGATCCAATGAGCCGACATTAGTGCCTTTGACCCACAAGGACAATAAGGGAAAAACTCACCGTACAGATTGACGAAATAGTTGAAGAACACGCTATTCTAAATTCAAACTCTACCGACCACCTTCACAATAACTAGTGACCAAAACTCAATCCATAACTCATACTACCCAAAATACCCCTAGATCAAACATAGTCAAAATCATGGTCAATGTCAAAAGTCAAAGGGGTTAACCGAGTCAACTCAGCTGAGTACGCCCAACATACTCAGCTTGTACGTGTGGCATAGTACATATTGACTAGATTACGAGGAGTTGACTACGTACCCGCAAGATACCATCAGGTACGCCCAACGTATGTGTTTGCCAACTTTCCTTTCTAATAAGTGCTTATTCCATTTAGACACTTCATCCAAAACCCATATCTAGTCCTAAAATAAAAATTTAAGTCATAAAGTTTCCAACTTTATGACCTTGCATGCCTAGAAAGTACCCAATACCAAAAACCCTAACTTCTTAACTTATTAAGAACTCATAGCCCATGCATGGAAGGAAAATAAGGACCAAGATTACATCTTTATGACTCTAAACACTCCAAAACCCCTGAAAGGACAGCTCATACGATTTAGAGTAAACCATACTCATAAACACCAAGCTTATGGGACCAAAACTAATACAAATCCATGGCTAACCAGATCTAAACAAAACTTCATCAAGATCAAAGATTTTTACCTCCAGGTGGTGCAAATAGATGACGTGCTTATGGATCTAGATTGTCTTTGAGACCCCAAGATAATTCCACTTCCTTCTTCTTCAAGATCACCAAAATACACACTCAAGGTAAAAAAATGCTCACACAAGAGATTAGGGTTAGCTAGGGTGAAAGATGTGGATGGAGGATGATAAATGAAGGGGATTTTAGGAGTTAAGGATTTTAAAATAAGGTCAAAACCCTAAATATTAGGGTTTGAGTCTTCTCCATGTACATCCAGCATACATAGAGTATTCCCCGCGTACGCATGCATCCCACATTTTCTCCATTTAATGCCAAGGGAACATTTTGCAAACAATTAACATATTACAGGTCAAATGTAAAATTATATAAATAATTGAATGTTACAATTCTCCCCCACTTGAATGAGACTTCGTCCTCGAAGTCCTCTACCGCAAATAACTCAGTGTAATGCTCTCGCATCTCCGCCTTGGGTTCCCAAGTCCATTCGGAACCCTTCTAATGTTGCCACTGGACCTTGACCAAAGATACCTCTTTGTTGCACAAGACCTTCATCTTCCTATCCAGAATCGCCACAGGTCTCTCATCATAATTCATGCAACCATAAACCTGAATATCGTCCAGAGGAACAATGGTTGAATCATCAGCCACACACTTGAAGCTATGAGACTTGGAACGTGATGTGAATTTGACTGAGCTCCTTAGACAAATCCAATTGGTAAGCTACCCTGCCAACCCTGGTAACCACTCATAATGACCAGTATGTCAGGGCCTCAACTTTCCCCTCTTCATGAAGCGTATTACACCCTTCGAGGGTGACACCCTTACTAACACCAAGTCGCCAACCTAGAACTCCAAGTTAGATCAACGTTTGTCGGCATAAGTCTTTTGCCGAATCTAAGCTGACTGCAACCTCTATCTGATCTGCTAAATAAGATCTCCCTAAAAGACTGATGTCACACCCCGAAAACCAAGGTAGAAACATTTCTGGGGCGGACTCCACGTTGAGTATCAAATCCAATGCACATAGTAAGCAAAGTAAACAACCATTACATTACATAATGGAATTTACATTTGTTCAAAAGTAAAGTACTATAAGTGTTATACATAGCTATATATGAACAAAAGATAAGACGAGATCTTCAGTACGCTTCGTCTTTTCCAAAAAGGATCGCTGGGTACCTGTCTAATGCAGACCTGAGAATACAAGTAGTTTGAAAATCAGCATAAAGCTGGTGAGTTCATAACATGTTTGTTTTTCTGAAAATGTTTAAATTTCCTTTGGTTTTCCAAAAGATTACGAACCCAAGAAAATCCCATATTTTCTTAAAAGTAATGTTTTAGTTAACCGTTTTCTTACACGATTCTGATTATGTATAATTGTTATCCCAGGGAAATCCTATATTTTCCTACAAGTAAAGTTTTAGTTAAAGACCACATTCTATAGTTTTACACATAAAACTATTCACTGAAAATCATGGGATTACTATCCCATACCAGTTATAAGATAGTTTGATATACAAAAAACTATAGATAGTTTTAGATTGAAAATCATAGGACTATCATCCCGTACTAGATATAGATTGAAAACCATGGGACTATCATACCGTACTAGATATAGATTGAAAACCATATGACTATCATCCCATACTGGATATAGATTGAAAACCATAGGACTATCATCCCATACTAGATATAGATTGAAAACCATGGGACTATCATCCCGTACTAGATATAGGATACAAAACCATGGGACTAACATCCTGTACTAGATATAAGAACTATAGATAGAAAGTAGATATGAAATTCAATCCGTGAATAAACTTATATTAATACGTATTGTGAGTCGGGTAACCATGCTAATACAACAACGAGACCTCCTTGACGTTTGTCAAACGTCGGACGATATCTAGAATTTGTCACCCCAGGCGTGCTCGCCTAGCTGTAGCTAGCAGTTTAGGTGTGTGATTGTCAGTCCCGAATAGATCTATCAACAAATTCCACGCTCTCCCTCCAGGAGACTCTGGTTACACTTTCAGGGAGGATTTAATGATAATGATGACGAACCTCACAAGCTAGTATTATATTATTCATGATGTTCTCGAACCTTATCAAACATACTAATCGTTTAGAAACATAATACAATACAAACAGTTTGATACAATGAAATGATCTGGCAATATAATCTAAATTAAACAGAGATAAACTGAATCAGACATAGTTTATCTATTTACTTTACGTAAGTCTATATTCATAAAACAAGAACTAAAGATCCCAAATTATTCCCATAATAATTTAATTGGTTTGATTGTTTCCTTTACTGAAATTCACGTAGTTATAGTTGAGAAAACATCCCTTATGCTCAACATAATACATAAGAGGTAAAGATATCTAAAGGTTAGCCAGATATTTATAGAAATACATCAGTTTTAGGTTTTTGAAAACATTTGTATTTTTGCTTGTATTCCCCTTGAAAACATTAAAAAGACGGAAAAAGGCGTAGGGTATGAACTCACCAATCGCAGAATGTGTCGGTTTAGATGCTAAACGTCAGTTCAAGGCTTGAAAACATGCGAGGTTCCAATGTAATGTGAAATGGTACACATTTGTATCTAATTAGATTTTAATTCACTAATTAGATATGATTATTTACTCTAGGATGCGAAAACACCTCAAATCAAGCGTTTGGAGTGACCCGGGTGACATCTAAGGGCGTATATGGCTTGAATATCAAGTTTACTCTTCAAGATTAAACTCCTTATGGAGTTTTCGGCCCTAAGACCATGTCCACATGAGTTCACGGCCGTGAACTCATGGATGATGGGTTTTAAGGTGCTGAATGGTCTTATTTCACTTGGGAAAATTGGCTAGGATCAAATCTAAGGCATATGAATGGATTTAACCCACATATGGACCATTTAATGGAGATTACGGTAGTCAACTAGGAGTTTACAGCCATAAAATCTCCCATACCCATTCCTTATGTGTTTTCGTGGTGCTAGGACAATCACATGTGATTTAAACTCATTTTACAAGCCTTGGATGGAATTTAGGGTATCATTTGACCATGTTTTAAGATTTTATGGCCCAGGAACCGATCCTTCGGGGGTTTACGGCTGTGAACTCCTAATGGAGGGGTTTTCATTGTGTTTAAGGCTTCTAATTCATTTGTGGTTGATTCTAGAATTTATTCCAAGGTCATTTGTGTGTTAAAATGGCATTTTAACACTTTAAAATGAGTATACTCCCCATGAAGAGGATTTTACGGCCCATGTATGTTCTTGGGCAGTAAACTCATGTTTACTCCCCAAAAAGTTAAGTTCAAGGTGTTCTAAGTCCGGTCCATTATGCCATTAAGCCATATCTAAGCTCCAAAGGTCGATTGGAAGGGTTTTTGGGCTCCAAAACCTAATTTATATGAGTTCATGGCGTAGCACTGTTCTAGGGCTATAAAATCATGATAATGGTCCTATTCCATGATTTGAACACAAAAATGAAGGTCTAAGATGTTATGCTAGGAGTTAGGTAGTTACCTTGGTGATTTGGAGCTTAAATTTGATGATTTTGGACCTAAATCTTGAGTTTGAGGAGAGAGGTTAGAGAGAGAGAGTAGTGAGAGAGAGTAAAAGCTTCAAATGAAGTCTTTTGAGCTTTAAATAGGTCCTAAGTTCGGGACATGGTGGAATTCTACCCGATACCGACGTTAGACGTGGCTTTTGGTCGCACCCGATTAAGTTGCCGTTACCCGATATGGTCGAAACTACAATTTTTCTAATTGATAATTTGGAATATTTTCTTGAGTTGTTAATGTGTTTGGATACAATTTAAGTCATCATAGAAGCCTCAAAAACAATGACTTAATTTAAAACTTTAACGGAAACGATTCGAAAAAGACGAACTTTATAGACGGAAACGGGTTACGGCGATGGAGCAAACTTCGGGTTGTCACATTATCCCCCCGTTAGAGGGAATTTCGTCCCGAAATTCAAACTTTAAATATGACTCAAGGATTTCGAAAGAGATACGGATACTTCAATTTTATCGGATGTTTACGCTCCTAATGGATTCGTTTCTTCGTATGGCATTCCAGCGAACCTTCATTATCGGGATACGGTTTTGTTTCGTATGTTTAATCTCTATATTTATGGTTTCGAATGATTCCTCCATGAGGTTCATACTTTCGCTGATTTCGGTCACATCAAAGGAATTACTAGGGTTTCTTTGAGGTGGATCGAAATGGTAATTTATTCGAGGAAAGGGGATATCGGTTTTGATAGTCAACTCATCAAGTTGACTAGATAACTGTTGCATTACAGCTGGCGCTAATCGACATGGGGGTTTGGCTACGAGGGTAGTTCCAGGAATTTGATCGATGTGAAACTTCAACCTGACGTTCGGAAAGAGTTCCTGGAGCTATAGAGGAAATACATCATAAAAGTCATAGATTTCGGGGACATTCTCGAGGTCTCTAACTTCCTTTTTCTCGTTGTTAGACATCTCGACGGTAGACGTTTCGGTTACTACTAGAGGACTAAGGTTAACGTGATGTTTGATTCAATGGATAACATATTCTCTCCAACAATATAATCAAAAAAGTTTGCAAGTATAAGGGCTGTCGGGGAAGAATATACCTGTGGCAACGGTGGGATCAGCGGCCGCCTCACCTTGTCCTATAGCTAGGACTCTTACTGCGCTGCCAGTTGCTGCAGCTTTGGGGCAATTTCTCTTGAAATGCCCTACTTCTCCGCAACCGTAGCAGGCCTGACCGACACCTGCTCCGAATGATTGGTTGGTTGATAGGGTTGGTTTTCTGCAGCTTCGAGCAAGGTGGCCCTTCTTGCCACAGTTGCTGCAGAGTCTTTCGCGACATGGCCCAGGAGTGCGATGATGGTAGTTGCACTTGTCGCACCAGGGAAGGGTACCGGTATATCCACTGGTAGGAGTCTGAGCTGTGGATCCAATGGCAGAGACAGCTGCAGGGACAGTAGCAGCGTGGACTGCTATTGTTTGCTGTTTCTTAGAAGATCCCTGTGTACTTTGGGCCTTCCGCTTGTTCCAGAATTCCTTTTTACTTCCACCACTACCCTTAGTTAGCCCAGGAGCGGTGGTCTCCTCATCGGGGTTATCTTCGTGCTCGATCAGGATTTGCGCAAGACATTTGGCACTATCATAGGTGTCTGGCTTCGCAGCCAAGACATATCCCTTGGTTGGCTGGGTCAACCCCTAGATGAATCTCTCAATATTTTTACTCTCCGAGGTAACCATTCACGGGCAGAGTAGCGCCAGGTCATCGAACCTTGAAGTATAAGAGGCTATGTCGGAACCTTGCATCTTTAGATTGCATAGTTCATGTTCTAACTTTTGCATCTCGCCCCGTGTGCAGTACTCGGCAAGAAGAAGAACCTACATGGTCTCCCAACCCATAGCATTAGCTACAGGTAAATTTAAGGATTTGACTCGGCCGTTCCACGAAGTCAAGGCTTTATCAGTGAAGGTATAAGCGGCGAACTTCACTTTATCCGATTCAGAGCAAGCACAAATTTCGAAAATAGATTCGATTTGCGGCTGGGGACCACCTCCTGAACTACCGGGGTTCATTTGCGACATGGCAGCTATCATTGCGGCAGTAATAACTGCCTGAAGTGATACAAGATCAAATTGAGGAGGAGGTGGTGGTGGCGGAGGGTTGCTGTTGTTATTCTTTGAACTGGGTCTTTTTCTTGGAGGCATCTTGATCTAAAAAGATCAGGAAAGAGAGGTTTATAAGTCCTCTGAATTGAATCAAGAGATATGATACAAGGGATATCTCATTATGACGGATATAGAATTCTATTAAGCGATAAAGAAGGAAAGAGTTATCAAATTAGATAAATTGTCGCTAAAGGAATAATTGAGGAGTAATGCTGGAATTCGGATTTCTACAAAGAATTTGGCTAGAGAAATACTCCCATAGTATTTCATGATTCGCTGTGACGAAGATTCGTTGTTTGGGTATTGGGTAAGTTTTAGGCATGCCGCTCACCACAGTCACTCCCAAGAACATGTTGGCCGTGTCTCGAACGAATATAGTTGGCCAGACTATATTGATCCTAGACACGACTACATAACTGCCCAGGTTTAACCGTAGCGTACAACACCCGTTTACATATGTTTTGTTCTACTTGTAGTTATGGATCTCGATGGTTAGGTATACTTGTATACTTTTGAAAATACTTATACTTTGAAGTATACTTTTAGTTCAGAGCACTTAGGCACCTTAGTGTTTATAGTCTTATACCACGTAAGGTCTGGTATAATTAGTTCACTATAAAAAAGGGCTCTGATACCAATCTATCACACCCCGAAAACCAAGGCGGAAACATTTCCCGGGCGGACTCCACGTTGAGTATCAAATCCAATGCACATAGTAAGCAAAGTAAACAACCATTACATTACATGTTGGAATTTACATTTGTTCAAAAGTAAAGTATTACAAGTGTTATACATAGGTATATATGAACAAAAGATAAGACGAGATCTTCAGTACGCTCCGTCTTTTCCAAAAAGGATCGATGGGTACCTGTCTAACGCAAATCTGAGAATACAAGCAGCTTGAAAATCAACATAAAGCTGGTGAGTTCATAAGATGTTTGTTTTATGAAAATGTTTAAGTTTCCTTTGGCTTTCCGAAATATTACGAACCCAAGAATATCCCATATTTTCTTAAAAGTAATGTTTGGTTAACCATTTTCTTACACGATTCTGATTATGTATAATTGTTATCCCAGGAAAATCATATATTTTCCTACAAGTAAAGTTTTAGTTAAAGACCGCATTCTATAGTTTTACACAAAAAAGTGTTCAGTGAAAATCATGGGATTACTATCCCGTACCAGTTATAAGATAGTTTGATATACAAAAAACTATAGATAGATATAGATTGAAAATCATAGGACTATCATCCCGTACTAGATATAGATTGAAAACCATGGGACTATCATCTCGTACTAGATATAGATTGAAAACCATAGGACTATCATCCCGCACTAGATATAGATTGAAAACCATAGGACTATCATCCCGTACAAGATATAGAGTGAAAACCATGGGACTATCATCCCGTACTAGATATAGGATACAAAACCATGGGGCTACCATCCCGTAGTAGATATTAGAACTATAGATAGACAGTAGATATGAAATTCAATCTCTGAATAAACTTATATTAAAACGTATTGTGAGTCGGGTAACAATGATAATACGGCAACGAGACCTCCTTGACGTTTGTCAGACGTCGGACGATATCTAGAATTTGTCACCCCAGGCGTGCTCGCCTAGCTGTAGCTAGCAGTTTAGGTGTGTGATTGTCAGTCCCGAATAGATCTATCAACAAATTCCACGCTCTCCCTCCAGGAGACTCTGGTTACACTTTTAGGGAGGATTTAATGATAATGATGACGAACCTCACAAGCTAGTATTATATTATTCACGGTGTTCTTGAATGTTATCAAACATACTAATCGTTTAGAAACGTAATACAATACAAACAGTTTGATACAATGAAATGATCTGGCAATATAATCTAAATTAAACAGAGATAAACGGAATCAGACATAGTTTATCTATTTACTTTACGTAAGTCTATATTCGTAAAACAAGAACTAAAGATCCCAAATTATTCCCATATTAATTTAATTGGTTTGATTGTTTCCTTTACTGAAATTCACGTAGTTATAGTTGAGAAAACATCCCTTATGCTCAACATAATACATAAGAGGTAAAGATATCTAAAGGTTAGCCAGATATTTATAAAAATATATCAGTTTTAGGTTTTTGAAAACATTTGTAGTTTTGCTTGTATTCCCCCCTGAAAACATTGAAAAACACGGAAAAAGACGTAGGGGTATGAACTCACCAATCGCGGAATGTGTCGGTTTGGATGCTAAACGTCAGTTCAAGCCTTGAAAACGCGCGAGGTTCCTATGTAATGTGAAATGATACAAATTTGTATCTAATTCGACTTTAATTCACGAATTAGATATGATTATTTACTCTAGGATGCAAAAACACCTCAAATCAAGCGTTTGGAGCGACCCGGGTGACATCTAAGGACGTATATGGCTTGAATATCGAGTTTACTCTTCAAGAGTAAACTCCTTATGGAGTTCTCGGCCCTAATACCATGTCCACATGAGTTCACGGCCGTGAACTCATGGATAATGGGTTTTAAGGTGCTCAATGGTCTTATTTCACTTGGGAAAATTGGCTAGGATCAAATCTAGGCATATGAATGGATTTAACCCACATATGGACTATTTAATGGAGTTTATGGCAGTAAACTAGGAGTTTATGGCAGTAAACTCCCCCATACCCATTCCTTATGTGTTTTGGTGGTGCTAGGACAATCACATGTGATTTAAACTCATTTTACAAGCCTTGGATGGAATTTAGGGCATCATTTGACCATGTTTTAAGAGTTTAAGGCCCAGGAACCCATCCTTGGGGGGTTTACGGATGTGAACTCCTAAGGGAGGGGTTTTCATTGTGTTTA
The DNA here is from genome assembly GCF_002870075.4 of Lactuca sativa. Lineage (NCBI taxonomy): Eukaryota > Viridiplantae > Streptophyta > Magnoliopsida > Asterales > Asteraceae > Lactuca > Lactuca sativa. Next base: position 8,625,344 of record NC_056627.2, read on the forward strand.
AGGCTTGTAATTCGTTTGTGGTTGATTCTAGAATTTATTCCAAGGTTATTGGTGTGTTTAAATGGCATTTTAACACTTCAAAATGAGTTTACTCCCCATGAAGAGGTGTTTACGGCCCAATCATGTTATTGGGCAGTAGACTCATGTTTACTCCCCAAAAGTCAAGTTCAAGGTGTTCTATGTCCGGTCCATAAAGCCATTAAGCGATATCTAAGCTCCAAACCTCCATGGATCTCATCGGAAATGTTTGATGCTTCTTGGGGCTTCTTTGGCGACCGTGAAGTCACCGGATGAATTGCTGAGTAGATAGATCAGATCCGGACGCGGCTGTTGCTCCGCGGCGATACGGACTCGACCCGCTCCTACCCACCCCGGGGCACCATAGCATGTCGGGAATAAGGGGGGACATACTGGACGTAACCACTCCCTTGGTTGGGGGCTGTGCCGCCCCGCCTTTCGATCGATACACAGTTGAGGAGGCCGTTGATTGGAAGGGTTTTTGGGCTCCAAAACCCAATTTGTATGAGTTCACAGCCTAGGACTGTTCTAGGGCCGTAAAATCATGATAATGGTCCTCTTCCATGATTTGAACACGAAAATGAAGGTCTAAGATGTTATACTAGGAGTTAGGGTAGTTACCTTGGTGATTTGGAGCTTAAATTTGATGATTTTGGACCTAAATCTTGAGTTTGAGGAGAGAGGTTAGAGAGAGAGAGAGTAGTGAGAGAGAGTAAAAGCTTCAAATGAAGTCTTTTGAGCTTTAAATATGTCCTAAGTTCGGGACACGGTGGAATTCTACCCGATACCGACATTAGACGTTGATTTTGGTCGCACCCGATTAAGTTGCCGTTACCCGATATGGTCGAAACTACAATTTTTCTAATTGATAATTTGGAATATTTTCTTGAGTTATTAACGTGTTTGGATACCAATTAATTCATAATAGAAGCCTAAAAAACAATGACTTAATTTAAAACTTTAACAGAAACGATTCAAAAAAGACGAACTTTGTGGACGGAAACGGGTTACGGCGATGGAGCAAACTTCGGGTTGTCTCATTATCCCCCCGTTAGAGGGAATTTCGTCCCGAAATTCAAACTTTAAACACGACTCAAGGATTTCGAAAGAGATATGGATACTTCAATTTTATCGGATCTTTATGCTCCTAATGGATTCGTGTCTTTGTATAGCATTCCAGCGAACCTTCGTTATCGGGATACGTTTTTTTTCGTATGTTTAATCTCTCGATTTATGGTTTCGAATGATTCCTCCATGAGGTTCAAACTTTCGCTGATTTTGGTCACATCGAAGGAATTACTAGGGTTTCTTTGAGGTGGATTGAAATGGTAATCTATTCGAGGAAAGGGGATATCGGTTTTGATGGTCAACTCATCAAGCTGACTAGATAAGTCTTGCATTACAGTAGTCGCTAATCGACATGGGGGATTGGCTACGAGGGTAGTTCCAGGAATTTGATCAATGTGAATCTTCAACCTGACGTTCGGAAAGAATTCCTGGAGCTATACAGGAAATACATCAGGAAAGTCACAAATTTCAGGTCCTTTTTCTCGTTGTTAGACATCTCGACGGTAGACATTTCGGTTACTACTGGAGGACTAAGGTTAAGGTGATGTTTGATTCAACGGATAACAAATTCTCTCCAATAATATAATGAAAAAAGTTTGCAAGTATAAGGGCTGTCGGGGAAGAATATACATATGGCAACGGTGGGATCAGCGGCTGCCTCACCTTGTCCTATAGCTAGGACTCTTACTGCGCTGCCAGTTGTTGCTGCTATGGGGCAATTGCTCTTGAAATGCCCTAGTTCGCCGCAACCGTAGCAGGCCTGACCGACACATGCTCCGGATGATTGGTTGGTTGATTGGGCTGGTTTCTGCACCTTCGAGCAAGGTGGCCCTTCTTGCCACAGTTGCTGCAGAGTCTTTCGCGACATGGCCCAGGAGTACCATGATGGTAGCTGCACTTGTCGCACCAGGGAAGGGTACCGGTATATCCACTGGTAGGAGTCTGAGTTGTGGATCCAATGGCAGAGACAGCTGCAGGGACAGTGGTGATGGGTTTTGGCCATATGAACATTCCTATGTGCACATGCAACCCTAATGCTTGGATCTAGGTTTCTCTAATTGAACATACATTGAATCCAAGACTCCTAATGGCTAATATACAATAACAATAATATGAAATCAGAGATTAGAAGTTTACCTTGAATCACTTGCTTGATCTTGTTGTCCTTGAGGCTTTAGAGTCTTAATTGTCACTCCTCTAATGGCTTACAAACACCAACTAGCAAGGAGGATGATTTGAGAGAGAGGAAGGAAGATAAATTCGGCCAGGGTTTCTTCTCTAAGCACAAGTCACAAAATCCCTTAGCCCTTGGGGTCTATTTATACTTGTAAGGCTCCTAGGGTTTCACTCTTAAACCTTAATTGGCTAACTTAAGCCCTAAGCAATCCAAATCCTTTCCATGATAAGCCTTGGAGGATTTTATGGCTATCCTTAGCCCTAGAAATCGTCCACCCCTTATCCATAAAGGATATATTGCCTAAAGTGCAACTATTAAACAATTGACAGTTTATACCCCTTTATTTAATTAATCTCTTTAAGTCACCAAATTAATTCCTAATAAATTTATGACTTATATTAATCAAATAATAATATTATTATTCCATATATTATTCTTATAATATATTAATAATATTCCTTCTCATAATAAATCATCCTGTCAAGTTGCTATGGTGAAGGCAACCCAAAAGGACCATGTTCAACCGGGTCAAATACTTGCCTAATATAGTTGTAGCCTTAGACACTATTCCAACAGTCTCCCACGTGGATAAGTGTAGTAACTATATATACAAGTATATTCCGATTACCAATCGTAGCTCTCAAAGACGCTGTCAAACTCTGATCTAATCAATCTTGTCCTTTAGATAAGGGATCGTACAGTACTCTGTTTACACATCATGCTCACAATTCTATGGAACAATTTGTCTAGCATTTTGTTTCTCGATCTCCGATTCATTTGACATAAAACTTAATCGAACACATCAATTCAATTCTGGCCGGGCCCGACACATCAGTCAAATCAAATCATCGAGCGGCCGAGATATCGCTTTTACCCTCTTGGGATAAAAGTAACAGATAAACTTCGACTTATATGCATTTACTTATTCATTAATCAGCCATACACAACAATGTGTTTTATAACATCAAGTTACTGATGCGGTTTCGCATTATCAATGTACAACCAATCAACAAATAAAAAACCATATATCTTGGTTTTAAGACTATATGATATTATCGTCTTGCGATCACCCCTTTTATCACATTCCATAAGGTGATTCCAGCAAGCACGGGTTTGTTCCAATGCTCAAAACTAGTTCATAAGCACTCATGAACGTTGCAACAAACTTTTGCTATGTCTAATACTATTTAATAAATCTACACACCAATCCATCACAATCTTCATTCATATCTACTTCCAACATATGAACGATTGTGGACAATTTTAACAATTCGATTATTCTTAATAAACTCAATTATTCTGGAATTCAAAACATGCAAAATGAAACAATAGTTAAACAATTAACATAAGACAGTAACATTACTCATAAATAACACTCTTTTATTTAATCATCAAATGTTAATTACATTTATCTATTACACGTTTCTAATATTATCTAATCTATACTAATAACATCCTTCAGCCCAATACTCCTAGCATGCTGCAAATGCTTAACCCTACTCAGTCCCTTCATAAGCAGATCTGTTGGGTTATCTTCTGATGATATCCTCTTCACTACGAGTTGTCCTTCTTCTACACGATGTCTAATAAAGTGATATTTTCTGTCGATATGTCTAGATCTACCATGATCCCTCGGTTCCTTGGTCAAGGCAACCGCTCCTTCATTATCACAGAAAATCTCCTTGGGCTCCTTTATGGCGGGTACAACTCCAAGATCACCGATGAAGTTCTTGAACCATATTGCCTCCTTCGACGCTTCGCTCGTTGCAATGTACTCTGATTTACACGTTGAATCAGCTATGGTTTCCTGCTTGGAACTTTCCCAAGTCACTGCTCCTCCATTCAGGGTAAAGACCCAGCCCGACTGCGAACGGTAGTTGTCCCTGTCGGTCTGAAAGCTGGCGTCACTATACCCTCGCACCTTCAAGTCATCACTCCCTCCGAGGACTAAGAACCATTCATTCGTCCTCCGAAGGTACTTAAGGATATTCTTAACCGCAATCCAATGAGCTCTGCCAGGGTTCCCTTGATATCTATTGACCATGCTCAAAGCAAAGGCTACATCACGACGAGTACAAGTCATAGCATACATGATTGAGCCAACTGCGGAAGCGTATGGTACTTGGCTCATTTCTGCTATTTCAGCTTCGGTACTTGGACTTTGAGTCTTACTTAACTTGGCATTACTTTGTATTGGTAATTCTCCCTTCTTCGAGTTTTCCATACTAAAACGTTTTAGTACCTTATCTAAGTAAGTGTTCTGACTAAGTCCTATTAGTCTCTTACTTCTTTCTCTCACTATCCTTATTCCCAAAATATAGGAAGCCTCTCCGAGGTCCTTCATAGCGAAGCATTTCCCGAGCCATGACTTAACCTCCTGCAGAGTCGGGACGTCGTTTCCTATGAGCAATATCTCATCGACATATAGAACGAGGAAGCTTACAATACTCCCACTGGCTTTGACATATACACATGATTCATCTTCGCTTCGTACAAATCTAAACTCTTTGACTTTCTCACTGAAGCAGAGATTCCATCTGCGAGACGCTTGCTTAAGTCCATAAATGGACTTCTCAAGCTTACACACTCTATTCGGATGCTTTGGATTCACAAACCCCTCTGGCTGAGCCATGTAAACATCCTCACCCAACTTCTCGTTAAAGAAAGTGGTCTTGACATCCATTTGCCAAATCTCATAATCATGAAATGCCGCAATAGCTAGCATCACTCTAATAGACTTTATCTTCGCAACTGGTGAGAAGGTCTCATCATAGTCAACTCCGGGAGTTTGAGTAAAGCCCTTCGCAACCAATCACGCCTTATACGTGTGTACTTTTCCATCCACGTCAGTCTTTTTCTTGAAGATCCATTTGCACCCAATCAACCAAATTCCAAACTTGGTTATCATACATGGATTGGATCTCGCTATCCATTGCCTCTTTCCATTTCGCAGACTCCGGGCCTGCCATGGCTTCTTTATAGCTATTAGGTTCATCAAGGTTTATTAGTGTACTATCACTAATATACGTGTCCCCTTCGGTAGTAATATGAAAACCATACAACTGGAGTTGAACTCTAACTCTTTCGGAATGTCCAAGAGGTAATGATACGTCAATCAGTTCAACCGGAGTTTCCTCCTCGGGTTGAGTGCCAGTGGTAGAGGTTCCTTCATCTATCGACTCTTGAATCTCTTCAAGCTTGATTTGCCTCCCACTGTCTCCTTGGCCTATGAGTTCTCGTTCTCGGAAAACGCCTCTCCTTGCAACAAAGACAACATTGTCCTTCGGTCTATAGAAGAGATATCCAAAGGATTTCTGCGGGTAGCCGATGAAAATACATCGCTCACTATGAGGTTCAAGCTTGTCGTGAGTATCTCGTCTTACGAAAGCCTCGCAACCCCAAACCTTGATATGTGCTAACGAAGGAACTTTCCCCGTCCACATCTCGTGAGGTGTTTTGGCAACCTTCTTAGTAGGGACTCGGTTAAGGATATGGGCGGAAGTCTCTAAGGCATACCCCCAAAAGGAGATAGATAGTGAAGAACGACTCATCATAGAGCGAACCATGTCCAACAAGGTTCGATTATGCCTTTCTGCCACACCATTCAACTGCGGTGTCCTAGGTGGCGTCAATTGTGAAACTAATCCACACTCCTTGAGATAATCGTGGAATTCAAGACTTAGGTACTCTCCTCCTCGAACGGATCAAAGCATCTTGATTTTCCTGCCCAATTGATTCTCCACTTTATTTTTGAACTCTTTGAACTTTTCAAAAGTTTCTGACTTTTGCTTGATTAAATAGATATACCCATATCTACTATAGTCATCGGTAAAAGTCACGTAGAAGCGGTTTCCATCCTTCGTGGTTGATCTAAACGGTCCACACACATCGGTATCTATGAGGTCCAATAATAGACCCTCACCCCTTTCGCATGTACCAGCGAAGGGTGACTTACTCATCTTTCCAAGCAAACAAGACTCGCATGTGTCATCTTCCCTAAGGTCGAATGACTCCAACAGTCCATCCTTTTGGAGTTGGGCTATGCGTTTCTTATTGACATGTCCAAGACGACAATGCCACAAGGATGCTTTATCCATACTATTGGAAGAATCCATGCATAAAACATCATTTCCTAAGTTATCAACAATCATAACAGTTTCATAAATTCCATTACACGGTATTGCTTCAAAATAAAAGACACCATTTAGATAAGCCAAAATAGAACCATTCTCATTATTAAAAGAAAATCTAAAACCTTGTCTAAACAAACCATGAAATGAAATGATGTTTCTAGCCATTTCTGGAGAATAGCAACAATTGTTCAAGTCTAAAGATAAACCATTCCTAAGCACTAAAGAATACACTCCAATCTTGGTCACAGGCGACGATCTTCTGTTCCCCATGATTAGATTTATTCTTCCATGCTCCACATCCCTATTTCTTTTTAGTCCCTGCAATTCAGAACAAATATGGTAACCACAACCGGTATCAAGGACCCAAGAAATAGCATGAGATGAATCGTTAGATTTAATTGTATATATATCTGAGAAAGATGGCTTGATCTTTCCTTCCCTTATGGCTTGTAGGTAGTCTGGGCAGCTTCTCTTCCAATGCCCTATTTTATGGCAGTGATGGCACTCTGCCTCCTTAGGGTTAGGACATGGTTTAGCAGGATCAACTTTGGTCCCACTAGAAGAGGAACCATCTTGGGACTTTCCCTTGCGGTGGTTCTTAGACTGAGCCTTCCTCTTCTTGCCTCTTCCTTGCCTAATGGCCAAAACAGGAGAAACGGGTGGATTGGGAGTGGGTGAAACAGACTTGTCCTTTAGGTTGCTTTCAGTAACCCTAAGGAGACCTTGGAGCTTGCTTAGGATGACCTCTTCCTTGTTCATGTGGTAGGTCATACTAAATTGATTGTAACACGGAGGCAAAGAGTGAAGCACCATGTCGATCGCCAAGTCTTCCCCAAAGTCAACATTCAACTTGCGAAGATGATCGACATACCTTTGCGTCTTTTGCAGGTGCACGGTAAGAGATTCTCCATGACCCATTTTAGCGGAAATCATGTTAGTGAAAATCTCGTAACGCTCTTGCCTCGCGTTCTGGTGGTATCTCTCCAATAAGTCTTGGTGCATTTCATACGGATACATGTCCTCATAGGATTTTTGGAATTCGGCATTCATGGTGGCTATCATGATGCAATGTACCTTCGTTGCATCACGCTCGTGAGTTTCAAAAGCGGTCATTTCAGCCAGAGTAGCGATTTCTAGGTTGATTTTCTCGAGCTTCTCATCTAGGACATACTCCTTGTCCTCATAGCGAGTAATTGTGCGAATGTATCTTATCCATTCGCTAAAGTTCGTCCTATCGAAAGTCACCTTTTGACAAAGGCTCATCAATGTGAATGAATTAGCAGCAGCGTTGTTGGCGTTCGACATCTACAAATAGAAAGGACAAAGATAGATTAGAATATGAATCCCTAATTATCACCCAATAAGAAAAATTAGGGCTAGGATCCAACAAAAATATTTACACATTAGAAAAGGGATGCCATAATCTAACATGCAAACAATTTGAAGGTAAGTGAATGACGATTCACTAATTATCCATCATGAAAACATAACTTTAAGTTCTAAATGCATTGAGAATTCCTAGGTTTGGATGAGATTCATTGAAACTTTTTAATGGCATGTTTAAATCTTGATATGCCCTCTCGTTTGTGACTGAGATACCGAGGATCACAAAGTGGGTGTGAATTACCATGCAAAGTTACATGGTGCCTTCATTGTAACGATCACCTATTCGATGTGCCGGTAAACCACACACGCTCCATCGGACTATGATAAACAATGAATCACCCTTTGCCACCTTTGCTTAGAACCAATTAGTGTGCCGGTAAACCACACACGCTCCACTAACTTTTTAGCAAGGGTGTAAAGTGTAATTTCATGGGATTGCATCAATTCACTTTTTCTAAAGTAACTAAGATTGGGAAATTGTTGAAAAACATGTACTTACTTTGTATTTTATATTATACTTTTAATGAAGAGATGAGGTTGCCCTATCCTACCCATTCGGCTAACGACCCTCCACTAATCAAGCAAGCGGTGGGTGTGAGTGTACACCCATTAAGCTCCATTTTATTAACAACAGCCTTATACCCACCTTATAGACCGACTTCATGAATGAGGCCTACTAACGGTAAGACTAGCATTTTAATTATATATATATATATATATATATATATATATATATATATATATATATATATATATTAATCTTGTAATATTATATTAGTATATGGTTGGATTTTAAACTTGTAAAATTCTAGGGTTTGAAATTTAAATTGTCTAAATTAAACTTTTAGTCACAATACATAAATTTCAAAACTTAAGGGCAAGTTTTAAACTTTTAAAAGCATAGAGGATCAAATAACAAATAATCTTAATTAACAATTATTCCATAATTATCCATATTTGATTTATTTAATGATTTCTTGCAAAACAATTTACCAATTTAATAAAATAATTAATCAATTATCTCATAAGGAAATAAATATTTTATTAATTGATAAATATCTTCAATTAGGTCAAAAATATACTCATATATATCATAAAATCGGATTTATATTGATCTAATATGATTAAGGCAAGTATCTTAAAGATAAACAGCAAGAAATCCCGAAGTTTCCTTTTTCTGACGCTCGAACTCGCCGAGTACCCAGATGGACTCGCCGAGTTGAGCGTACTCGCCAAGTACCACCATGGGACTCGCCGAGTTCATCAGCCAGAGGACACAAAACGATTTTTTCAACAACAAACAAGCAATCAAAGTATGAATTCAATAGAAACCAATCTAGGCTCTGATACCACTGATGGGTTTTGGCCATATGAACATTCCTATGTGCACATGCAACCCTAATGCTTGGATCTAGGTTTCTCTAATTGAACATACATTGAATCCAAGACTCCTAATGGCTAATATACAATAACAATAATATGAAATCAGAGATTAGAAGTTTACCTTGAATCACTTGCTTGATCTTGTTGTCCTTGAGGCTTTAGAGTCTTAATTGTCACTCCTCTAATGGCTTACAAACACCAACTAGCAAGGAGGATGATTTGAGAGAGAGGAAGGAAGATAAATTTGGCCAGGGTTTCTTCTCTAAGCACAAGTCACAAAATCCCTTAGCCCTTGGGGTCTATTTATACTTGTAAGGCTCCTAGGGTTTCACCCTTAAACCCTAATTGGCTAACTTAAGCCCTAAGCAATCCAAATCCTTTCCATGATAAGCCTTGGACGATTTTATGGCTATCCTTAGCCCTAGAAATCGTCCACCCCTTATCCATAAAGGATATATCGCCTAAAGTGCAACTATTAAACAATTGACAGTTTATACCCCTTTATTTAATTAATCTCTTTAAGTCACCAAATTAATTCCTAATTAATTTATGACTTATATTAATCAAATAATAATATTATTATTCCATATATTATTATTATAATATATTAATAATATTCCTTCTCATAATAAATCATCCTGTCAAGTTGCTATGGTGAAGGCAACCCAGTAGGACCATGCTCAACCCGGTCAAATATTTGCCTAATATAGTTGTAGCCTTAGACACTATTCCAACAAGTGGCAGCGTGGACTGCTATTGTTTGCTATTTCTTAGAAGATCCCTGTGTACTTTGGGCCTTTCGCTTGTTCCAGAATTCCTTTTTACTTCCACCACTACCCTTAGTTAGCCTAGGAGCGGTGGTATCCTCATCGGGGTTATCTTCGTGATCAATCAGGATTTGCGCAAGATATTTGGCGCTGTCATAGGTGTCTGGCTTCGCAGCCAAGACATTTCCCTTGGTTGGCTGGGTCAACCCCCAGATGAATCTCTCAATCTTTTTACTCTCCGGGGTAACCATTCCCGGGCAGAGTAGCACCAGGTCATCAAACCTTGAAGTATAAGAGGCTATGTCAGAACCTTGCATCTTTAGATTCCATAGTTCATGTTCTAACTTTTGCATCTCGCCGCGTGGGCAGTACTCGGCAAGAAGAAGATCCTTCATGGTCTCCTAACCCATAGCATTAGCTATAGGTAAAGTTAAGGATTTGACTCGGCTGTTCCACCAAGTCAAGGCTTTATCAGTGAAGGTACAAGCGGCAAACTTCACTTTATCCGATTCAGAGGAAGCACAAATTTCGAAAATAGATTCGATTTTCTAAAACCATCGAGTTAGGGAAATGACATCTCCAGTGCCATCGAAGGATGTGGGTTTCACGTTCATAAAATCTTTATAGGAACACTCCTTCTGGTGTCCCTGGCTACTTCCCTGGTTTTGTGGCTGGGGACCACCTCCTGAACTACCGGGGTTCATTTGCAACATGGCTGCTGTCATTGCGGTAGTAATAACTGCCTGAAGTGATACAAGATCAAATTGAGGAGGAGGTGGGGGTGGCGGAGGGTTGCTGTGGTTATTCTTTGAACTGGGTCTTTTTCTTGGAGGCATCTTGATCTAAAAAGATCAGGAAAGAGAGGTTCATAAGTCCTCTAACTTGAATCAAGAGATATGATACAAGGGATATCTTATTATGACGGATATAGAATTCTATTAAGCAATTAAGCAGGAAAGAGTTATCAAAGCGGATAAATTATCGCTAAAGGAATGATTGAGGAGCAACGCTGGAATTAGGATTTCTACAAAGAATTTGGCTAGAGAAATACTCCCATAGTATTTCATGATTCGCTGTGACGACGGTTCGTTGTTTGGGTATTGGGTAATTTTTAGGCATGCCGCTCACCACAGTCACTCCCAAGCACATTTCGGCCGTGTCTCGAACGAATATAATTGGCCACGCTATATTGATCCTAGACACGACTACATAACTGCCCAGGTTTAACCGTAGCGTACAACACCCGTTTACATGTGTTTTGTTCTACTTGTAGTTACGGATCTCGACGGTTAGGTATACTTGTATACTTTTGAAAATACTTATACGTTGAAGTATACTTTTAGTTCAGAGCACTTAGGCCCCTTAGTGTTTATAGTCTTATACCATGTATGGTCTGGTATACTTGGTTCACTATAAACAAGGGCTTTGATACCAATCTGTCACACCCCGAAAACCAAGGCGGAAACATTTTCGGGGCGGACTCCACGTTGAGTATCAAATCCAATGCACATAGTAAGCAAAGTAAACAACCATTACATTACATATTGGTATTTACATTTGTTCAAAAGTAAAGTATTACAAGTGTTATACATAGGTATATATGAACAAAAGATAAGACGAGATCTTCAGTACGCTCCGTCTTTTCCAAAAAGGATCGCTGGTTACCTGTCTAACGCAGACCTGAGAATACAAGCAATTAGAAAATCAGCATAGAGCTGGTGAGTTCATAAGATGTTTGTTTTTCTGAAAATGTTTAAGTTTCCTTTGGTTTTCTGAAAGATTACAAACCCAAGAAAATCCCATATTTTGTTAAAAGTAATGTTTGGTTAACCGTTTTCTTACACGATTCTGATTATGTCTAATTGTTATCTCAGGAAAATCCTATATTTTCCTACAAGTAAAGTTTTAGTTAAAGACCACATTGTATAGTTTTACACATAAAACTATTTACTGAAAATCATGGGATTACTATCCCGTACCAGTTATAAGATAGTTTGATATACACAAAACTATAGATAGATATAGATTGAAAATCATAGGACTATCATCCTGTACTAGATATAGATTGAAAACCATGGGACTATCATCTCGTACTAGATATAGATTGAAAACCATAGGACTATCATCCCGTACTAGATATAGATTGAAAACCATAGGACTATCATCCCGTACTAGATATAGATTGAAAACCATGGGACTATCATCTCGTACTAGATATAGGATACAAAACCATGGGACTACCATCCCGTACTAGATATAAGAACTATAGATAGAAAGTAGATATGAAATTGAATCCGTGAATAAAATTATATTAATACGTATTGTGAGTCGGGTAACCATGCTATTACGACAACGAGACCTCCTTGATGTTTGTCAGACGTCGGACGATATCCAAAATTTGTCACCCCAGGCGTGCCCGCATAATTGTACCTAGCAGTTTAGGTGTTGGATTGTTAGTCCCGAATAGATCTATCCACAAATTCCACGCTCTCCTTCCAGGAGACTCTGGTTACACATCCGGGGAGGATTTACTGATAATGATGACGAACCTCACAAGCTAGTATTATATTATTGACGGTGTTCTTGAACGTTATCAAACTTACTAATCGTTTAGAAACATAATACAATACACACCGTTTGAGACAATGAAATGATCTGGCAATATAATCTAAATAAAAAACAGTGATAAACTGAATCAGACATAGTTTATCTATTTACTTTACGTAAGTCTAGATTCATAAAACAAGAACTAAAGATCCCAAATTATTCCCATAATAATTTAATAAGTTTGATTGTTTCCTTTACTGAAATTCACGTAGTTATAGTTGAGAAAACATCCCTTATGCTCAACATAATACATAAGAGGTAAAGATATCTAAAAGTTAGCTAGATATTTATAGAAATACATCAGTTTTAGGTTTTTGAAAACATTTGTAGTTTTGCTTGTATTCCCCCCTGAAAACATTGAAAATCACAGAAAAGGCGTAGGGGTATGAACTCACCAATCGCGGAATGTGTCGGTTTGGATGCTAAACGTCAGTTCAAGGCTTGAAAACGTGCGCGGTTCCTATGTAATGTGAAATGATACACATTTGTATCTAATTAGACTTTAATTCACTAATTAGATATGATTATTTAATCTAGGATGCGAAAACACCTCAAATCAAGCGTTTGGAGCGACCCGAGTGACATCTAAGGACGTATATGGCTTGAATATCGAGTTTACTCTTCAAGAGTAAACTCCTTATGGAGTTTTCGGCCCTAAGACCATGTCCACATGAGTTCACTGCCGTGAACTCATGGATGATGGTTTTAAGGTGCTAAATGGTCTTATTTCACTTGGGAAAATCGGCTAGGATCAAATCTAAGGCAAATGAATGGATTTAACCCACATATGGACCATTTAATGGAGTTTATGGCAGTAAACTAGGAGTTTACGGCCGTAAAATCCACCATACCCATTCCTTATGTGTTTTGGTGGTGCTAGGACAATCACATGTGATTTAAACTCATTTTACAAGCCTTGGATGGAATTTAGGGCATCATTTGACCATGTTTTAAGAGTTTACGGCCCAGGAACCCATCCTTGGGGGGTTTACGGTCGTGAAATCCTAAGGGATGGGTTTTCATTGTGTTTAAGGCTTCTAATTCGTTTGTGGTTGATTCTAGAATTTATTCCAAGGTCATTGGTGTGTTTAAATGGCATTTTATCACTTTAAAATAAGTTTACTACCCATGAAGAGGAGTTTATGGCCCAAGCATGTTCTTGGGCAGTAAACTCATGTTTACTCCCCAAAAGTTAAGCTCAAGGTGTTCTAAGTCTGGTCCATTAAGCCATTAAGCCATATGTAAGCTCCAAAGGTCGATTGGAAGGGTTTTTGGGCTCCAAAACCCAATTTATATGAGTTCACGGCCTAGGACTGTTCTAGGGCCGTAAACTCATTATAATGGTCTTATTCCATGATTTGAACACGAAAATTAAGGTCTAAGATGTTATACTAGGAGTTAGGGTAGTTACCTTGGTGATTTGGAGCTTAAATTTGATGATTTTGGACCTAAATCTTGAGTTTGGGGAGAGAGGTTAGAGAGAGAGTAGTGAGAGAGAGTAAAAGCTTCAAATGAGGTCTTTTGAGCTTTAAATAGGTCCTAAGTTCGGGACACCGTGGAATTCTACCCGATACCGACATTAGACGTGGCTTTTGGTTGCACCCGATTAAGTTGTCGTTACCCGATATGGTAAAAACTACAATTTTTCTAATTGATAATTTGGAATATTTTCTTGAGTTATTAACGTGTTTGGATACAAATTAAGTCATAATAGAAGCCTCAAAAACAATGACTTAATTTAAAACTTTAACGGAAACGATTCAAAAAAGACGAACTTTATGGACGGAAACGGGTTACGGCGATGGAGCAAACTTCGGGTTGTCACAACAGAGGTCTAACATTTCCTCCCATAAAGAAGCTTAAATAGCAGCGTAATGATACTGGAGTGATAACTATTAGTGTATGAAAACTCAACTAGGGGTAGGTAGGAATACCATCTCCCATCGAAATCGATCACATGGGCTCGCAACAAATCCTCGAGCATCTGAATGGTCCTCTTTCTCTGGCAATCATTTTGCGGCTGATAAGAAATGCTAAAGTGCAATCGTGTACCTAGTTCCTCATGGAACCTCTGCAACAAACTGCAAAGTGAACCGGATATCCCGATCTGATACAATAGAAACTAAAGCACCATGACAGGAGATGATCTCACACACATATACATTGGCCAATTTTTTGGCCAATGAAATCTCTCGAATAGCTAAGAAGTGGGCACTCTTGGTCAGATGGTCCACTATCACCCAAATTGCATTGAACCCCTTAGTCTTCCGAGGTAGCTTGGTTTTTAAATCCCTGATGATGTGCTCCAATTTATATATGGGAACCTCCAAAGGATGAAACTTTCCATACGACCCCTGGTGCTTAACCTTGACCATCCGACAGGTCAACCACCTTTCAACATACCAGACTATCTCCCAATTCATTTATGACCACCAGTATTGTATCATAAATCTAGATACATCTTGGTGGGCCCAGGATGTATCAAAAATCTAGACTTGTGTTCCTCCTCCAGAACAGTCTTCCTGATCCCACCAAAATCTGGTACGCAAACTTGACCACATCGGGTCAACAATCCACGGTTGTCAGTAGAAAACTTGTTAATCTTAGCCCCAAGTCTCTCCTGATTCTAGTTCTCCTTCTTGAATCCCATGGCCTGAGCCTCTCTAATCAAATTTAGAAGCGAAGAGTCGATAAAATCCTTATACATAGCCTCCCAACAAAATAAATAGCTGACTTGCGGCTCAAAGCATCAACGACCACATTCTCTTTTTGTGGGTGGTAAAGAATCTTGCAGTCATAATCCTTGACCACATCAAGCCACCTACACTGTCTCATATTCATATTTGGCAGATCCATGAGATATCTCAAACTCTTGTGATCCATGTAGATGGTACACTATACCCCATAAAGATAATGCCACAAAATCTTGAGATCAAACACCACTGCTGCCAACTCCAAATCGTGTGATGGATATTGGACTTCAGGCAACTTCAGCTACCTAGAAGCATACATAATAAACCTCCCTCGCTGCATAAGAATAACCCCTAGATCGGTGATGAAAGCATCACAATAAACAACAAAATTCTCAACACCCACAGGAAGCATCAACATTGGGACCTCACATAACTTCTGCCATTGTGTCTCGAATGCAACCTACTAGTCAGGCCCCCAAACGGAATCCATGCTCTTCCTCGTCATACGAGTGAGGCGTATGACCACCATGGAGAAATCATGAATGAATCTCTGATAATACCAGATTAAACCCAAAAAACTCATGATCACTGATGGAGACTTCGAAACCTCCCACTTCATCATGGCCTCAATCTTGGCTGGGTCAACCATAATCCCGTTCTAGTTAACAAGGTTTCCGGAGAAATGGACCTCCCCAAAATTCACACTTTGAGAACTTGGCATATATATGTTACCGCCTCAAAAATCCCATAAGCTCTCAAAGGTGCCCCTCATGTTGGTCCGTGGTCTTCAAATAGACGAGGACAACATCAATAAAAGCAATGACTGATCGATCGAGCATCGGCTTGCACACTCGATGCATCAAATCCATAAATGTTGCAGGCATATTGGTGAGCGCAAACGTCATCACCGCAAACTCGTAATGACATTAACGAGTCTAAAATGCGGTATTCTCTCCATCCTCCTCTCTAGCCCTCATCTAATGATACATTGACCTCAAATCAATCTTGGAGAACCAACATACACCTTGCAATTGATCGAAGAGGTCGTTATTCTGCCAAAGTGGATAACAGTTCTTCACTTTTAACTTGTTCAACTCCCGTAAATCAATGCACATTCGGTGTGTACTATCCTTCTTCTTAACAAGCAAGATCAGTGCTCCTCACGAGGAATTTATTGGTCTAATAAACTGCTTGCCCAACAGCTCCTGAAGCTAAAAGGACAACTCTTGCATCTCAGGTGGCGCCAATCGATGTGATGCCTTAGCAATTAGTGAAACACCGGTAACCAAATCAATCTTGAACTCAACCTACCTCTCAGGAGGCACTCTGGGTAACTCCTTCGAGAAAACATCTACAAACTCTCTAACTACTGGCACAACCACAACCAAAACCTCCTTCCCAACTTGATTGTCAACCACATACGCTAGGTAACCCAAACACCCACGTTGAAGACACCGCCGAGGCCTACCTACAGAACAAAACGCTGCTCCAATCCTGGTACCCTCTCCATAAATGACCAGTTATCCCCCACTTAGTGTTCAAACTATCACTTATTGACCTTCGCAACCAATATTGCTCAACCACTCCATACCTACTATCACGTATACATTCCCCATGGAAAGGGGGATCAGATCAATTGTGTAAAACACCCCAAAAATCTATATAACACAACCACGATAAACGCTCGATGTAGAAACCCCATATCCATTAGCGATAGAAACCCATAACAGAAACTCCAACTCTCCCAAAGTCATCTCAAAACTCCTACTGAAAGTATGAGACAGAAAAGATCGACTTGCATCCGAGTCAAAAAGCACAAGAGCAGACATGGATTTCACTAAGAAGGTACCTAGTAGAATTATAAACATAAGCATATCATAACATAACTGAAAAAATAATAAATTAAAATATACCAGTAACGACGTCTGGCGCCACCATGGCCTCCTCCGCTATGAGTTGGAAAGCATGACCCCGAGCCATCGGGGGTCCCCCTGCCTTGCCATCCATCCGTGATCTGAAGGGTATAAGTAAATGGTGCCTGAACGGGCCTACCCTTAATCAAGGTACATTGGGCCTTCACATGGACCACTTGCTCGTAATGGTAGCATATCCTGCTACTTGGCGTTGGGGTCTGCTAGCGACAATGCCTCGCATAGTGCCCCTCGCCACATTTGTGGCATCCAGAATAAGAATATCGGAAAACACCATCATGAGCCTTGCTTCACTTGCTACAAGTGCGGACCCTTTGGCCTCCTGATCGTGAATCAACGAGCTTAAATGGCTTCGGTGTTGTCTGTAACTAAACAATAGACTGTCGTTGCTCCTTTGTCTGGATCTCCATCTCAATCTCCTGACTCCTCGCGGCATTTTTGAAGCTCGGCGAGGGTACCGTAACACTGGATGGACATGAACTGTCGGATTTACGTCTTGAGCATCCTCAAGTACCGAGTCATCTGGTTCTATTCTAAAGCAGCAAAAATCTGGGAAACACATATCCCTCTTCGTGAACATCTTGGTGATCTTTGTCACCGTCTCAGTCGTTTGTCGCATGTCTAGGTACTCCTAATCCAATTTGTCCCTCTCCACCAGGGGAACATATCTAATATGGAACATCTTCGAGAATTGCTCCCAAGTAACAGAAACCCTTTGCTCAAGAGTATATGAACCAGTCACCAATCTACACTAATCCTTCGCCCCTAACCGAAGAAGGTTCAGGGTGCACTTGACCTTCTGGTAATCCGGGATAGAACATGTGAAGAAAAAAACATCCACACCAGACAACCACCTCATCACCACAACCGGGTCCTTGAACCCATCAAAATCTGGGGGCTTTGTGTTGTCACAGTCTTGATACTGGATTGATCTCTCCCCTTAAACCCCTGCAGAAGCAACAATTGTTGGATTAGGTGTCTAAGCCCATAACTATAATTGGTATGTACTTGAATTGATAGCAACACAGTCCTTTTGGGTTGCCCTCAAACCTAGCAACCGGACATGGAAATTATGAAAGGAGAGATATTAATTTATTATAAGGTTAATAAATTAATATAAATGAATTTATTAATATGTTAAAAGATTAATATATTAATTACAAATCATTATGTTTAATTAATATTTAACCAGAAATTAATTAGAATTAATTTTGGGGTTAAAAGAATTAATTATAAAGTGTAAGGACTAGTTTGCAATTAACTGATAGTTGAATGGAATGATCCAGAACCCCCTTGGAAGGAGGTGGACGAAAACCCTAGGGGAAACCATAGAGAATTCGTCCAAGGGGTCCAAGATAAGGCCATTGAGTTTTGCTTAGGCTCTAAGCAAAGGATAACTAGGGTTTCCCCTAAACCCTAGATCCTTCAACTATATAAGGAGCCTCCTGGTTCACATTTAAGGACACTGATTTCTTTGGAAGAAACCCTAGCCAAATTGCATACTCCCTCCCCCCTCTCTTCTATTTTCTTTCTTGTTAGTTTGGGTGTGATTCCATTAGAGGCATTACACTTGTGGTGCTATGCTTCCAAGAAGATCAAGATCAAGATCAAGGGAATTATCAATTGTTTGCTATAACAATTGAAAGGTATGTAACTCCTAACCCTATTTTACTATTTTCAAAAATAGCCTCCTCCTCTAGGGTTCTTGTTTTGCAATTCAAAGTTGTATGTTCAATAGCTAAAACATAGATCCAAAGGAGGTTGCATGTTAACTTAGGAATTGTTTTCTAGTTTATTTGTTTTACCTAAAACCCATCAGTGGTATCAGAGCCATTGTTTGTTTTAAATTGAATTGTTATAATTGTTGAATTGCAAATTAGGGTTTATAGCAATTAAACCCTAAAGGCCATTTTTTCGATTTTTAGGGTTGTGGATAAAAGGGTTTTCGAAAACCCTAGCCTCCAAAGAACCCTAATCGAAATTAGGGTTAGGGTTATGAAAACCCTAGCCTCCTCCCTTGTAAATTTCGAAATATGCTAGGTATTTTAGGGTTTCTTGTTTTAGATAATTGTTACTTGATTATATTAATTGGATAATTATCCTTTACCCTAATTTTCGAAATTTAGTGGGATAAGGATTAGGATTAAATTAATTGATTAATTTAATTAGATAATCCTTACAAGATTTAATAAATTAATTAAAAGTTAATTAATAGATAAATATTAAATCTAGTTAATTGGTTTATTTAAATTTAAAATATAAAAGTTTAATGTTCGAAATTTATATAAACCCTTGGAGTTTTAAAATGTTTTAAACCACACCTTATATATATATATATATATATATATATATATATATATATATATATATTAATTAAAAGCTAAATATTATGTATGTATAAGAATATGGTCAGTCAAATCGCTAGTATGCCTCATTCACGAAGCTAGTCTATAAGGGGGTATAAGGAAACTGCCTATAAAATGGTAGTTGAATGGGTGTCCACTCTCACCCACCGCTTCCTTATATATATATATATATATATATATATATATATATATATATATATATATTAAGTAAAAGTTAAATATTATATATGTATAAGAATATGGTCAGTCAAATCGCTAGTATGCCTCATTCACGAAGCTATTCTATAAGGGGGGTATAAGGAAACTGCCTATAAAATGGTAGTTGAATGGGTGTCCACTCTCACCCACCGCTTCCTTGATTAGTGGAGGGTCGTTAGCAGAACGGATTTGATAGGATAACTACTTCTCATTAAAAGTATAATGCTATTAAAGAAAGTACTAGAACATTACTTTTCCAAAATCTCAACTCTAGTTACTTTCATAAAAATGTGAAAAGTATGCTAATGCATGAAATTGCACATTATGCTTTATTGGTCGTTGGTGGAGCGTGTGTGGATAACCGGCACACTAATAGGCACTAATAAAGAGTAGTAATGGGTATCTTATAATTATCATTTTGATGGAGCGTGTGTGGTTTACCGGCACATCAATAGTTAATGATAAAGACAATAAGGTTAACAAGCACATTTGCATGGTTATTCACATCTAGTTTGTGATCCTCGGTATCCCAGTCACAAATAGTAGAGCATAATCCGAGATTAAAACATGCCATAAAAAGGTTTTAATGTATCTCAAAAGAATTAGGAATTTCACTTCGTTTATTTGTCTAATGGTGAAATTGGTGAGTCATCATTCACCTACCTTTATGAGATTTGAACTTGGATCTCGGCATCCAATTTCTAAGTTGTAAATCGTCATACTTGGGTCCTTACCTTGATATGATATCTTTGGGTTATTATATTGAGGTGTCATGAAATCTAACTAAAACTATCTTTATTTTCAGATGTCTACTCCTGGAAACACTTCTGCTTCATCATCCTCCAGCCACAACTTCTCTTTACACAACATCTGATCCAAAGTCGTTATGGATGGCTCAAGCTATAACGATTGGATGTGTAACATCAGGATGGCGCTTAGATTCGAGGACAAAGAGTATGTCTTTGAAAAGGAGCTCAAAGAACTTGATGAGTCCAAAGCCACTCCCAAAGAGTATGTTTCTTACAAGAAGCACTATGATGATGCTACCAAAGTGGCATGCTTCATGGTCGCAACCATGTTCCTAGAACTACAGAGGTACGATGAGGACTACTAGCCTTTTGAGATGAACAAGGACCTGATTGAAAAGTACCATAAGCGAGCTCGTCAAGAAAAGTTTGAAGTAGTCAAGTCACTCATGGCTTGAAAGATGAAAGAGGGGGAATCGGTTGTATCTCATGTGCAAAGAATGCATCGCTACATAGAGCGTTTGGTCAAGCTCAACATTCACTTCAATGAGGAATTGGCCATTGACATGGTCTTGAACTCATTTCCTGATTGTTATGGTCAGTTTATCTTAACTTACCATTTGAACAACACTGAGCAGACATTGGCCCAATTGCACAACTTGTTGCAGACAGCTGAGGCAGGGATGAAGGGTAAAAGTATACCTTCCACACCTGCAAGTTCCCCTGTCATGGCCATTAGACATGGAAAGGGGAAGAAGAGGAAAGGTCCTCCCAAGAAAAACTGGAAGAGCAAGGCTCAAGCTGTGTCATCTAGTAATGGCCCAAAGGCTAAGCCTAATGGTTCCACTCCCCATGTTTCTGATCCAAAAGAGGCCGTTTGCTTTTACTGCAATCAAAAGGGGCATTGGAAGAGATCTTGCCCACAATATCTGCAAGATATCAAGGATGGCAAAGTGAAGCCATCCTCGGCAGGTATTTACACTATTTCTGCGAATAACTCATTATCTTCTCGTTCATGGGTCCTTGATACAGGATGTGGTTTTCATATCTGTTCTGATCTGAAGGGGCTAAGGGAAAGTGAGGAGATAGAGCATGGGAGAATAAACTTGATCATGGGGAACAGAAAGTCTTCACCAGTTACCAAGATCGGAGTTTATCAACTTTTGCTTAGTAAGATGTTAGATTAGGTTTAATAAATTGTTGCTATACATCTGAGATGACGAGAAACATTATTTCATTTCATGCATTGTTCAAACAAGGTTTTAAATATTCTTTTAATGATTTGAATGGTTCAATTTCTGTTTATAAGAATGGTGTTTTTGTGTTTGAAGCTTTACCTTGTGATGGTGTGTATGAAACAGTAACTTGTGTTGATAGCTTAGGAAATAGTGTACTTAATATTGACTTGTCTAATAGTGTAGCCAAGGCATGCTTGTGGCATTGTCGTCTTGGACACATTAACAAGAAACGCATAGCCCAACTCCAAAAGGATGGAGTGCGGGAATCATCTGACCTAAAAGAAGATGATATGTGTGAGTCTTGTCTTTTGGGAAAGATG
Organism: Lactuca sativa; assembly: GCF_002870075.4. Lineage (NCBI taxonomy): Eukaryota > Viridiplantae > Streptophyta > Magnoliopsida > Asterales > Asteraceae > Lactuca > Lactuca sativa. The sequence goes on from NC_056627.2 coordinate 8,647,375, forward strand.
ACAAAATCACCATTCATAGGGTCTTGTGAAAGAGGTGAAGGTCTGTTGGATCTCATACACACAAATGTGTGTGGGCCCTTCAGATCAACCACAAGGGATGCTAATCGATTCTATGTGACTTTCACTGACGATTATAGCAGATATGGTTACATTTACTTGATCAAACATAAGTCAGAAACCTTTGAAAACTTCAAAGAGTTTAAACATGAAGTCGAAAATCAATTGGACAAAAAGATAAAGATACTTAGATCCGATAGAGGCGGGGAGTATCTTAGTATCGAGTTCAACGACTATCTGAAAGAATGTGGGATAGTCTCACAATTGACTCCTCCTAGGACACCACAGTTAAATGGTGTAGTTGAGAGGCGTAATCGAACCTTGTTAGACATGGTTCATTCTCTGATGAGTCGTGCCTCGCTTCTTATTTACTTCTGGGGGTATGCCTTAGAGACAGCTGCCCACATCCTCAACCTTGTCCCTACAAAGAAGGTTGCCAAAACGCCTCACGAAATGTGGACAGGGAAAGTTCCCTCGTTAGCACATATTAAAGTCTGGGGTTGTGAAGCTTTCTTAAGACGAGAGACTCACGACAAGATAGCAGCTAGAAGTGAGAAATGTGTTTTCATTGGTTACCCAAAGCATTCTTTTGGATATTTGTTCTACAGACCTAGTGAGAAGGTGGTGTTTGTAGCTCGAAGAGGAGTCTTTCTAGAAAGAGAGCTCATATTCAAAGAGGACAGTGGGAGTACCATTGACCTTGAAGAGATTCTTGGTTGATAAATCACTACCTCTTCGAAGATTCACTAGGGTGAGTGTGTCACCTGAATTGTATGGTTTTCATATTACTTCAGATGGTGACACATTCATAAGTGACAGAACACTGGTAAACTTAGATGAACCAGTCACTTATAAGGAAGCAATGGTAGGCCCAGAGGCTTCCAAGTGGAAAGTGGCAATGGACAGCGAGATTAAGTCCATGTATGACAACCAAGTATGTAATTGGTTGATAGTGCATCAGGTCGTAAGACAGTTGGGTGAAAATGGATCTTCAAGAAGAAGACAGACATGGATGGGAATGTGCATACATTCAAGGCTCGACTGGTTGCAAAAGATTTCACTCAAACCCCAGGGGTTGACTTGTTGGATTAGTGTCTAAGTCCATAACTATTTTGGTATGTACTTGACCCGATGGTGCATGGTCCTTTTGGGTTGCCTTCACCAAAGCAACTTGATTGGAGAAATAAATAGAGAGAGAGGATAATACGATTTATTAATATGTTATAAGGATAATATATTAAAGGAGAAATCATATTTGTTAATTAATATTGGTCAATAATTAATTAAGAATTAGTTTTGTGATCAAATGTAATTAATTAAACTATAGGGGCTGATTTGTAATTATGTGATAGTTACAAAATAAGGTAAGAATTATCTTATAAGTATGGTGAACGAATTTAAGGTTGGAAAGTCTTAGAATTCGAGTATGATAAGGATTCAAGGATTATCTTATTGGTTGCTTAATGGATAATCAACTAGATAAGGATAATGACTGAAACCCTATCTCTACACCTATATAAACAACCCCAAGGTCATGAATTCGTGTATCCCTTCCTAAGAGGTCCCAAATACGAATTCTAACCTCCCTCCTCTCTCTATATACTTTCTCCACTTGCTTATGGTGTTTGTAAGCCATCAGAGGAGTGACACTTGTGACTCTCTGCTTTCCAAGGTCAATTCAAGGAGGAATTGGATTGTTATTGCTATATAACAATCAAGGTATGTTCTCAAACCTATTTACATGTGAATTCTGATTTCCATATGCTAGAATTAGGGTTCAAAGTCTTGGATTCAAAGTATGTACAATAGAGAAACCTAGATCCGAGCTTTAGGGTTTGTATGAGCACATAGGATGTCTTATGAACAAAACCCATCAGTGGTATCAGAGCCATGATTGGTTTCTATTGTATTGATGCTTGATATGTTTAAAAAAATTCGATTTTTGGTGTTCTGCTTGATGGAATCGGCGAGTCCCACTGTGGACTCGGCGAGTTGCCCCTACTCGGCGAGTTCCAGAGGGTGACTCGGCGAGTCGGTGCGTCAGACAGTGCTTATCTCGGGATTTCTTGCTGTTTTTGCATTGGGATAATTACCTTATCATCTTAGATTAATATTATATGATATATTTGACTATATTTTAATCTAATTGAAGATATTTATCAATTAATAAGATAATTGTTTCCTTATAAGATAATTGATTAATTATTTTAAGTAAATTGATAAATTATTTTGCAAGAAATCATCAAATTTGGATAATTATGTGATTAAATGTTAATTTGAATTATTTGTTATTTGATCCTTGTTGTTGTGAAAAGTTTCATATTTGGCCCTTTAGGTTTTATAGTTTAAATTTGAACCCCAAAAGTTTTGTTTTTGAAATTTAAATAGTTGAAACCCTAATGTTTTGAAAAAGGTTTCAAAACTTGCCCTCAAGTTTTGGAATTTAAATTTTGATTAAATAGTTTAATTTTGATGCATATTTAAATTCTAAACCCTAATGTGGTGAAATGTTTCAAAACTTGCCCTCAAGTTTTGGAATTTAAAAGTTGATTAAAAGTTTAATTAGGAATGTTAAATTCTAAAAACTCTAAGTAGTTTTGAAAAGGTTCAAATCACACCCTTATGGTTTTATTAATTAATTAAGGTGTATAATTAAAAGAGGTTTAATAAATCCATAAAAGTTTAGGTTTGCAATTTAATTGAATTAAAAGTATAAGTGTTAAATTAGACCACCTAGTATTTTAAAAGTGTAAAATACACCCTATACTATATATAACATTAAAAGTCTAACATTATATATATGTATAACTAAAAGTCAGTCTTACCGTTAGTAGGCCTCATTCACAAAGCTGGTCTATAAGGGGTGTTTAAGGAAATTGCCTATAAAATGGCGATTGAATGGGTATCCACTCTTACCCACCGCACTCTTGACTAGTGGAGGGTCGTTAGCCGAACGGGTAGGATAGGACGAAACCTTCCATTATAAGTATAATGAAGTATAAAAGTAACTAAATGTTTTCATAAAATTCCCAATCTTAGTTACTTAGGCAAAAGTGAATTGATGCAATTCCATGAAATTACACTTTGTGCCCTTGCGAAGACGTTAGTGGAGCGTGTGTGGTTAACCGGCACACTAAATGGGTCTAAGCAAAGGTAGCAAAGGGTGACTCAATGTTTGTCATAGTTCGATGGAGCGTGTGTGGTTTACCGGCACATCGAATAGGTGACTGTAACATGTGAGTGCACCATGTAAGTTTGCATGGATATTCACACCCGCTTTGTGATCCTCGGCATCCCAGTCACAAACAAGAGGGGCATATCGAGATTTAAACATGCCATTGAAAGTTCAATGAATCTCAAAGGATCTAGGAGTTTTCATAGATTTAAAACTTAAATTTCTTTTTCGTTTTTCATGGTGGAAATTAGTGAATCGTCATTCACTTACCTTCAAATGTTCTGCAATTTGGGTTACGGCATCCCTCTCCCGAGTTGTGGAATATTGTGTTGGGTCCTAGCCTTAGTATTTCATTTGGGTGATTTACTGACGACTCAATCAATCAACTAACTTGAATTTTTTTTCTCCCGTTTTGTAGATGTCAAAGTTCGACAACTATGGTCTTCCCAAATCCCGTGGAACAATCATTCCACATGAAGATGGTATTCCACGATTCAATCGAGGAACGAGAAATCATGCTTCACTTCCTCCTCCTCCTCCTATTGTTCTCCCCAACCCACAAGATCGAAGAATTGAAAGGTTCAATATCACTAAAGCCCTATTGGAAATGAAACATGAAGATGGTAAACCCGTGTGTGCCCACGTTCTAGGAATGAAATCACACATTGATAGGTTGAAAATGTTGGGTGTGTCATTCCCGAATGGTTTGGCTGTGAATTGGGTTTTGCAGTCACTTCCAGAATCATATAATGAGTTCAAAAGAAAGTATTATATGATGGATCATGACGACGACCTCATTGACCTAACTTACATGCTCATTGCTGCTGAATCAGAAATGATTTGGCGAAGCAATGGAACGTATTTGTTGGGAGAGTCAACCGACCATACTTCCGAGGACGTTCTAGGAGAACCGACCTGCGTTTACTGCCAAAAGAAAGGGCGTTGGATACAAGTCTGCCCAAAGAGCCTGAAGAGTCCAGAAGATGGGAGAGTCAAAGAGTATGGCTGCGCTTCAGGTAAAAATCCACTATCTAACTCTATTAAGTTCCTATTCATTAATTCTTAATACATAATGTAATAAGATTGCATTTGAATGTTTTACAGGATCGGTGAAAAGAAAGGAAGCTTGGTGAAAGAGCAAGATGAATCTAATCACAAGGAATGGATCTTGATCGCATGGACTTGAAGATTAGATTTTGAGCTTAGATAGTTATGATAGAGTTGTTAGAAATTTTCTTTTGAAATACATAGTTTTCAATGGATTTTGCATTGTAAGGACAAATGTTTTTCCGCTGCTTTTTATGAATAAAATAAATATTGTTTGACTTATTTATTTAATTGTTTATTTCCTTACAATGAAATCATTATGAAAAATCGATGTTTGAATATTTCTACAACGAATGGATATGATTCTTGTTTATGTTATTTATGGAAACGTCAAGAATTTACCAAATAGGGAGAGTTTCTCATCGCCCAAAGTTTCAATCGGACAGAAATTTGGAATCATGCAACTTGGTTGCATGATGAATGAGAAATTCATATTTGGAAATTAGACCAAATCGTTGACAAAGTGTCAAGTGAAGGACTAGGAGATCAAGTACACAAAGTAGTGTGTTGATCAAGTTCACCATAAGAATAACAAAGATATTCGTCATGATTTACTAAAGGCTTAGTAAATATGATTATACTTACAATATTAAGTGTTATTCTAAATTGATTAAAGGGTTTAGATCAATAGTAGAACGAATAAGAAGAATCAAGTGGGCAGAAAGATAAAAGTTTTTCCATTCTAAGAAGAAGGGAGAGTAGCTTTTATGCTTTATGATAGGTCTTAATGATTAAGAACCATGTCTCAATAGATCCTCTAAGTGAGTCTTAGTACAATTGCGTGTCTAAGAAGAGGAATCAAGAATTGAAGAAATGGTTAAATCAATAAGTCAATCATACTTCGTTCCAAAACAAGTCTTAAAGTTAAGATTGTGACAATGAGTGAAAAGTATTAAAAAGGTTTGTAACATTCATCAAATGTGGAAAGTTGTGATGTCTTGGATAAGACAAAGACCAACTAAGACCAATTTATGAAGTGTTTTGATAAAAGCTACACTAACTCTTGAATATTTGTTTGTCAAGAAATGGTTATTGACAAAAGAATCGTATATGTCAAGGAGTTAGTGGGAGTCTTAATGGTCTTGAATAGTTTCAAGAACAAATCAAATAAAACCTACCAATCATCACTAGCACACGAGTTGAGGTTGACAACCTATCGTATTGACATTATTTTGATTCTGTGCCAATCCAATCGAGTTAATTATGCATGTGAGTTCTATGAGTACTCATTTTGAACGCATAAAAGGCAAAGCACCTTAATCAATGAATGGTACATTGATAGGAAAGGGTGAGCTACTTAACTACTTGGAAGACATGGTGGGCAGCGGTGCTACCATGAGGCAAGTAATCAAGATTAAGAAAGTTCGATCCATAAGAGTTTGAATTTGTCGTAAACGTTGGTTTTGACAAATTCACATGGATAGGAACATTTACACCGTTTAAAATCTAAGTGTCATAAGATTTCCTCCTTCATGAAAATGATTGTGAGGAAATGCTTTCACTTAGAAAGATTTTAAGAAGATAGTGAAATTGCATTTTCGAATTCAATTATGGTTACGGCATCCCTTTCCATAATTTGAATTGTGAGGTTTGGCAATTAGTCTTAATTGTTTAGACACACATATGAACTATCGAAGGCAAAGGTGTATAAAGAATCCTTGATAAAAGATTATCAAAGCACTAAGTATTAGAAACATGAACTTAAGAAATTCAATAAGCATTGTTTTCTGAAAGTTAAGATGTTTATGAATACATGTCGAAGCTAGTGGGAGCATAAGTGTTATGTTTTATAATAATCATCAAGATAGTGGGAGCATAAAAGTTATGATTGTATGATTATTAAGGAAAGTATTGCAAGGTTAGCAATATTAATTATAGAAAACATGAGTCATACTTTGCAAAGTCGCAATAGTTGAAAAGTTATTTTGCTATAATTAAGGGAGAGAATATTATGCTTCATTTCAAATCTAAAGGTTTAGGTCGAGAAATGTTAACAAAATTAGTCAAAGGTACAAAGTGTGTTCTTAAAATTTCGATTATGATTACGGCATCCCTCTTCACAATTCGAATTTTGAGAACATAGCAAATAAAACATTATGCGTCGTGTCCCATACGTTTCGGGTATAGGATCGATTGCAAATGCTTTAATGTTTGACCATTCTAAAATTTTCCAAATGTCGAGCACATTTAGAGGGAAAAAGGACTAGAATCGGTTTAGACTAAAATAATTAAACAACTATCAAAGGACAATCCAAGTTCGACGAGGATTGGTCACTTGTGAGTAGTTGGAAGTATAGTATTGGAAAATATGGAAATGTTTTCATATTGGATGGACCATATCGACATCATTATGAATAGATAAGATTGTATTAAGAATGAGTTGTCATATGGAACATATGGAAGTGTGTCCATATTGGGAATTGAATATTGAGAAATCTATGATTAGATTAGAAACTTCTATGCAAAAGGATGTTCAAAGGAATGTACTTTGAGTGAGAGACATCACGTCTATGGAATTGTCTTGTAACAATCTCCGATAGAGGACTTTTTAATATCATTGGCAATAGTCTTTATGACTTTGGTGCAGTGACATTACGAAAGGATAGTTGCATACAATGTTAGAATCTAGCATATTCTATAAGTAGCAAGAATTTGATATTCTTTCACTTATGAAGAGGATTTGGAGTTGTGAAATGAGAAGGATTGGAAATGTGTTCAATGTGATCTATTTCACAAAGTAAGAACCATAGGTAAACATTGTGTGCATGCCAGGAGCATGGGACAAGTGTTGTAATTCAAGTAAGAAGTTGATTAACCGAAACGACAAATAATGAGTAATCGATATGGTGATAAATAAAAGGAGTTTTATTTATGCTCAAAGGGTTGAGGCCATATGGGATTAGTATTATTCTTGTGTTTCACATTTGCATGTTTTGACTTCCAGAATAATTGAGTTTATTAAGAATAATCGAATTATTCAAACGGGCCACAGTCGTTCATATGTTGGAAGTAGATATGAATGAAGACTGTCGTGAATTGGTGTGTGAAATGTCTAGAAAAGTATTAGACATAAGCAAATGTTTGATGCAACGTTCATGAGTGCTTATTAATGTGATTTGAGCATTGGATTAGACCCACGCTCACTTGGATCACTCCATGGATTGTATCACGAGTGATTGGTGAGACGATAATATCTTATATTCTTGAAACCGAGATGTGTGAGTTGTATCTTGCAAATCGGTTACACATTGATAATATGTAAACGCGCCAGTAACTTGGTGTTATAAAACATATTGTTGTGTGTGATTCGGTGCGTGAGTACAAGCAAGCATTGTATCAATGTTTATCCGTTCCTTTTATCCAAAGTAGGATAAAAGCGATATCTTTGGGCCCCTCGATGGTTTAGTGATGACAAACGTAAATGCTCGGCCGGGCTAGGGCTAATTTGATTTGTTCAATTAGTCTGTCGTCATAAATCAAAAATCAAGAAGTAGTACAAAGAGAATGATTAGAAATCATATCTCATATGATATCTAGAATGGAGAAATATATGATCCCTTATCTAAGGACACGCGTATTTGATATGATCAGAGTTGACAGCGGCTTTGGAAAGCTACGATTGCAGATCGGGATCTGAAGTCATACGCAGAATAGTTGTTAGACTTATCCAAGTGGGAGACTGTTGGATTAGTGTCTAAGTCCATAACTATTTTGGTATGTACTTGACCCGATGGTGCATGGTCCTTTTGGGTTGCCTTCACCAAAGCAACTTGATTGGAGAAATAAATAGAGAGAGAGGATAATATGATTTATTAATATGTTATAAGGATAATATATTAAAGGAGAAATCATATTTGTTAATTAATATTGGTCAATAATTAATTAAGAATTAGTTTTGTGATCAAATGTAATAAATTAAACTATAGGGGCTGATTTGTAATGATGTGATAGTTACTAAATAAGGTAAGAATTATCTTATAAGTATGGTGAACGAATTTAAGGTTGGAAAGTCTTAGAATTCGAGTATGATAAGGATTCAAGGATTATCTTATTGGTTGCTTAATGGATAATCAACTAGATAAGGATAATGACTGAAACCCTATCTCTATGTAACGCCCGGGTTTCAGGGCTAAGCATTTTTGTCAATGTAATAGTCTAGGTCAACTCTTGTAACTCTTTTTGAAGTAATAAAGATGAAATATTTGAGTATTATGTGAATTATGTGTGTTTATGTGTTTATTATTTAATTATAAGTGTATAATTAATAAATAATAAAAATAATAATAAGCGTCAAAATTAAAGTGTGAGATAAGCCCTATATCTCTACATAAAGTTGTACACTATGTCTCAAGGTTTCCGTACATATAAAGAACGCCGAAATCCGAGTTATAACGAAGAAGTTATGGCCCGTCGAAGTTTTACGGCAAAACCGGCACGGCACCGGGAAGCGTAAATAGTGAATTTACGATAGACCGAGATTTAGCCTTAGCAATCTAAACAAAAGTTGTAGAATATGTTAAACTAAGAGCGTCAATAAAAAGAACGCCCAAATCTGACTTCGTATGAAGAAGTTATGATTTTTCGAAGTTTCGGAATAGCAGTGTACAGCCCGAAATTCGAATATTAGATCGAGCGGTTTTTGGCCGACATTACCTGAACGAGAATCGAAGATCTCGTTAAGGGTAGCGTAACGAGAAAAAGATGGGTGAAAACGGATGTCAGATGAAGAAGTTATGAGGATTTAACGGACCAATCGTGTCCCGGCCCGTTAATAATATAAAATTTAAAATCGAGCCAAAATTAGCCGACGGAGTCTAAACGAAAGTTGTAGAGTACGTTCCCACCTTCGCGTGGATATAAAGAACGTCGAAAACGGAGGTCGTACGCGAAAGTTATGAATTTTTAAAGATGAGCATGCAATTTGCGAAATCTGATGCGAAACTGGTGACGTGGCACGTTGTGGGCCGTCCGATGAAGTCTCAGATCTCGCTTCGGATCATGCCACGAAGCCTCGCCCTACGCCCCGCGTACGCGATCCGGAACGCCCCGCGTAACCTCGGTCTGATCCATCCGACGAATGCGAGACAGCTGGGTCCGAGCTGGTGATCTTATCCGAGGAGTACGCCCAGCGTACCCTCGGTACGCCCAGCGTAATTCCGAGCTTCGGTCCCTATAAATACCATGCGAATTCTTCCGGATTTTTCACACATTTTCACTTCTCTCTCTAAACTACTTTCTCTCTCTAACCCTTTTGGAGTCCCCTAAGCCCTAGTTAAACCCTTAGCACCCTAGGGAAGCCCCGAGGCTCCCAGAGCCCCGAGAAAAAGGAGTTTTTCGGTTTCGAAACGCTGCTCCAATTAAGTCCCGGTTTTCGATAAAATCCGCTGTAAGTATGCAACGCTTACGCAATTTTTAATATAGCTTTCAAATCATTATAGGAATGTTATTAGGTCCTTAAAATAATTATTTGGGCTATTATTATGAGTTATATCGAGTATTATTAACGCTTAATAATACTCGGACTAATAAATTTGTCGCGGTTATCGTTAAACTAAACCCTAGTGGTATCGATACTAGGTTTTATCGAAGGAATATCGTTTTGAGAGTATCGAAGCGCTGTCCGAGTGCTGAGTCACCACCTAATCAGGTGAGTGCATAGTTACTTTCAGCTTACACATAGATATGAAGTATTTTATATAAATTACGTGCTATGTGTGCATATTATCTGAATACTTGCTATCTATGCTGGATGAACATTGTTATACATGTTTTCAATGATTTAAACTGTATATGTATTTTATATCTACGAAAATGTTGGGGTAAAACATGGGTAGATGTAATAGCTGATGTGTGATAAAATGATGAGAGGCCTCGATGTTGATGTTGTTGTTTCTGTCATCTAGCGGAGTATGGATGACGACCACGGACTCTTCTAGACAGTCCAGTGGAACGCTAGCAGGCTCGCAACCTGTAGGTGTTTGTGAACGATGTGTTCACCGGTGTACTCCATCCCCCACATGGTTGCCTTTAGGACATTTATTGCTAAGGAATCCCCTTAGCAGTAGTGTCCGTCCCGATGATGATCCTTAGGCTAGGTCCCTTATGATAGGTGTTTAGGGACGTAAAGTGAGGATAACGGGAACGGGTAATCGGGTTATTGTTGATTGATGAAATTAATAAACTTATTTATTGTGGGTTGAAAACCCTATGTGCTCACCAGGCTCCCAAGCCTGACCCACTCAGTTTTATGTATTACAGGTAGTGGCGCATGAGCATAGATGTGATGTTTTGGACGAGGGATTACGGATATAGGCCTGTAGATATGAAATAATGTAGTAAGGCTTATATTGTACTGTTTATGCTTTTGATCTGTACGAACATGACATCCCAAGTCTTTTAATGAAATACATTTCTATGGAAATGCTTTTGATAAATCTTTATCATATTTTGTTTTGGGACAAATTCCGCAACACTTTCATTTAAAATGTAACTATGATTTTTAAAACAAAGCATAAACAAACCGGTCTTTTCTGGTCGTGATTTTGGGGATGTCACAGTTGGTATCAGAGCATTAGTTTAAGCGAACTAGGAATTTGTAGGATTTCTAGACTTAAACTTAGAATGCTAAGCGATGATTGTGAGGTGTGAGCACTAGCTTATTTTAGGAATTGTGCCTAAAATGCTTTTATGTGCTAAATGCTTTGTGCATGATATGCTGTTATTTCTTCGGATCTATGGTCTATTGCCGACCGGATCTGGAAACCTTATGTGTTTAGGATTCTAAACGTACGACTACGATATTAGAACTAGCATGTAAATGTTTCGAGGAGGATTTAAACGTTTATCGTAAGTAAAGATTTCCCTATCGTAATATTCTCGTCTCAAACTTCGGCTTGGTGCCTATCGAACTCTCAAAGATAGAGAGGTTTGCTAATGGATTGTCAGCTGACTTTGGCCCAATGGTCAAAATGGCAACTACTTTGAAGACAACTGTTAGAGCAGCCAAGAATGTAGCGACCTAGTTAAGGGAGAAGGTCTGTAGAGATATGAGGTAGGAGAGAAAAGGATGTTAGATGGATCTTCAAGGTCCAGCAAGAGGAGTAAATTCTCGAAGTCTGGTTCGAGAGGAGGAGGAGTCGAAGCAAAATGGTGCGACAAATGCAAGAAGAAGCACCAAGGAAAGTGTGACGGAGGGGTCACTTGTTTCAAATGCGGAAAGCCTGGGCACTACGCCAATGAATGCACCCTCAACCAGAAAGCCTGTTATGGGTGCAATGAAGAAGGGCACATTTTGAAGGACTGCCCGAAGAAGAAGGAGACAGGAAGACCCAACATACCACCGAAGCCGAAGGCGAGAGCCTTCCAGATGACGCTCGAGGCTGCAAAGGAGGCAGCAGACGTCGCTTCAGGTACCTTTCTTGTAAATGGTTTGCCTGCAAATATACTATTTGATTCCGGAGCCAACTACTCCTTTGTGTCGCATAAATTTGGTGGGAAATTAGCATTGCCTGTAGAAAAACTAGATAATGCCCTGATTGTAGAAGTTGCCAGTGGCAAATTCGTACCTGTTAGTAATCGTATTAGGAACATCGTCATTGACCTAAACGGAAACGAATTCCACGAAGAGCTATTACCCATAGAGTTAAACGGTTTCGACATCGTTTTGGGTATGGATTGGCTTAGCGCCAACGATGCTGAGATTCAATGCCAAAAGAAGATAGTAAAGGTAAACCCACCCGGAAAGGAATCATTTATGGTGTACGGGGACAAACGCAGAGTGAATTCTGGAATCATCTCCCTGATGAAAGCCAGGAAATGTTTGTCAAAGGGATGTGCATCATACTTGGCATTCGTAATCGATGCCAAGAAGGAGAAGAAAGAGGTGCAGAATATACCGGTTGTGTGCGATTATCCGGAAGTCTTTCCCGAAGATCTTCCCGGATTACCACCTGATAGACAAGTGGAGTTTCGTATAGACTTGTTACCAGGAACAACACCAATAGCAAAGGCACCTTACCGATTAGCACCGACGGAGATGAAGGAGCTCATGACGCAACTTCAGGAGTTGTTGGACAACGGTTTTATTCGACCTAGTTCATCACCCTGGGGAGCTCCGGTGTTATTCGTAAAGAAGAAGGACGGAAGCATGAGGATGTGCATAGACTACCGAGAGCTGAATAAGGCAACGGTGAAGAACAAGTATCCATTGCCGAGGATTGATGACCTATTCGATCAGCTGCAAGGTTCGAGCTACTTCTCAAAGATCGATCTTAGGTCAGGATATCATCAGCTGAAGGTGAGAGAGCAGGATATTGAAAAGACTGCATTCAGAACAAGATATGGACACTACGAGTTCTTGGTTATGTCATTCGGACTAACCAATGCTCCCGCAGCATTCATGGATTTGATGAATAGGGTTTGTAAACCATTCCTCGATAAATCTGTGATAGTGTTCATCGACGACATTCTCATCTACTCGCAAAGCCAAGAGGAGCATGGCAAGCATCTACGGGAAGTATTAGAAGTGTTGAAGAAGGAGAAGGTTTTTGCAAAGTTCTCCAAATGCGACTTTTGGATACGGGAAGTCCAATTCTTGGGTCATGTTGTTAACCAGGAGGGAATAATGGTTGACCCCGCAAAGATCGAGGCTGTAATGAAGTGGGAACGTCCAAAGAGTCCCACGGAGATTCGAAGCTTTCTAGGATTAGCCGGATATTATCGACGATTTATCCAAGGCTTTTCTTCGATAGCTGCTCCATTAACAGCTTTGACTCATAAAGGAGCTACGTATACGTGGAGTGAGAAACACGATGAGGCATTCGAGAAGCTAAAGAAGAAGTTATGTGAAGCACCGATACTTTCTCTACCCGATGGAGTCGAAGATTTCGCGGTTTATAGTGACGCTTCTGGAGTCGGGTTGGGTTGTGTTCTGACCCAAAGAGAAAAGGTGATAGGATACGCATCTCGACAATTGAAAGAGCATGAAAAGAACTACCCCACTCATGATCTGGAGTTGGCAGCGGTAGTTTTTGCCTTAAAGATATGGAGGCATTACCTCTACGGCATGAAGTGCAAGCTCTTCACTGATCATAAGAGTCTCCAGTATCTCTTTAATCAGAAGGAGTTGAACATGAGGCAACGACGCTGGCTAGAACTTCTCAAGGACTACGACTGTGAGATACTTTACCACCCAGGTAAAGCAAATATTGTTGCTGATGCTCTCAGTCGGAAAGTCAATCTGGAAAGGAAAAGGCCAAGAGCGTTAAGAATTGAAGTCGTCTCGACGATTGTGGAAAGTATCAGGAAAGCTCAAGAAGAAGCTTTAGAGAAAAATGACCGAAAGGAAGAACGTTTGGGAAGAACGTTAGTGTTCAGTACAAACAGTCGAGGACTGAAGGTATTCCAAGATCGAATTTGGGTACCTAAGACGGGAGGAATAAGAGATCTTCTGATGGAAGAAGCACACAAGACCATGTACTCGATTCATCCCGGTAGCACTAAAATGTATAGGGACCTAAAACCCTACTACTGGTGGCCGACGATGAAGCTCGATGTTACGAAGTATGTGGCCGAGTGCGTAACATGTGCGAGGGTTAAGGCACAACATCAGAAACCGTATGGGAGTTTAGAACCTTTACGTGTACCCATGGGTAAATGGGAAGACATCACCATGGATTTTGTGACTAAACTACCCAGGACGAAGAACGGTCACGACATGATTTGGGTAGTCGCGGATCGTTTCACCAAGAGTGCACACTTCATAGCAGCCAACGAGAAGTGGTCTATGGATAAGCTCGCAAATGCTTACGTGAAGGAAATTGTAAGACTTCACGGTGTCCCTCTTACGATTGTATCAGATCGTGATAGTCGTTTCACGTCAAGGTTTTGGAGGAGTCTACAAGAGGAGTTAGGTACAAAGTTGTGTTTGAGTACTGCTTATCATCCGCAAACCGATGGTCAGAGCGAAAGAACGATTCAGACGCTGGAAGATATGCTGAGATCATGTACCCTCGAATTCCAAGGGAATTGGGACGAGCACTTACCTCTGGTAGAATTCTCCTACAACAATAGTTTTCACTCGAGCATCAAGATGGCACCTTACCAAGCCTTGTATGGACAAAAGTGTCGTACGCCGTCTTGTTGGCTTGAAGCCGGAGAGAAGCAGTTTATGGGCCCCGAGATAGTCCATGAGACTGCTGAGAAGTTGAAGGTGATTAGGGAAAGAATGTTAGCAGCTCAGGATCGTCAGAAGAGCTATGCTGACAAGAAAAGACGACCGATAACCTTCGAAGTTGGAGATTCCGTTTTGCTTAAAGTCTCACCGTGGAAGGGACTTATAAGATTCGGGAAACGAGGAAAGTTGAGTCCAAGGTTTATTGGACCGTTCAAAGTTCTTCAGAAGATTGGGAACCAAGCTTACAAGTTGGAACTGCCCGAAGAACTCAATGGTATTCATAACACTTTCCATGTGTGTTATTTGAGGAAATTCACGGGAGATGTTCCCGACATAATTCCAATCTCAGAGTTAAAGATGGATGAGAATAAAAGGCTGATCGAAGAGCCTGAGGAAATTGTTGACCGTAAGACTAAGATGTTACGACGCAAGATGGTCGACTTGGTGCTAGTCCGATGGAAACATTCGAATGGGCCGAATCTCACTTGGGAAACAGAGGATGACATGATGAGTCGCTATCCACATCTGTTTGCTGATGCATGATTCCGGGACGGAATCATCCTAAGGGGGAGAGAATTGTAACGCCCGGGTTTCAGGGCTAAGCATTTTTGTCAATGTAATAGTCTAGGTCAACTCTTGTAACTCTTTTTGAAGTAATAAAGATGAAATATTTGAGTATTATGTGAATTATGTGTGTTTATGTGTTTATTATTTAATTATAAGTGTATAATTAATAAATAATAAAAATAATAATAAGCGTCAAAATTAAAGTGTGAGATAAGCCCTATATCTCTACATAAAGTTGTACACTATGTCTCAAGGTTTCCGTACATATAAAGAACGCCGAAATCCGAGTTATAACGAAGAAGTTATGGCCCGTCGAAGTTTTACGGCAAAACCGGCACGGCACCGGGAAGCGTAAATAGTGAATTTACGATAGACCGAGATTTAGCCTTAGCAATCTAAACAAAAGTTGTAGAATATGTTAAACTAAGAGCGTCAATAAAAAGAACGCCCAAATCTGACTTCGTATGAAGAAGTTATGATTTTTCGAAGTTTCGGAATAGCAGTGTACAGCCCGAAATTCGAATATTAGATCGAGCGGTTTTTGGCCGACACGACCTGAACGAGAATCGAAGATCTCGTTAAGGGTAGCGTAACGAGAAAAAGATGGGTGAAAACGGATGTCAGATGAAGAAGTTATGAGGATTTAACGGACCAATCGTGTCCCGGCCCGTTAATAATATAAAATTTAAAATCGAGCCAAAATTAGCCGACGGAGTCTAAACGAAAGTTGTAGAGTACGTTCCCACCTTCGCGTGGATATAAAGAACGTCGAAAACGGAGGTCGTACGCGAAAGTTATGAATTTTTAAAGATGAGCATGCAATTTGCGAAATCTGATGCGAAACTGGTGACGTGGCACGTTGTGGGCCGTCCGATGAAGTCTCAGATCTCGCTTCGGATCATGCCACGAAGCCTCGCCCTACGCCCCGCGTACGCGATCCGGAACGCCCCGCGTAACCTCGGTCTGATCCATCCGACGAATGCGAGACAGCTGGGTCCGAGCTGGTGATCTTATCCGAGGAGTACGCCCAGCGTACCCTCGGTACGCCCAGCGTAATTCCGAGCTTCGGTCCCTATAAATACCATGCGAATTCTTCCGGATTTTTCACACATTTTCACTTCTCTCTCTAAACTACTTTCTCTCTCTAACCCTTTTGGAGTCCCCTAAGCCCTAGTTAAACCCTTAGCACCCTAGGGAAGCCCCGAGGCTCCCAGAGCCCCGAGAAAAAGGAGTTTTTCGGTTTCGAAACGCTGCTCCAATTAAGTCCCGGTTTTCGATAAAATCCGCTGTAAGTATGCAACGCTTACGCAATTTTTAATATAGCTTTCAAATCATTATAGGAATGTTATTAGGTCCTTAAAATAATTATTTGGGCTATTATTATGAGTTATATCGAGTATTATTAACGCTTAATAATACTCGGACTAATAAATTTGTCGCGGTTATCGTTAAACTAAACCCTAGTGGTATCGATACTAGGTTTTATCGAAGGAATATCGTTTTGAGAGTATCGAAGCGCTGTTCGAGTGCTGAGTCACCACCTAATCAGGTGAGTGCATAGTTACTTTCAGCTTACACATAGATATGAAGTATTTTATATAAATTACGTGCTATGTGTGCATATTATCTGAATACTTGCTATCTATGCTGGATGAACATTGTTATACATGTTTTCAATGATTTAAACTGTATATGTATTTTATATCTACGAAAATGTTGGGGTAAAACATGGGTAGATGTAATAGCTGATGTGTGATAAAATGATGAGAGGCCTCGATGTTGATGTTGTTGTTTCTGTCATCTAGCGGAGTATGGATGACGACCACGGACTCTTCTAGACAGTCCAGTGGAACGCTAGCAGGCTCGCAACCTGTAGGTGTTTGTGAACGATGTGTTCACCGGTGTACTCCATCCCCCACATGGTTGCCTTTAGGACATTTATTGCTAAGGAATCCCCTTAGCAGTAGTGTCCGTCCCGATGATGATCCTTAGGCTAGGTCCCTTATGATAGGTGTTTAGGGACGTAAAGTGAGGATAACGGGAACGGGTAATCGGGTTATTGTTGATTGATGAAATTAATAAACTTATTTATTGTGGGTTGAAAACCCTATGTGCTCACCAGGCTCCCAAGCCTGACCCACTCAGTTTTATGTATTACAGGTAGTGGCGCATGAGCATAGATGTGATGTTTTGGACGAGGGATTACGGATATAGGCCTGTAGATATGAAATAATGTAGTAAGGCTTATATTGTACTGTTTATGCTTTTGATCTGTACGAACATGACATCCCAAGTCTTTTAATGAAATACATTTCTATGGAAATGCTTTTGATAAATCTTTATCATATTTTGTTTTGGGACAAATTCCGCAACACTTTCATTTAAAATGTAACTCTGATTTTTAAAACAAAGCATAAACAAACCGGTCTTTTCTGGCCATGATTTTGGGGATGTCACACTCTACACCTATATAAACAACCCCAAGGTCATGAATTCGTGTATCCCTTCCTAAGAGGTCCCAAATACGAATTCTAACCTCCCTCCTCTCTCTATATACTTTCTCCACTTGCTTATGGTGTTTGTAAGCCATCAGAGGAGTGACACTTGTGACTCTCTGCTTTCCAAGGTCAATTCAAGGAGGAATTGGATTGTTATTGCTATATAACAATCAAGGTATGTTCTCAAACCTATTTACATGTGAATTCTGATTTCCATATGCTAGAATTAGGGTTCAAAGTCTTGGATTCAAAGTATGTACAATAGAGAAACCTAGATCCGAGCTTTAGGGTTTGTATGAGCACATAGGATGTCTTATGAACAAAACCCATCATGACTATGATGAGACTTTTTCGCCAGCAGCTAAGATTAAATCTATTAGGATATTGCTCGCCATAACTGCCTTTCATGACTATGAAATCTGGCAAATGGATGTCAAGACTGCCTTCCTTAACGGGAAGTTGGCTGAGGATGTTTACATGAGTCAGCAAGAGGGTTTTGTTGATGCAAAGTTTCCCAATAGAGTATGCAAGCTTGAGAAATCCATTTATGGATTGAAAACAACATCTCATAGTTGGAATCTTTGCTTCCATGAGAAAGTCAAAGAGTTTGGTTTCTCTAGAAGTGAAGATGAGTTTTGTGTGTATATCAAGGCTAGTGGGAGTATAGTAACTTTTTTGGTGTTATATGTCGATGACATATTACTCATTGGTAACGACGTTCCAACCTTGAATGAAGTTAAGTCTTGGCTTGGAAAGTGTTTTGCCATGAAAGACCTTGGAGAAGCCGCATATATTCTTGGGATTAGAATATTGAGAGATAGAAAGAAGAGACTAATTGGAGTTAGTCAGATCACATACTTGGATAAGGTACTAAAGAGGTTTAGTATGGAAAATTCCAAGAAGGGAGAGCAGAGCAATACCAAATTGAGTAAGACTCAATGCCCGAGTACAGATGTGGAAATAGATAACATGAGTCGTGTACCTTATGCTTCTGCTGTTGGATCGATCATGTACGCTATGACATGTACTCACCCTGATGTGGCCTTTGCTTTGAGCATGGTCAGTCGCTATCAGGGAAACCCAGGTAGAGCTCATTGGATAGCCGTAAAGAATATACTCAAGTATTTGCGAAGGACGAAGGACTGGGTCCTTGTGCTTGGTGGCAATGATACTTTGAGAGTAGATGGTTACAGTGATGCCAGCTTTCAGACGGATAGAGATAACTTCTGTTCTCATTCAGGCTGGGTATTTTTACTGAATGGAGGAGCAGTTACTTGGAAGAGTTCCAAGAAAGATACGGTGGCTGATTCTACTTGTGAATCACAGTACATAGCAGCAAGTTAAGCGTCGAAAGAAGCAGCTTGGTTGAGGAACTTCATCGGGGATCTTCGAGTTTTTCCAACCATCCAGGAGCCTATGGAATTGTTCCGCGATTACGAAGGAGCGGTTGCCTTGACAAAGGAACCGAGAGATCATGGTAAAACCAGACATATCGACAGAAAGTACCATTTCATCAGACATAGAGTAGAAGAAGTCCATCTTATAGTGAAGAGGGTGTCATCTGAAAATTACCCAGCAGATCCCCTCACAAAGGGTCTGAGTAGGGCTAAGCATATTCAGCATGCTCAGAGCATAGGACTGAAAGATGATATTAGTTTTAGTAGTTAAAGTAGTTTTGTTCTGAAACTTGTAACAAAGTAAATGTAATTGACTTTTGGTGATTAAATAATAAAGTAGTATTTATAAGTTTGGGTTCTACCTTTTGTCAATTGTTTATTATTATGTTTCATTTTTTGCATGTTTTACTTCCCGAATAATAAGATTATTCAAAACTCCACAGTCGCTCATACTTTTGGAAGTAAGTAGTGAATCAAGACTGTCATGAACTGGATTGTAGATTGTCTAAGGATAGACATGGCAATAGATTTGCTGCAACGTTCATGGGTACTCAGAAACTGAGATTTGAGTATTGGATAAACCCTCGCTCAGAGTATTACTTCATGGAATTCATCACGAGAAATACTGAGACGATAATATCTTATAATCTAGAAACGAAGATATATGAGTTGTAATTTGCAAGTTGGTCATGCATTGGTGATACGAAAACGCATCAGTAACTTGGTGTTATAAAACATATTGTCATGTATAATTTGATGAGTAAAAGATATAAGCATATAAGTCAACGTTTATTTGTTCCTTTTGCCGTAACCGGAAAAGCGATATCTATGGGCCCCTCGATTATTTGGTGTTGAGTGTTGACTTATGTGCTAGGCCCAGCCAGGACTAAATTGATGTGTTCAAATAGAAGTCCTACATTATCACAAATTAGGAATCGGGAAACATAGATTCTGAACAAAGAGATTGATTACATTCCATGTCTTTTGTCTAGGGATATCTTATAGAATGAAGGATAATATGATCTCTTATCTTAGGACACGTAACTGACTGGGTCAGAGTTCGGTAGCAGCTTTTTGGAAGCTACAATTTGCTGGTCAAATTTAGAAGGCATACTAGCAATTATAGTTACAGACTTATCCAAGTGGGAGACTGTTGGATTAGGTGTCTAAGCCCATAACTATAATTGGTATGTACTTGAATTGATAGCAGCATAGTCCTTTTGGGTTGCCCTCAAACCTAGCAACCGGACAAGGAAATTATGAAGGGAGAGATATTAATTTGTTATAAGGTTAATAAATTAATATAAATGAATTTATTAATATGTTAAAAGATTAATATATTAATTAGAAATCATTATGTTTAATTAATATTTAACTAGAAATTAATTAGAATTAATTTTGGGGTTAAAAGAATTAATTATAAAGTGCAGGGACTAGTTTGCAATTAACTGATAGTTGAATGGAAGGATCCTGAACCCCCTTGGAAGGAGGTGGACGAAAACCCTAGGGGAAACCCTAGAGAATTCGTCCAAGGGGTCCAAGATAAGGCCCTTGGGTTTTTGCTTAAGACCTAAGCAAAGGATAACTAAGGTTTCCCCTAAACCCTAGATCCTTCAGCTATATAAGGAGCCTCCTGGTTCACATTTGAGGACACTAATTTCTTTGGAAGAAACCCTGGCCGAATTGCATACTCCCTCCCCTCTCTCTTCTATTTTCTTTCTTGCTAGTTTGGGTGTGATTCCATTAGAGGCACTACACTTGTGCTGCTAAGCTTCTAAGAAGATCAAGATCAAGATCAAGATCAAGGGAATTATCAACTGTTTACTATAAGAATTGAAAGGTATGTAACTCCTAACCCTAGTTTACTATTTTCGAAAATAGCCTCCTCCTCTAGAGTTCTTTTTTTGCAATTCAAAGTTGTATGTTCAATAGCTAAAACATAGATCCAAAGTAGGTTGCATGTGAACTTAGGAATTGTTTTCTAGTTTATTTGTTTTACATAAAACCCATCAACAACATCAGCCTCAGTCAGTGCAACATACTGACCATCAAATAGCTTAGTCATTGTGGTCTTGATAGACCTAAACAACTCCGGAATAGAACTCCGGACAGCAACATCTACCTCATTAGTGATCAAACTTGCGAATGTCATCATCTGTCCATACCGACCTTTCCTGGCCACCAACTTTAGAACCAGAACCTCTCGTTATCAGCATACTAAAAATAAACCTATATATATATATATATATATATATATATATATATATATATATATATCAGAAAGGGCAAAGTTCATATTTCTATAACCAACACGACAAGACTAACCCTCAGGGTCTATGACATCCTTGTTCCACGTACGGTTCCTATGCTTTCAGTAATGCGAGCCTATACTACTTTCCACACCTACCCATATTTATCTTAATGGATCATCAGAAATTACCCGAAAAGAAACCCACATCTAGGATAGGCATACATGCTATTCCCACTCTGTCGAGTATGGCTAATCATGTTGGATTAGGTGTCTAAGCTCATAACTATTATTGGTATCTACTTGACCCGAGAGTATCATGGTCCATTTGGTTTGCATGGCACCGGAAGAACCTAAAGGATGGATAATTGAGAAGAGGTTATTTATGGTCTAATAATATATTAATATGAAATCATATTTTTTAATTAGTATTGATCAAGAATTAATCTAGAATTAATGTTGTAATCAAAAGAGACTAACTAAATATAAGCGGTTGATTTGGTAAATCATTCATTCTTATAAAGTGAGCTTGTGATCCATAGTTCTTTATGTCGGGCTAAATCCATGTGGTAACCCATGGATACTCCATGGAGGTTTTAACCCATGGAGCATGAGGGATATGGAAAGTCATTAGGGTTTACATGGTGTAACCCTAGTTTGCCACACTATATAAGAAACCCTCTAGCTCATGAAATTGGCACTTAAGTGGCACTAAGGAGTGACTAGTGGAAACACAAGAGGGCAAGCCGATTTTATGAAATGCTAGTGATCTCTTCTCAAGTTCCTCCATTGTTGGTGGTGTTGTGTGATTCCATTTGAGGTGCAACACTTGGGGCACTAATTTTTTAAAGGTCCAAGGCTTCCAACTACAGCAAAAGGTATGTCATCTAACTTGTTTTAGTAACCAAGTATCAAAGTTTTGTATGCTAGTTAGGGTAATACCTTGGAAAGTTGAAGTTTGCATGTATAATAGAGAAAATATAGATCCAAGGTATTTAGGGTTGCATGCACACCTTAGGAGTGTTAGAATGTTCAAAACCCATCAGTGGTATCAGAGCCTAGGCTTGTTTTCAATTATACTTGATGCTACTTGTTGTTTAAGCTTGAAAATTTTATTTTCTCCTCGCCGAGTCCAATAATGGACTCGCCGAGTCTAAGCACAAACTCATCCAACTCGCTGAGTCAGCTCTTGCACTCAACGATTTGGTGCTCCAAAATGAAGATTTCTGATGTTTTTGGCTAGAATTGGACTAGGATCATTACCCTAAGCTCTTTTTGAACTTATAAACCGGTTTTTGATGTGGTAATGATCATGCTTATCCAATTTAAAAGATAATTGTCAAAATTTCATTTTTTGTGTTAGTTTATATTGGTAGGCTAATTACATGAAATATGTTTGATTTGAATTGTCTTGTTGTTATGAGTTTAAATTAGATCATCGACAAATTGCTTGATTTTATTGTTAGAATTTTGATCTAAATGATTTTGATGAATTCCATAACTTATCCTCAAGTTATGGAAAATGAAAAGTTTTCTTTGAAGGAAATCATTAAAGTCATAGGTTATGAACTTGAAGAGTCTTTTTCTCATAAATGGTTTTTTTTATGAAATCCATAACTTGTCCTCAAGTTATGGAATGTCAAGAGTCTTTTCATAAAATCTTTATTAAACTCATAAGTAGGGATGACAAAAAAACCCCATACCCAATGGGGAACCCGAACCCGCATCCGTTTTGACTGGGAATCCCCGAGTTGAGCGGGGATGGGGAATCCCCGAATAAAAAAGTAAGGATGGGGATACCCCTAAACCCGACCCTGGATCCGCCCTCAATATATGTTAATATATAAAAGTAATACAAAACATATATTTACATTACAATTTACAATACATAAAATTTAATCCAAGTAACATAACTCATTAACAATTAGTTGGTTGATATTATAATTTTTCTTTTTCTTTTATATAATGTATAATTTTTTCTATCTGGTTTATCTATTTTACCTTAAGTATCACTATAATAATTTTATTTTACTTTATTTTTCAAGTATTTATTTAAATTTGGTAGAAAATTAGTTTATATTTTTTATGCAATCTATGAATATTTTTTTATTTTCGTACATTCTTTAAACTTATGTTGGTAAAATTGAAATTTAGAGTTTTTATTTATGTAAAAATTTTCATAGTAAAAGAGTAAAAGAAATCCCCGATTCCCCGCTGGGGATCCCCAGTCCCCATTGGGGGTGGGTATAGAGGTTTATTTATATTCCTCGATGGGGACGAGGATGGGGATGGGGATTGCTATAAGAATTCGGGGATGGGGATGGGGATTAGGGTCCCCTGTATTCCCTTCCCCCGTTGTCATCTCTACTCATAAGTTATGGATTCCAAAAAGTTTTGAAATTTATAAAACTTGCCCTCAAGTTTTGGAATTTGTAAACGTAAAATTCTATATTTTGAAACATTTAGTTCCAAACCCTAGAATTTTAAAAGTTTAAAATTCAATTATGATACTATTATAATATTATTGGTTTAATATTTATATATATATATATATATATATATATATATATATATATATATATATGTATAAGTGTAAAGTCAGTCTTATCGTTAGTAGGCCTCATTCACGAAGCCGGTCTATAAGGGGGGTATAAGGTTACTGCCTATAAAATGGCAGTTTAATGGGTGTCCATTCTCACCCACTGCTTCCTTGACCGGTGGAGGGTCGTTAGCCGAACGGGTAGGATAGATGATAAATATAAAGTAACTAAACACTTATAAATTCCCAATCTTAGTTACTTTAGGAAAATGTGAATATGGTGCTAACCCATGAAATTGCACTTTGCACCATGTTAAGTCGTTAGTGGAGCGTGTGTTGTTAACCAGCACACTAATATGGACTGACAGTGCATGGCAAAGGGTAGTTTGATGTTAATCATAGATCAATGGAGCATGTCTAGTTCACCGGCACATTGATTAGGTGGTTGTAACATTGGGTGTACCAAGCTAATTTGCATGATTACTCACACCTTGTTTGTGATCCTCGACATCCCAGTCACAAACTTGAAGGTGTTAGGTTTTGAGCATTCTAACACTCCTAAGTGTACATGCAACCCTAAATACCTCGGATCTATGTTTTCTCTATTATACATGCAAATAAGAACATCCAAGGTATAATCCTAATCTAGCATACAAAAACAATAAGTGTAACAAGATAGAATACATACCTCTTTGATGTAGAAAGTCTTCATGAAGCTTGAGTGCCTAGCCCCAATAGTGTGGAAGCCTCAAATGGAATCACAATTCACCAAAACACTTAGAATAACTTGAGAGAATTCTACAACTCATGAAATCGGCTAGCCCTTTCTTACTCTCACACTAGTGGCCGATTTGGTCAAGAATAAGATGCTTATATAGTTAGGGTTACACCATGTAAACCCTAATTGACATGGCCTTTCATTTCCATGATCCATGGGTACAAATACACCATGGAGCATCCATGGACCATCCTATGGGTTTTAGCCCAACTTGATTATCCATGGAGCATTAGCCCACTATACAAGTATGGATGATTTATACAATCAACCCATATATTTAATTAGTTTCCTTTTGATCACTTAATTAATCCTAGATTAATTCTTGATCAATACTAATTAAATAATCTTATCATTCTTATTATTAATATACTAGAACTTATAATATATTAATAACCATAAGTGTCTTATTTCTCTCATTATAGTCTATCCAAGTGCATGATGGTATGCAACCCAAATGGACCATGCCGGGTCGGGTCAAGTCTTACCAATTATAGTTATGGACTTAGACATTAATCCAACAGTCTCCCACTTGGATAAGTCTAAAACTATTATTGTGTATGACTTCAGGAACCAACTGGCAATCGTAGCTCTCAAAAGCTTCTGTCGAACTCTGACCTTGTAGATGAACTCTGACCTTTGTCAATGACTTGTCCATTAGATAAGGGATCATATATTCCTCCATTCTAAATATCATATGGACTGAGACATGGATTATAATCATTCTCTCTGTCCATTTGTTGTTTCCCGATTTCTGATTTATGACGACTGACTAATTGAACAAATCAAATCAGTCCTGGCCCGGCCGAGCACTTCCATTTGTCATCATCAAATCATCGAGGGGCCCACAGATATCGCTTTTATCCCGAAGGTAAAAGGAATGGATAAACTTCGACTCATATGGCTTGTTCTACTACTTGTTGAATCATACACAAAGGCACGTTTTATAGCACCGAGTTACCAAATGCGTTTTCGTGCAATCAATGTACTATCAATTCATAGTAACAACTCATATCTCTAGGTTTGAAGAATATAAGATATTATCATCTCATGA
The DNA here is from genome assembly GCF_002870075.4 of Lactuca sativa. NCBI lineage: Eukaryota > Viridiplantae > Streptophyta > Magnoliopsida > Asterales > Asteraceae > Lactuca > Lactuca sativa. The sequence goes on from NC_056627.2 coordinate 8,672,966, forward strand.
TCACTCGTGATAAAATCCATGAAGTGATTCCAATGAGCGCGGGTTGAATCCAATACTCAGAACTTATGAGCACTCATGAGTGTTGTAGCCCTTTGTCCAACACCTTAGACCTCTACAAGCCAACCCATGACAATATTAATTCATATCTACTTCCAACATATGACCGACTGTGGATGGTTTGAATAACTTAGTCATTCCGGAAGAATAACCTAGTTTATTCGGGAAGTCAAAACATGCAAAGTGAAACACAATAATAATTGAATCCAATATGGTATCAAAACCTATGAACATAAATAAAACACCTTTTATTTATCACCATATGATTACACATTATTCATTGTATACTGTTTCAGCTATCAACTTTATTCTTGAATTTAAAACAATAGTTGTCCCATGCTCCAAGCATGTACACTATGTTTTTTTTTAAAACACTAGTCATGCCACACACCAAGTATGTATACTATGTTTGTCTATGATCTTTACTTTGTGAACTAGATCAATTGAACATAACTTCAATGATTCTCTTTTCACACTCCCAAATCCTTACTGCAAATGCAAGAATTCCAAATTCATGCCATTTACTGAAATCTGTTAGATTCTAAACTTATATGCATTGATCCTCTTGTAATGATTATGCACAAAGTCAGAAAAACTTGACAACAGTCATTACAGAGTATTCCAAAGGAGATCAACTCCTTGGGAAACATCTTTCTTGCATTAAGTTTCCTTAATCTTAAACAGATTGAAAAATTTCTAACTTTGAAACCTTTCCAGATTCCATTTTGACTATCACTTCTGAACAAGAGTTGCCTCCTTCCAGATTATATCAATATGGTCCTTCCAGAATTATCACTATACTTCCAACTGTCCTTGAGCATCCAATCTTTGGTAAACCTTAGATTGTCCTCGACAATTGTTTAATCCTTTTACTCATATCCAGTTCTAAACCTTTTCCCTTCTCAATGCCCTAGGCATTTGGAAAATTTTAGAAAGGATGAATATAACACATGTAATCGATCCTATATCCGAAGCATATGGGAATAGATTCATGATGTCTCACATAAAGACTAAACCAGTCTTTTGCTATAACATTTCCATTTCTATTTGCCAAGTTCTCATAATTCAGATTATGAAAACGGATGCCGTAATCATAATCGAATTTTAGAACGCAAATAATGGACCCATATACAGAATTTCCTTATATTGAGCCATTCCAACATGAAATTCATATATATATATATATATATATATATATATATATATATATATATATATATATATATATATATATATATATATATATATATATATATATATATATATATATATCCTTGACTAACTGATTAAAACCTCACGATCTAAGCTTATAGATTTGAGATGAAGTATAATTTCCTCTCCCTTAATTATAGCAAAACAACTTTTCCCAATTGAAACCTTTTGTTTTCTATAATTAACATTGCTAACTTGCAATACTTATCATAATTATCATGCTCCCACTAACATGATGATTATTACACTACTAGAAAAAAGGCCTTTTACGACGCGCAAAAAACGACGCTCATTGATCTATGTTACGCAAAGGAGAGTGACATTAGAAAAATGTCATCTCTTCAAAAAATTTAAGGATAGAAGACACGCATTATTGCGCGCCCTTAAATTAGTGTCTAAAAAAAACACGGAGGGCACCTATAATAAAATGCGCGTCGTCTAAGGATGTCGCTTTATAATTTTTAATGGAACGCGCGTTCCATCCTTTAACAGTAGGGGGAAATGAAATTCTGAAAAAAATTAAAAATCCCGCCTTCCTTTTTTTTCTCAATCAAGAAACCCTAACCTTTCTCTCTATTCACGAGCCACTAATCAGCAAAGAAGATCAACAACAAACACCAACTGGTTCGATTTCTCCCTAAAACTGGTACAACTTCTCCTAAATCCGACTTCAATTCACACTCTGAGTTTGTTCTCTCCCTAATCGATGCATCCACATTCTCGTCTCTCCCCCTCCACCGGGTTTTCTCTCATCTCTCTCCTCCATAGATGAATATTTTCCTTTCTCCTTAGTTCGTGCTTCCTTATTGCAGGTGGTCTCAGTGGTGTTTGATAGTTGGAAACGAAAGCAACAGTGAGTATACAACAGGCCTTCCATTCCAAAAAAAAACTTTGCACGTAATAGAGAAGGTTAATTCCACATAAGGGATGGAGCCAGAAGATGTGGGTGATAAAAACGCAATCATTGGAGCCAGAAGATATCTCTCCTCCACCAGATGAAGATTGTCGAAGAGCTGAAAGGGGGGACCAATTTCTATAAAGCAGTGCTCTATATGTTCCTTTTTCTGGTAATTCTACGATCCCTTTACAATTTATTCTATTTTCGTTTTTTATTTTATATATGTTCATGTTAATTTCTAAACATGAATCACTTCACCTTCTTAAATCTTGTGTTTTTTTTTCATGAAAATCATCCCCCAGTTTATAAAATTATATGCCTAATTGTTGAGATATGCATTTGTTTTAGGTTGAGGGTGAGGGTAGGGCACCTAATTCTCCTTAGAATACAAATACAAAAAGCAATATGCCATTGTTGGAATGGAGATGGATTTCAGCGACATGAACTGTTTGACTTTGATTCTTGCTAAATGGAAAATAATAATAGATGAACAGGGGAAGTGGCGACCTAAATACCAAGTGTCATTAGAGAATTGCTATTACGTAGGGGCAGATTTTAGTTTGCATCTTGTTCACCAAGGCAAAAGAAAAAAAGAGAAATAGGAAGTGTAGAAGAAAAAAAGATGAACATGGGAATGAACCAAAAAACAGAGGAATAATGTTTACTTCTTGCCAAAGGTAAAACTACTTATTAAAAACATGATTTTGAATGAAATTACAATGTAATGCTAGTCCTATTTTATACTAAACACAAATGAAACGTAGTCTAATTCAAATACCACATAAAAAATGCAAGTTTACTAAAAAATTCCTAAAATACCCCTGGGCTAAAATTGTCCCAATTTCTCTAGGTTATCCAACAGGTATTGCAGAAAAGTGGGGTTATTCTTGATTCACCAGAGGAGCAAAAGAAGAAGGTTTAGTGATATAGCTATAATATTGTGATTTGTGAACAAACTTGAAACTATTAAAACCCTTATACATTGGAAACCCTTCTGTTGAGGATGAGCATTTAGACACATATGAACTTTCAATACTAATTTATAAGTTTCCTCTTTCCTGTGTTTATACTTTATAGTTGGATTTCAAATTTTTGTTTCTTTATGCTATAGAAAGTTTTAGATATTTAAATACTATATGCTAGTCTATGTTGAGGTTTGAATAAGATTCTACTTATTATTCATCATACATCTTAATGCGTGTATTTACTTGAAACAGGTTGTTGTGGAAAGAATTAAAAACAATGTCATAGGTGACAAGATTGATCCAAAAGCTGTACTAAATTTGGATCCTGGTCTTGGTGTTTTGGATGCATTTTTTGCCAGTTTGTCAATGATTCTTGTCAGTGAGGTATGTTCTTTCCCTATCTTTTTTTATAGGCACACATAAGTTTCCACAAATGTTTATTTCTCAAAATTACATTACCCAATATTCCATTTATTGCTTCCATCTAGATTGGAGATGAAACTTTTATTATAGCAGCTCTTATGGCAATGCATCATCCAAAGTCAATTGTTCTATCAGGTGCACTCAGTGCTCTGTTTGTAATGACTGTAAGTTTGCTACTTTTCTTTTTTACCCTTTTCATATTTTAGTGAACATAAATGAAAAACATATATTTTAGTTTGCTTCTAAGTTTAGTTTGGTTTTATTTGGTATGTAGATACTTTCTATAGGGCTTGGTAGGATTGTTCCAAATCTAATATCAAGGAAACACACAAACAGTGTTGCTACAGGTATGTATTGAGTATATATATATATATATATATATATATATATATATATATATATATATATATATATATATATATATATATATATATATATTAAAATTCAATTTAAAATATGAGGATTGTGAGACATCTAAATTGTTTTTTTCTACAATGCAGTTCTTTATGCCTTCTTTGGGCTGTGTTTGCTCTATATTGCTTGGAGATCAGATTCAAAAGCATCTCAAAAAAAGGAGATAGAGCAAGTATGTTTTCTTTTTCCCCATTAAGGGTTATAGTTTTTATATAAATTTAGGCTTTACCTCATTATTAAATACCCAAAAAACAATCCAAAAATCTGATTCTATTACAAAATATATGCAGGTAGAAGAGAAATTAGAGTCTGGACAAGTCAAAACAGCTGCACGCAGAAATTAGAGTCTGGACAAGGCAAAACGTTGTAGAAGTTTGATCCAATTTTTTGCAAATCAAAAAAGGTGCATTTTTTCTCGTTGACTGGTCAAAAGATAGTATATGTTATGGATGTTAATAAGTTGGGTAATGTAGTAACTCGAATATTTGAAAATGCAGGGATCTTTTACTATCTTTTGAGAAGGCAACAGGGAAAAAACCACTGGGGATCATATTCTATAGGTATATATATAAATATAATTTCAAGTGGTACAATTAAAGAAAAAAAAACTAAATCTTCACTTCGTTTTTTATTTGCAGGGATGGTGTAAGTGATGGGCAACTAATGAGCCGACAGCAACTTCTTTAGTACAAGAGTGGGGACACTGTTCTCTATAATAATGCGGTTAAATTGTATACATTTTGTTTATATCCAGGTGTTTCCAAGGCGAGAAACATTTCAAGATTTGGACTGTGTTGACTCGGTGAGTTCAGTGGAACAACTCATTATACTTTGAAAGACCTTAACGACCAGGGACTAAAGGTATCTTTTCCTTGATTTTTAGGCTTATTCTAACCTTAATTAGTTGATCCCTTTTGGAGGTTATTATTAATGTATCTGCATCCATGGTAATGAATCGACACTTGCAATCCAAGTTTTAGCTTAAGCTTCTTATAATTCTTGTATGGTGTCATTGGGTTATTTTCTTTTTTGATGGTGGGATGTCAAAATAAACGGTTCTTATATAGACTACAGAGCGAGAGCTATGTTATTCTTGTCTCTTCAACTACATTTAACTAAATAAACACAATTATCTTATTAAATTTAACTCAAAACCCATAGGGCATTGGTCTTGTAAACACTGAAATCACTCAAAACTCAAAACAATATATACCAAGAAACAAATATTCAGTAGATTTCTGATATAATGACTTGTGTTGATGCAGTTTTTGCTTAAATATTCAAACATGGTGCAATACAATTTCAAGAAAATCATAAGGGTACCCACTGGAAAAGACTTTGCAGACATAGTCCTCAGTAGAACCCAAAGAGAAACCCCAACAGTTGTCCACAAAGGCTATGCAATCAACTGAATTAGAGGTTTTTATATGAGAAAAGTGAAGTTCACACAAACAAACTTTGGTGTTTGCAATTATTAATCCACAGTAAGTCCATGGACTGACTGTTATGCTTATAATGTGTTTTTGGATTGTCCTATACAATGTTTTTTTGTTTCTGTGTATTTTGTGCATCAGGTAAAGTTGGTGGAAGAAAAGAATATGAAGCCACTTGATTCAAATCTTGCAGCATTATCAGCAAGATGCAATAAAGACTTGGAGTTGAATTTGGCTAAGTCTTTCTTGAGTGAGATGGGCCAATGTACAACTTCTTATCCATATAACAGCTGTTTGGAGCATTAGTCTTAAAGAATTATGAAAGGCAAGATGCAACTTTATTTAGTTGGAATTTGATGTAGAGAGTAGATTAGATGCAAATTTAGATATTGTAAAAAATAGAATTGTATGACATTAAATTTTATGCAATGGATTGTATTTTTTGTATATGATATTTTATTTCTATTATGAATTGTATGACATCAAATTTAGATATTGTAAATATTTTTTTTAGAACATTTAAAATTATGATACGCAAAAATGTGTGTCATCTTCATTTATGACATGGCCTTTCTTGACAGGGGCTTCCTTGATACGCATTGCGTGTCATAAACATGTGCATCGTAAGGTTACGACACGCAAATGAGTGTCGTCTTCCTTTATGACAGGGCCTTCCTTGATACGCATTGCGTGTCATAACCGCGCGTCGTAAATGCACGTCATAAATGCGCGTCGTGATTGCGCGTCGTCTATAGACGACGCGCAAAAGCGCGTCGTCTATAGACGACGCGCAAAAGCGCGTCGTCTCTCTTTATGACAGGGCCTTCCTTGACGCGCATTTGCGCGTCGTCTGAGCGTTTTACGACGCGCAATGAGCGTCGTAAAAGGCCTTTTTTCTAGTAGTGTTAGCATAACACTTATGCTCCCACTAGCTTTGACATGTACTCAGAAATCAACTGACTTCCTTACCAAAGTTCATATTTCTGATACTAGATTGTTTTGATAACACTTTATCAAAATCATACACCTTCCCTTAGATAGCACACTTGTGTGTCTAAACAATTATGAAGAGGTATGTCGTAATCATAATGGTTAGACCTTTTTGCCACTTCTCATAAGTCCAGGTTAGTGTGCCGGTAAACCACGCACGCTCCACTAACGACTTTGAGAATGCAAATATCACATTTGCTATCTAGCTAAAATCTACTTAGTGAAAGTGTTCCCTCACCATCATTTTCATGAATCGGAGAGAAACCTTATGACACTTAGATTTAATGGTGTATGTGTTCTTATCCATGTGAATTGTCAAAACCATAGACACAAGACAAGGATAATGACAAATCCACACTCATATGGATTGAACTCAATCTTAATTTCTTGCCACCTGGCAGCTCAAGGGCCTGCCATTGCTTCCAAGTTGTTGTGCAACACATTGAGAACTCTAAGAACTCATATGCAAAGCCAACTTTAACTGGAATGGGCACAGAATATGTCAACACGATAGGTTATAAACCGCAAGTCGTGTGCTAGTGAAGAACTTCAGGTTCTATTCTTGATTAGTTCTTGAGACTTTCAAGACCTTTAAGACTCCCACTGTCCTCTTGACCTATAAGACTTCCTTGCCAAACATCCAAGAGATAGTGCAGATTCTAATAAGGAAAAACACTTCACACAATTGGCCTTAGTTGGTCTTTGTTTTATCCAAAACATCACAACTTACCAATTTCAAATGTACAAGAGTAGAAAACTTTTACTCTTACATTTGACAAGTGTTTTAAACCTTCTTTAAGACATGTCACTCAAGTTACAATCTTGGAGTATGACTCTAAAAATTGTTTTGGAATGAAGTATGACTCATCTTCTTGATTTAACCATTTCAACAATTCAAGTTCCTCTTCTTAGTCATAAGAATGCACTAAGATTTTCCTTAGAGAACTAATTTTGATATGCTTTCTTAATCATTAAGATGATCACAAAACTGATACTAAAGTACTCTCCCATCTTTTCAGATTTGAGAAACTTTTATCCTTCTGCCTAATTTGATTCTTCTTATTCGCCCTGCCATACATTGGAACCTTTTCTAATGTCTTAGAGTTACACTTAAGCTTGTAAGTATAATCATATTTACTGAGCTTTAGTAAACTATGACGAATAGTCTTATCAATCTTTTGTTGTTGACTTCACCAGTGCACAAGACTATGTACTCGATCCCTTAGTCCATTACTTGACTCACACATCCATGTGAATAAGTAATTAGTCTTAATTTTTCCAATACTTGAAAGTTCTCATTCATCATGCTATACAACTTGCATGATTCCGTGTTTCGGTCCAATTGAAACTTGGGTGATGAGAATCTTTCCTTATTTGGTAAATTTAGACATTACCACAAATGAAAGAATCAATTTCATATTTCCACTCTTGCTATTAATGGAATCATGTAAGCAACAGTTTTTCCTCAAATGCCATTGTAAGGATATTTTAAAGTAAATAAAATCAAAAATTTTTCTTTTATTTTAAAACTTTGTGGAAAAACTTATCCTTACAATCCATATGAAAACTTGTTGTTATCTATTCGTAAGCAATATCTCATAACTCCTAAGAAGTAGCTCAAGAATCTGATCTTCAAACTATGCGATAGAAATCCATCTATGCGATCAGATTCAGCATATTCTTTCTTTAAGTTTCTTCATTTTTCTTTGATTCTTAAAACATCACCATGTGACCCAGTCACATCATGTATCAAGAGTCTCAGAATAGAAACTTAACAGAGTTAGATAGTGGACTTTACCTGAAGTAGAGTCAAACTTATTGACTTTAACATCCTTAGGTAAATTTGGCAGATTCGCAACCAATGCCCCTTCCTTTGGCAATATAAACATATGGACCCTTTCGTAATGGTACACGGGACTATCACAGACTTAGCTTTTCTCTTTACCATTTGGTCAACCGAGTTGACTATGGCCGATCCCTTTCCACTGGGAAGAGAGAGCTTTACTAGATATCCTGTGTCACTTTTGTCAATGTCCATCAAGTTTTCAGGAAGTTGATCTTAACAAGTAGATAAGATCATTAAGGGTCTTGTCATAGTCTGTTTCATAGGTGTCCCAAAGGAACTCACTATGTGACTTAGAAAGTGATTGAACCACCAACTTTCTCAAGACTTTGACACCCAACTCTCCCGGCTTGTCAATATGTGACTACATCTCCAAGATGTGAACACACCTAGACCTTGCCTTGCCAACAGGGCTTGAGTGACCTTACACTTTTCAAGAACTTGTGGGTTCGGGAGAATAATTGGAGGAGGTGAATGAAGTATGATTTCCAAGGGACATCATCTTCATTTAGGAAAGCTTGTTTCAAGATATTTGGGAAGATCATATATGTCTAAACCAGACATCTTTTGGGAGATATTCAAGATAGTTGATTTTAAAGTCCTTAATATGACACCCAATATGAAATATTAAGGCTAGGACCCAACAAACTATTTTTTTAACTTAGAAGAGGGATGCCGTAATCCAAGCTATAAAATATTTGAAGGTAGGTGAATGACGATTCACCAATTTCCACCAAGATAAACGAAATGTATTATTAGGTTTTAATCGGTTTTGAAACTCCTAGATCTTTGAGATTCATTGAACTGTTCAAAGGCATGTTTCAATCTCGAGTGTGCCCTCTCAAATTTTGTGACTGGGATGCCGAGGATCACAAAACAAGGTGTGAATAACCATACCAATTCACTTGGTACCCTTAATATTATCACCCAATCAATGTGCCGGTTAACCACACACGCTCCATTGATCTATGACAAACATTAAGTCACCCTTCGTGATCCTTACTAGTCCAAGTTAGTGTGCCGGTTAACCACACACGCTCCACCAACGACTTGGTAAGGTACAAAGTGTGAATTCCATGGGCTAACACCAAATTCACATTTTTCCTAAGTAACTAAGATTGGGAATTATTAAGAGTTTAGTTACTTAGTATTTATCATTAATACTTTTAATGAAGGGAGAATTATAGTCTTGTCAAACCCGTTCGGCTAACGACCCTCCACCAGTCAAGCAAGCGGTGGGTGAGAGTGGACACCCATTAAGTCGCCATTTTATAGGCAACAACCTTATTCCCACCTTATAGACCGGCTTCGTGAATGAGGCGTACTAGCGGTAAGACTGACTTTGCTCTTATACATATATATATATATATATATATATATATATATATATATATATATATATATATATATATATATTATTATTATTATTATTATTAACTTATAATATTATAAAGTATAAGGGTTGCATTTTAACTTTTAAAATTCTAAGGGCTAACTTGAAATTAAAGTATTCATAAGTGAAAAAATTTCAAATTCCAAAACTTGAGGGCAAGTTTTGAAACTATTCAAAACTAATTAATTCCATAACTTATGTGTTTAAAATAGTTTTAATCCAAAAACTCTTCAAGTTCCATAACTTGAGGACAAGTTATGGAAGACTTTAAACTAATAAAAGAATTATCTTTTCTTTATTTTATAACTTATGGAATTAATTAAGGTTACCTATTTTATTACTTAATGAAGTGACTCTTGAACCTCCATAACTTAAGGACAAGACTCTTCATCTTTTGTAACCATTGCCAACTTTTATGAGTTTTATGAAACTTAAATGTGACTTTTCATATAACTTGAGGACAAGTTACAAAAACACATTTTAGAATCAACTCTTAGATTAATTTGGATTGAAAACACATAATCAATTAACTTTTCTATTAATCTAAGCAACTCATAAGAACAAGATAATTCAAATCAAACTTTTTCATGTAATTACCCTAATCACTAAACTAATTCAAAACATGAATCTATTGACAATTATCTCTTTGAATTTGGATTAGCATGAACATTACCACATCAAAAACAAGTTTATAAGTTCAAAAACAACTTAGGGTAATGTTCCTAGTCCATTTCTAGCCAAAAACCTCGAAAATATGTTGTCTGGGGCTCCTACTCGGCGAGTGCATGAACCTACTCGGCGAGTAGGATGATTTTACTCATGTACTCGGCGAGTACAGTGCCCAAAAAGCCATAAAATCAAGTTTTTCAGCATTTTTCAGCAATTTGCATCAAGTATAATAGAAAACAAACCTGGGCTCTGATACCACTGTTGGGTTTTGAGCATTCTAACACTCCTAAGTGTACATGCAACCCGAAATACCTCGGATCTATGTTTTCTCTATTATACATGCAAATAAGAACATCCAAGGTATAATCCTAATCTAGCATACAAAAACAATAAGTGTAACAAGATAGAATACATACCTCTTTGATGTAGAAAGTCTTCATGAAGCTTGAGTGCCTAGCCCCAATAGTGTGGAAGCCTCAAATGGAATCACAATTCACCAAAACACTTAGAATAACTTGAGAGAATTCTACAACTCATGAAATCGGCTAGCCCTTTCTTACTCTCACACTAGTGGCTGATTTGGTCAAGAATAAGATGCTTATATAGTTAGGGTTACACCATGTAAACCCTAATTGACATGGCCTTTCATTTCCATGATCCATGGGTACAAATACACCATGGAGCATCCATGGACCATCCTATGGGTTTTAGCCCAACTTGATTATCCATGGAGCATTAGCCCACTATACAAGTATGGATGATTTATACAATCAACCCATATATTTAATTAGTTTCCTTTTGATCACTTAATTAATCCTAGATTAATTCTTGATCAATACTAATTAAATAATCTTATCATTCTTATTATTAATATACTAGAACTTATAATATATTAATAACCATAAGTGTCTTATTTCTCTCATTATAGTCTATCCAAGTGCATGATGGTATGCAACCCAAATGGACCATGCCAGGTCGGGTCAAGTCTTACCAATTATAGTTATGGATTTAGACATTAATCCAACAGAAGGGCACACTCGAGATTTAAACATGCCATTGAATTGTTCAATGAATCTCAAAGGATCGAGGAGCTTTAATTCACTTAAAACATGGAATTCTTTTTCATTTTTCGTTGTGGAAATTGGTAAATCGTCAATTACCTACCTTCAAATATTTTGTAGTTTGGATTATGGACACCCTCTTCTAAATTTTATAATATTGTGTTGGGTCATAGCCTTAATATTTCAGTTGGGTGTTATATTAAGGACTAAATAAACTAACTTGAATTTATCGCATTGTAGATGTCTAGTTTAGACATTTGTGGTCTTCCCAAATCCTTTGGAACAAGCTTTCCTCTTAAAGATGATGTCTCACGGTTGGATTGTGGAAGTCATACTTCACTTCCTCCACCTCCTTCAATAATTCTAACTAACCCACAAGTTCAAAGACTTGAAATTTTAAAGGTCACTCAAGCCCTACTTGCAATGAAACATCAAAATGGAAGGCCTGTGTGTACTCACGTCTTGGGGATGAAGTCACAGATTGACAGGCTGAGAGCATCGATGTCGTTGTCTCGAGGAAATTAGCTGTTGACTGGGTTCTTCAATCACTTTCTGAGTCATATAGTGAGTTCATTAAGGACTACTATGTGACAGACCACGACATGACCCTTATTGATCTTACCTATTTGCTTGTTGTTGCTGAATCAACAATGATTTGGCACACTGGAAAAGCTAATTTGATTGGAAGATATACTCCCCTAACTTCCAAGGACATTGACAATGGAAACAATGGAAGTCCAGAAAAGATTTCCCTTTTCAATGGAAAGAGAAAGGCTAAGTCTGAGATTGTCTCGTGTACTATTGCCAAAGAGTCTATATGTTTCTATTTCCAAGAAAAGGGGCATTGGTTGCAAAGCTGCCCTGACTACTTGAAAGATCTGAGAAAGTGTAGAATCGAAAAGTTTGATTCTGCTTCAGGTAAGTCTACTATCTAACTCTATTAAGTTCTTAATTGTTGATTCTTAATACATGATGTGACGAGGTTGCATTTTGATGTTTTGTAAGATCATGCAAAAGGAAGGAAGCTTAAAGGAAGAGTATGCTGAATTTGGTCTCGAAGATGGATTTCAATCGCATGGTTCGAAGATCGGATTTTTGAGCTGCTGCTTAGAAGTTATGATATATTGCTAGGAAATATGAAATAACATAGTTTTCATTTGTAATTACATTGTAAGGAAAAGTTTTTTACTTATTTTATAAATAAATAAAATTTTGTTTTATTTTATCTCCTTAAAACGGAATTTGGGAAATTGATGTTTGTATGTTTCTATGTTAGAAATATGAATTTCATTCTTTTATTTATGGTAATCTCAAAATTTGCCAAATAAGGAAAGATTCTCATCACCCAAATTTCAATTAGATAGAAACTTGGAATCATACAAGGTGTATGATGAATGAGAATTTTCATCTATGGGAAATTAAGACTGATTCCTTGTTTATATGTATATGTGAGTCAAGTGAAGGACTAGGGATCGGGTACATTGGGTGTGTGTGGGTCAGGTCCACCATAAAGATCGATAAAACTATTCGTCATGATTTACTAAAGTTTAGTAAACATGTTTATGCTTACAAGTTTAAGTATAATTATGAAACATTGGAAAAGGTTCAATGTATGGCCGAACGAATGAGAATAATCAAATTAGGCAGAAAGATAAAAGTTTCTCCAATTTTAAAAGATGGGAGAGTACTTTAGTATCATGTTTTATGATCATCTTAATGGTTATGGAAAACCATATCACAATTGATCATCTAAGGATATCTTAGTTCACTTGTACGACTAAGAAGTGGTGTAACATCTGGATTTCAACTTATGATAATTCAAGTATTTACTTTTGAGTTAAGAAGAGGGACTCGACGAGTTGACGCCTAAACTCGTCGAGTAAGGTTGCGACTGATGACTCGGATTAATGAGTGGACTCGACGAGTCGGTGAGTCCACTCGATGAGTCCGTGCTGTTGGTAGAAACCCTAAATCTTTGGGCCTGAGCCCTATTTAAAGGCACTTATGGTAGTGTATTGTGGCTACCTTTCCAGAAGAGAGAACCCTATCGAGCTTGAGTGTGTAGAGTGAGAGAAAGAGCTATCTTGATCTATTTGGTTTGATTTTACAAGAGAGGAGAAGTGTTCCAGCAAGAGGGACCAGAGGAGGTTGTTGTTATGAGTTATTCAAGCAAGGATATTTGAATCTAGGTTGTCATTTTAAGTGTTATTGTCACACCCCAAAACCATGAATGGTGAAAACATTATGGGGCGGAGGACGTCATGTACAGTATCACAATAATGAATAGTAGTAAATAAGCAACAACATCATCCATTGCATTAATAATATAATTTCATACATGTGAGTTCTGTCAAAGTTATAGACACCAAAAATATACATATCAAAATAAAAGATGAGTCTTGAACGAACACCATCTTCTCAAAAGCCTAGCACCTGTACCTGTCTAGTGGTGACCTGAGAATACAAGTTATTTTGAAAGCGAGTATCAGCTTAATGCTGGTGAGCTCATAAGTATATTAATGTCTGAGTTTGTATGAACACGTTTGTAAAATGTTTCGTAAGATGTTTTGTACAGTGTTTTGTTAAATGTTTGAACTCTCCTAGAAAACCCTATGTTTCCTACTAACTTTATCCTTCTACCAAGGCATCTAGTGTCTGTGCGTGTGTCTCTTGTTAGAGTGTGTGTTTTCCCAATTCTGACTATCATTAACCAAAAATATAGTTACTACATTACTGTGCATCGTGTGAATATTCACGAAGTGAATGTAATGGGAAAATACTATCGTACCGTAGTATTTGTAATAAGTGACTACCGTGGTACTAACTACCTTAAAACAAAAGGTGTTCACAGTAACATGTGATCGACCTGTATCCTGCTACCGACTCTAGTAAAACGACGATGTAAGACGCCGTAAGAAATGACATTTGGCACCCGTAGACTTGCAAGTCCCACTGTAGCGAGCAGCAAGGTGTAGGATAGTCAATCCAATATAGATCTATACGCAAACTCATACGCTCCCCAATTAAGGAGATTCAGGATACAAGAGCGGTCGTGGCAGGAAGTGCCATGACCCGCTCAATGGTTCACATAACTGCATGAATGTATAGGTAATGAATGTGCTAATTGAAAGTGTAATCTTTCTCTGTCTAGCATGTATGTACTGAAATGTTCTGCGTGTGCTAGCTGTAATGTATGTTCTCTCTATCTAGCATGTATAGTAATGTACTATGTGTACTAGCTGTAATGTATGTTATCTCGTTATCTAGCATGTATAGTAATGTACTGTGAGTACTACTCGAACTGACTCATGAATGAACTGACTCATTGTATGTTTCATTGTGCTAGTAATAGTATTTGTATCCTCCTATGCTACCCCTATGGTAACTTACTAGTGATGTAGCTGGTACGTATGAACATGGAAGTATACCCTTGCTACCCAAGGGTACCGAATGAAATTCAAGATCCTTTATGACTATATACGTATGCATGATATATAACTAATATTTAAATGACCTTCAGACGGGTACCCGATATCCCACCAGACCACATATCAACGACAAAAAGGAAATAGGGCGGGCAGGCCTTCCTAAGCCTTTTAAACATTGCTTATATAACTATACATACATAGACATGCAATTGATAATAATTATAAAAGAGTTTAAGTACAAGTATTTTGATGCGATTTAAAACACAATAGCTTTTAATCTATAAAGATCGATTAGATCTTGAACAAGTGTGTGAATGTGAAATAGCAAGAACACAATATAAATAACAAGGAAGAACGCAATATTAAGAACAAACAGCTTGAATCAAACGTGTCGAATGATTAAATAAAATCCTTAGAAGAGCTCGATTAAGAACATCAACTGTAAAGGATTAGAAGATTACAAGAGAGCAAATACGTAAACTCTGAAACGCTCAAACAGAAATCTTGAATCTTAAATCTTGACCTAATATGCATGCAAGCGATAACTTATATACTTTACATAAAAGGCTCTCGGTTGGACAGGCCCAAACCGGAGAATACTAGGCTAAACTACGAGCCCAAAAGACGCAATACAAAACAGAACTTCAGCCCAACAATCTCCCCCTTTGCGTCAATTTGGAGCGAGACCATTAGTTCGTACTTGGGCCGGCAGCTGAAGCTGGTACCTTCTTCTTCACGGTACTAAACAGACACTTGGTTATGGAAAGGATGGTCTGTCTAAACCGGATGTACCAGTTGATCATATCTTCAAAATATTTGATGTCATCAGCCGAATTGTCCTTACACCGCTTGACGATAGATAGAACGTGTTCCAAGCAGGGAGTGGTGTAGAGGTGCTTGTCAGCTAATGCGAACAGACATTTCTGTCCTTCGGCTCTAGTGAACATCACAGAGTTTCGCCTTGAATCAATCTTGCCCATTTTCATCGTGTTTAGATCACTGGCCGATCCCACAGGCTTGACTTTCGGTTTCTTCTTAAACACTGTGGCAACCTCCTGATCCATAAGGGCCACCTCCATGATGTAGCATGCCAGCATCCTTTTGACATGGTCTAAGATGGGACCATATTCAGCTTCGTTTGTCAGCAAGATGTTGTGCAATACTATCCAATCATGAGGGTTCAGATTGGGCAGATCCGCCAGAGAGATCATGTGAGCAGTTCTTGCAGATCCTCGGATAAGCTTGAACTTGACGTTGGTGAATCTCCCCACGGCATACGGCTTCATCACCCGAACACTGACAATCTTCTGGGCGCTCCATGTAAGGAATTGAGGGCGAGCGGCCTCCAGATAAAAGTCAATGAGCTCCCTGTCAAGCTCATCATTCGGATGCGGGACTTCGTAAATGTTGGAGAAGGCGTGGAAGATGAACGCCTTTCGAGTCAGCGGCATATCAAATTGCGAATCGACCGAGTTGATGCAGTCGAATGATATCACCGGCTCGAGCCATAGTATACTTGGGGTCTCTATGGCCTCCTTTATCAGTCGATCCCTGGTCCAGGCAGGGAAGAGCAGCTTTCGGCTCTCAAGGAGATCGTTGGCTTCTTTTTGTTTACGTTCGGCTTCTTCAGCTTCACGTGCCACACGACTGACATCGTCATCAGTATTGCGACTGTTCTTTCTCTTCAACATGTCCGCAATAGTCTCCTTGTCTTCATCTTCATCTTCATCTTCATCTCCTCCCTCTGCAATGTTTTTGCCCTTGTCCTTCACACCCGAACCCGAGGCATGACCAGTTGGGGTTGGTTCGGTTGTGTGAGTTGCTTTTGAGGAAGGAGGTGGTTTCGATCCAGTCTTCTCATCTCCCCCTTGTTTCGGAATGGACACGAAACTGGGTAGGCCTTCAATTTTACTCAAGAGATCCATGGCCGGAGAGAGTTTCTCAGCGAGGGTACGCCTCACCGAGTGGTTCAGGATGGGATCATGGGCTTCCAGGATGTTTGACAGAGCAGCGTGGACATCCGAAACACATGTTTTGATGATTTCCCTTTCGGATCGAAGAGCCTCCAATTGTTGTTCGGAGTTGGAAAGTTGGGTGCTCTTGACCTTGAGGGCAGTAGTCTTACTCGCCAGGATGTCCATCAATTTATTTTCAGCCGCAAGATCCTCTTGTAGCTTTGCCAGGCGGGCTTCAATGGAGGCACGGAGTGCCGAGTTGTCGTCGCTAAGGTGTTGTCTGAGGGTAGCGAACGAGGATAACTCCGTCTTCATAAACTGGGCCAATTGATTAACAAGAGGTTCCAGTGTTGTTTTGTTGGCTTCGACGCTTTCCTGCATAGACTGCAGCAGGATTGAAGCGTCATGGAATAGTTTATCGACTTTTTCGGTCGCTGCCTCACAAGCTCGGGTGGAGGCGTCTATAGCAGCAGTAGCAGAGGCCACTGAGTCATGTTGAGCCCTAGAGAAGGCATCAACTATCCTCTGAAGGGCAGCTTCTGATAAGGATGACTGCTGATTGGAAGAGGAGGCGAGAAGTTGATCAACCTTCGCGTTCAGCTCGCGGAGATGCTTCTTAGTTACAGGAGCATCATCCTCCTCATCACTTTGAACTTGAAACGGACTATAGTAGACCGAATCAAAGTTCAGGTTGTCACCACCGAGATATTGATCATCGCCATCGGAGGCGTCTTCTGGAGATTGAGGTGGTGGTGAAGATGGGGGTGTTATTGGTTTGGTTGGTTCAGGTTGAGTAGGTGGGGGGTTAGTTTCGGGTGGTGGTTGTGTATGGGTTTCGGTTTGTGGAGGTTCGGTTACGGGAGGGGTTTCGGTTGATGTGGTGAATATTGGTGGTGGTATGGGAAATGAGGTTGGTGGTATAGTAGGGGTTATGGTGGGAATGGAAATAGGTATTGTGGGTTGAGGGGAAGGAACTGGGGATTGGTGAAGTTCCATGTCCGGGGTTGGGGAACGAGGAGGTGTGTTGCCTCTTTGTGGAGATTCGTCTCCTTGTGACTCCTCAGAGCCCGAACTCCCACCTTCGGATTCGGTAGAGGATGATGAAAGGACGAGCGTCCGTTTCGGTTGGGTCTTCCTCCTTTTTGGTTTTGGGGATGAAGCAGGCTTTGGTTGTTTGCGTTTCTTGGGAGTAGGTTTTGGGGCTTTGGATGGTTTCTTCCCCTTGTCTGCTTTCTTGCCCCTGACCCCCGGTTTGTCGGCATCATGGATTGATCTCAACATGTCCGGAGACAGTTCCCTCGGACCAGATGGCCCTAACTCCTTGATCACCTTGATGAAGCTGCTTTCAGATGGCACACTCCCATACATCGACTCCGGGATAGAGCCAATGAAGGAGAATTTTGATGCAGCTGATACGATGATCTTCGTGGTGTGGAACGTACCCACCGAAGACATCGGTGCACCGTCAGCAGTTTGGACATCGAACTTGTCCATAGCCCATCTTGTGATCAAGATCCAGAACCGGGCCAGCGACACTTCAGAGTGTCGAGAAGTGGAAGATAGGCTCTGAATCAGCTGTTGCCAAAGGACAAACCCGTAGTCGAGGTTGATCCCGTTGTAGACCCCATACATGATTGACAGAAACAGACGATTGGCCCCGTCTGATCCTGAGCTTCGTTCTGACAGTCCCTTGAAGAGGACTGTAAATAACCCATTCCATTGGGGCGGTAGGCATGATTTCTTGAATCTGGCGACGGAGGTGAGAACTTCCGTGTAGCCCATGTTGTAGAACATGTTGTAGAACATACCAACCGGAATTGTCTCCGGGTGAACACGCGATGGGTCAGCGGCAAACCCAAGCATAGAGCAGAAGCGGGGACGAGAAATTGACGTCTTGTGTTCCGCCACTTCGAAAAAGATCCTGTCGACGCCCTTGTCGTAGTAGGCCGTGGCATAGACCTGAGAAAGAGCCACCATTGGCACCGTTTCAATCTTGGACAATGCCGGAGCAAGTTGGGAGTACTTGAGGCATTCAATAATCGGCGACATGTAGGGATCATAGGCATCTGGGTTCAGATCAATGACAAGGCATTGTTGAGGTCTGATGGGGAGAATCTGAGAAGTAGCATGGACGGAAGAGGATTCAGCCATTGTTGCAGGTGTGGAGAAGAAGATGACCGGGAGAGAGTTTGGAAGTGTTTTGCTTTGGAAATTATGGGGGCAGTAAAGAGGTAAAAGGTGGTCTGGATGGGTTTTTATAGTAGGTGATAGGAGAGAGAAAGATCGATTCAAATCTTTTATGGGAATATGGAAGGGTTTTTGAGTGACTGATTGGTGACAGTTGGGACGTGCGATGATCACGTAGGAGAGAGAGTGTCAGATTCCTAGGATCACGCCGCCCAATAAGCGCCGGTTTAGAGAGAGGAACCGTTTCCATTTCCACACGCGCCATTAATGCCTGATGGATGACGCTTCAATATTGTACACGCGTCCAATAGTGTCAGAAAAAGCGCAGCCTCTTCAAATTCACGCGCCCGCTTTTTACCGTCGTTTGAATTCCTATCCTTTGAACTTCCGCCGCGTCAGCATCTTTTGTCTTTTCCCCTTTTTAACGGCTGTTTGGAATTAATGATCCACGTGGCTAATTTTTTACCACAACTTAATTTGTAACCATCCAGTAAATATCCAGCCTGTAAAATAATTAGTAACGGAATTTTTGAAAATCTTGGATTTTCGTGCAAAGAGTGTAAAAGAAAAAGAAATAAAGCAACTCTTTTTAGGATAATCTGTGATGTCCATAAGGACACGAAACTGATGATCCCGGGCACGAATCTCTTCCTTCAAGGTCAAGAAAGACCTCAAAGTGTTAGTGTGGAATCCCGTTAAATTACGATCAAACATTTATTAATAAATGTTGAAAGGCTTCTTTTAATAAGGCAAATTAAGGGTGGTTGCGCTTTGATTCATCAATTCAATTCTTGATATAAGAACGAATGTGAACAAAGTACTTGTGAGACCAGTGTAATCTGTTGAACAAGTAGGTTGGAGTTGTTTATTAAGTGACTTGGATAAGTCTAAAATCTCAGATTAAAAAAATTATAAAACTGGATCCCTTGGGAAGAAATGTTATGGTGTGTAACAATTTCATTGGAACCACGCAAAAAGAAAAGAAACTGAGATTTCATGAAGGTACATTCGTCAATTCATTGGTAAAAACTTGATCAAATTAATTTGTCACCGTCAATTCTTTGGTGTTGAATTTTGGGTTTCACTCAGCTCGTAGTGGCACGAAACTAAGATCATAAACACAGATGTGGCGTAACCATAAACCTCAGTGGTAGTTTCTGAGAATCTCTAGGGTTACAGTGATGAAACGAATGTTATGGAGAAGTGTAATGGAGATGGTGTAAGAAGACATAGTACCTCTGCTGCGAACATAAGGACCAAGCAGGAGACTCTTAACTCATGTGAGAAGAGTGTGAGGTAGCCCACGATTAGAATAAATAAGTTAGCCTTATTGGAAAGACAGGGTTTGTGTATACCAAGTCGTGAAGGCAATTATTCAAAATCTTATGAGGCTTGGGACACATACAGCAGCATGCTTCTAGGGACACTAAAGTAATTCAGCAAATATATCCCCATAAATAAACGAACATACAAAAAAATATTTTTGGAGTGTTTGAAATTTATATAAAAAAAATAAAATAAAAAAAATGGAAAAGAAAAAAAAGAAAAAAATAGAAAAGATTAAAAATAAGATAAGGAAAAAAAAACTTTTGATAATAAAAAAAAACTTTTGATAAAAAAAAAAATGGAAAACCGAACCCGAACGTTCAGTTGGTTTCGGTTCAGGAAAATTTTGAAAAACCGAACCCGAACCTTCGGTTGGTTTCGGTTCTTGAAAATTTTGAAAAACCGAACCCGAACCTTCGGTTGGTTTCGGTTCTTGAAAATTTTGAAAAACCGAACCCGAACCTTCGGTAGGTTTCGGTTCTTGAAAATTTTGAAAAACCGAACCCGAACCTTCTGGAGGTTTCGGTTTTTGGAAAATTTTAAGAAACCAAGAAGTTTAGATATGCAATAAAAAAAAACTTTTTACATAAAGAAAAACAAATTTTGCACAAGAAATTTACAACTTAGAAAATCTACCTTTAAATTAATGAGCGAGTGAAATGGTTGAACCGAACCCGAACGTTCGGTTGGTTTCGCTTCTTACTGTTGAGATTGAGTGGTAGTGTGAGGAACTGATTCTGATTCCATCATACCGAGCCCTTGCAATATTTTATTGAATGATGCTTCAGGAAGAGCTTTGGTAAAGACATCAGCCAGTTGATCAGTGGTTCGCACGAAGTGAACTTCGACATTTCCATCTTCCACATGATCTTTGATGAAGTGATACCTCAGTGCTATGTGTTTGGTTTTAGAGTGTTGCACCGGGTTATGACAGATCCTAATTGCACTTTCAGAGTCGCAATATAGAGGGATCTTCTTCATATTGAGTCCATAGTCTCGAAGTTGACTCTGGATCCAAATCACTTGTGATGTGCAGGATGCAGCGGCAATGTATTCCGCTTCAGCAGTAGACAGCGACACACATGTTTGTTTCTTGGATTGCCAACTGACCAACTTCCCATCAAGAAATTGACAGCCACCAGTTGTACTTTTGCGGTCGAGTCCACATCCTCCAAGGTCGGCATCAGAATAGGCTTGAACGAAGAAGCCGGAGTTGGATGGATACCATAGACCCAAGGAGGCGGTTCGCTTGAGATAACGTAGGATGTTCTTCACTGCCAGCATGTGAGGTTCGCGTGGGTTAGCCTGAAATCGAGCACAATAACATACAGAAAACATGATGTCAGGCCTGCTAGCAGTTAGATACATCAGTGAGCCTATCATTTGACGATAGAGCGTGATGTCGACAGCCGGTTTATCCAGTGAAGGGGTAAGTTTGGTGCCGAATGCCATAGGGACTTTGACTTTTGAGTCTCCCATCATGCCAAACTTTGCTAGGAGAGTCTTTGTGTAAGCTTCCTGATTGATAAAGATGCCTTCGGGTCCCTGTCTTATATTTAAACCAAGGAAAAAATTAATAGGACCCATTGAGCTCATTTCAAACTTAGTCTCCATCAACTTTCTGAATTCAGCTGTCAAGCTGGGATTCGTAGAGCCAAAGATGATGTCATCGACATAAATTTGAACGATCATAAGGTGGTTACCTTCCTTTTTGCGAAAGAAGGTTGGGTCAACCGAACCTTGTTTGAATTTGGACATCTTTAAAAATTTTGTAAGCGTTTCATACCAGGCTCTCGGAGCTTGTTTGAGGCCGTACACAGCTTTATCTAGAATGTAGCAATGATTTGGATATTTTTCATTCACGAACCCAGGAGGTTGCTCCACATACACTGTTTCTTCAAGTTCTCCATTGAGAAATGAGCACTTGACGTCCATTTGGAAGACCTCAAAGTTTTTGTGAGCAGCATAGGCCAGAAATATTCTAACCGATTCTAGCCTAGCTACTGGAGCGAACGTCTCTTCGTAATCTATCCCTTCCTCCTGACAGTATCCCTTGACAACCAGACGAGCCTTGTTCCTTATGACATTACCTTCCTTGTCCATTTTGTTTCTGAAGACCCATTTAAGACCAACAACCGAAGCATCTGGAGGAGTTGGAATGAGGCGCCAGACCTTGTTCCTTTCAAACTCATTCAGTTCGTCTTGCATCGCTTGAACCCAATCAGAGTGATCGAGGGCAGTGTTCACTGTCTTCGGTTCGACTTTTGATACAAATGAGTTAAACATACAAAACTCAACTTTTGAGAATAAGGATGTCTGTTTTGCCTTCAGTTGAGATCGGGTCAGAACCTTTTCAGATACATTACCAACTACTTGAGAGATAGGATGATCTCTGGTCCATTTTGTAAGAGGAGGGTAATTCGGATCAAAGGATGGATCTAGTTCAGCGTTGCTCATCTCTTCAGGCTCAGATTGGCTATCGAAATCAAGCGTCATATCATCATGCTCCCCCTCAATTGATGAGTCTTGAGAAACATGAGTTTCAGGGGTGTCTTGTGGTGCTGGAGTTTCAGGCATTGAAGCACCTTCGTTTGGAGGGGCACCTTCGGTTGGAGAAGCACCTTCGGTTGATGAAGGACCTTCGGTTGAAGTAGTAGAGCTTGGCTCCCCCTGGACTTGTGAGCTAGGCTCCCCCTCGACAAGAGAATTTGGCTCCCCCTCGACTGAAGCATTGTTGGTTGGAGATTCATCAGTAGGCGATTCTCCTTCATGCATTCTTCTTGCAGCATCTTCGACAATCTGCTTCATATGATCTATTTTGTTGTCGGCTGCCCCTGCTTCTGAGAGAGAAGCTTTTTCCGGTTCATCAAAGAGTTCCAGAAAATTCTCGTACAAATTGGCGATTGAGACTGTGACTTGACCAGTTTGAGGAAAGATTTCCCTGGCAGTGTCATCTATGGCCTGTAGCTTCTTGACATAGCTATCATCGAAGGTCACATAGTATGTCTCTTCAATCCTTCTTGATCGTTTGTTTAGGACCCTGTACGCCTTGGATGTGAGTGAGTAACCCAGAAAGATTCCCTCGTCGGCTTTGACATCAAATTTGTTGCGGTGCTCTTTAGAATTAAAGATGAAACACCTTGAGCCAAAAACGTGGAAAAATTTCACATTGGGCTTTCTGTTGTTCAGTATCTCATATGGTGTGAGCGTGAATCGCTTGTTGAGATAGGACCTGTTTTGTGTATAACAAGCAGCAGAAATAGCGTCAGCCCAAAAATAAAGAGGTAAGGAAGCGAAACTTAACATAGTTCGGGCAGCTTCACACAGGGATCGGTTTCGTCTTTCGACTATTCCATTCTGCTGTGGTGTGTAGGGAGCTGAGAAATTATGACTGATTCCCTTTTCTGCAAGAAACGCTTCAAACTCCCTGTTCTTGAATTCGAGACCATTGTCGCTCCTGATGTTGCGAACGACCTTCTTGAGCTGGACTTCAATTTGCTTGATAAACACTTTCAGCTTTTGAGTCGCTTCAGATTTGAGCTTTAGAAAGAACACCCATGTAAATCGTGAAAAGTCATCAACGATAACAAGAATATACTTGCTACCACCGATGCTTTCTATAGATGAAGGACCACACAAATCGATATGAAGCAATTCGAGTGGTTCAACAACTTTTGTGTTGATTATAGATGGGTGATTTTGACGACTCTGCTTTCCCATTTCGCATGCAGCACACAAATGTTCTCTGTCGAACTTGAGCAATGGAAGACCCCTAACATGACCTCCAGTGACAAGTCGGTTGATGTCTTTGAAGTTGAGATGAGAGAGTCTTCTGTGCCACAACCAGCTTTCGTCGGATTGAGCTTTTGATAGCAGACAGATTGCTGGGTTCCCTTTGATGGGTTTCATGTTCAGAGGAAACATTTCACCCTTTCGCTCTGACTTCAGAATCACTTTCTTTGTTGTTTTCTCTATGATTTCAGAACCTTGGCTTTCGGTTGTTGGAATTATCATTATTTTCAAACCTCAGATTCTTGTCCTTGTGCGAATAGTATGCATTTTGGGAGTGCCAGAATTGTTTCCTTTCAGAAAGGTTTTTCCTGTATCTTAGGTTCCTTTCTATCTTTTTATCCCTCATCTGTTTAGGTTGATGATGAACGTTCGCTTTCGCTTTTGATGTCACCCTGGCTGGTTCCTTTTGATCTTTAGTGATTTTTCTTTGAGCTGAGGGTGCAGAGGAAATGTTAGACGAAGACTCAGTTTGCTCTGAGGAAGTGGAAGAAGTATCTGATGAAGTTTCACTTCGAGCTGTTGGCGTTGAAGGAATGTCTTCTTTTGCCGAATGATCACCCTCTTGAGGAGTGTCTTTAGTACCACTTGTGCTTGGTTCACTGAAATTATCAGGCTTGTTCAAAGGTTCAGGTATGTATCTCCCTTTCTTCATCCAAGAGGTTCTTTCAGATAGGCCAACGGTTTCGTTTCCATTGTCAATAGGAGTTTCCCAGAAGAACTCATCACAGCCATCAGCATTGTCTTCGTTAACAATAGCCGTGAGTTCAGCTGTCTGATGTTCGGTTACTCCTGTCACTTTGTATACCTGATTCGGAGTGGTTCTGACCTTTTGATAGACAACAGCCTTTTCTACTAATTTCGGGGACTTTTGTTGGGACAATCTAGCGAATTCCACAGAATTTTCAGAAATAAGATTTTTGTGGTTTTCAGTTTCGCTTTTTACAAATTCTGAGCAGTCAACCGTATCCTCTACAGAAATTTCACTCATGTTTTCATCCTCGTTAAGCTCAGATGCATTTTCAACATCAATTTTATTTTCTGAGCTTACTTTGGCATTTAGAGAGTCAAATTTTTGTATGGTTTCGGTTCTCAGTTTAAGTCTATCATTTTCGTCCAACAGATTTTTGAGCATGTCCTTATGGTCTTTGGATTTAATGAAGGACTCAATTTTGTCCAGTCCGATTTGATAAGTTGGGTTGACATCATCAGACGAAATCACACTCTCACAATTGTAAGCTTCGGCATCGATTTCATCCTCCTTAAATTCTAGGAATGGTAAAATCATACGGTGAATCTTTTTGCCTATCTCACAGTCTAAGTGCAGCTGAGTAATATTGGAATATAAACGTTTAGCTATTAAACAAAAGACATTTCGCTGTTTTAACAATTTCAAATTGTCTCTCTGCAGATAAATGTTTTCGTCTTTGACTTTAATTAATTCCGATTCTTTTAACTCAATCCACATACGCCGCTCCTCACTCTTCGACGCCACCCTGCTTAATTGATCAGTCAGGTTAGAATTGGTGACTCTAGTTTGAGTTAAGCTACTATCTAAATGAGAAATTCTTGTGTTAACGCTTTTTAGTTCTTTCTCATATGAGGATGATGGTACTTTAGATGAAATAAAAACAGATTGTACCTTCTTTATCAGTTCATCAAGCTCATTGAACTGTTGGCTGAGTGGTTTGGCTGTGAAGCACATGTCTTCCTGCACTTTCGGTCCATTGCTTCCTCCATCGGTGTTGTATCCCCTCATTTGAGATGAGCTTGACACCATGAAGCATTTTCCACCACTGCTTTCCTCCTTAGCCATGTAAGCCTTTCCATGAGTAGGCTTCCTCACTTCTTCATCTTCTGAGTCAGTAGACCAAACTTCGGTGCTACCGAACTCATCATTATTAACCGAACCCTGCACAATAAGAGCATTAATAGAAGGGTTAGCGGTAGACTTTTTCTTCCTCAACTCATCCAATCTCTTCTGCAGCACAGCTTCCTCATCCTTTCCATCGTCCTTTTCAGCCATCTTCTTAAGAACACAGTCCTTAGCATAGTGGTTCTTGCCACCACAGTAAAAGCAGCTTACTCCGGAATCGCCATCTGCCTTCAGTTCCTTCTTGGACTCCTCAGCCTTCGGTTCATTATTTGCCTTTTCAGAGCTATAACTCCCCTGCCAGTTTCGGTTTTTGTTGCTGGGGAACCTCTTCTTTATGAACCTGTTAGGATTGGATACCATCATGGCATAATCCTCAGTTGTGAGGTCATATTCTTCCAAGTTGAGCTCTTCATCCTCCATCACGGCTTTACTTTTAGATAGGAGGGCCAACGAACCAAGACTGGACACCACGTTCTTCTCTTGAACAACAATCTTCTCTTGGGACTTTAGAATACCCACCAGTTTCGCCAAAGAGTATGATTTAAACTGTTCATGGGCTTTGACTGTAGACACTACTGCTCTCCATTCCGATCTCAGTCCGTTCAAGAAAGTAACCTTTTGTTCGATGAGCTTCCTTTCAATGTCGTGTTTGATCATCTTGCTGAGAAGATGATTGAAGCGATCAAACGTCTGGGTCACGGTTTCTTCAGCCCCTTGCCTGAATTCTCCAAACTCAGATAGAAGCAAGGTTTGGATGGAGTGTTCAAGATCTTCGTCTGTTGAATACAGTTCGCGAAGTCTATCCCACACTTCCTTCGCCGTAGTGCATGAGCTGACTAGTCTGAATGTGTCGGACTGAAGGGCGAATCTGATCAACCTTAGTGCCTTAATATTGCACTGGAATTTATCTTTCTCATCCTGCGCAATATTCGTCACGTCCTTGAGCAAATCGTTGTAATCTTTTTGCGTCTTAATAACTCTGGATGTCGTGGAATGAGAAAACGGCCCATTGATAATGGCTTCCCATATGAGAAAACCATTGTCCTCCGATCCAATCACGTAATCTTCAAAATGATGTGCCCACACTTCATAGTCATGGGTGTATAAGATTGGAATCTTTGTCGTCGAACCAATGCTGTTGGAAATGTTAATGGGGTTTGACTGCGTTGCGTCCATAATGATCGAAATAACCTGTTCAAAGATCAGACTTGTAATAAAGCAGATTAGGGCAAAACAATAAATACTAAGATACGTCAATTAAGATGACGGCTCAATAAATATCGATGATTGCGGAAAACCCTAATGAAAATCTTTTTCACAGAAAAGAAGTGTATCGATTACACAGCCTCCTGCTCTGATACCAATTGATGCGATTTAAAACACAATAGCTTTTAATCTATAAAGATCGATTAGATCTTGAACAAGTGTGTGAATGTGAAATAGCAAGAACACAATATAAATAACAAGGAAGAACGCAATATTAAGAACAAACAGCTTGAATCAAACGTGTCGAATGATTAAATAAAATCCTTAGAAGAGCTCGATTAAGAACATCAACTGTAAAGGATTAGAAGATTACAAGAGAGCAAATACGTAAACTCTGAAACGCTCAAACAGAAATCTTGAATCTTAAATCTTGACCTAATATGCATGCAAGCGATAACTTATATACTTTACATAAAAGGCTCTCGGTTGGACAGGCCCAAACCGGAGAATACTAGGCTAAACTACGAGCCCAAAAGACGCAATACAAAACAGAACTTCAGCCCAACATATTTGATAAGTAAAAGAGTTTGTAAAACAGTTTGAAGCAATACAGTTTGAACAGTAAGAAAAACCTCTAGTTTTGTAGTTATTAATCACATGTGATTGATGTAAAAACTATAAGTATTTAACTTGTATTCCCCCCCCCCATAAAGCATTTAAAAACATTTAAATCATTGATTAAGGGGTATGAACTCACCTGTAGTGAGTGCTACGGATGAACTGAAGATGTAGGATCGCTAGGTGTCAAGTGAAGTCTTGAACACACTTTATAATCCTAGTTAACATATAATACCACATATATGTATCCAATTAGTCTTAAACTACTAATTGAAAATGTTAAGACATCCTAGAACATAATAAACACTTTATATAAGTGGTATAAGCCTTAAGAACTTCATCTAAGTTGTTGTAGGACAAGGCTAGTGGTTAAAGGGTTCCAAAGGACCCCATTCTTGAGTTTACACCCCAAGAACTAACACACAAGGAGTTTATGGTCGTAAACCCTTGAGTTTACGGCCGTAATCTCCTAAGCTTTAGGTTATCTTGTGCTTTAAAGCTCTACATGATCCCTAGAAGCATTTCTACTTGATGGATTAATCCTTGGAAGGGTTTAGGGCATAAATACACTCCTTTGAGGAGTTCACGGCCCCAAGGCCATTTGCTTTTGGGTTTACTGTCGTAAAGCCATATGGAAATGGTATTTTTGTGTCTTCAAGTCCCATGCTCATCTAGGATAGGTTTTTAGACATTTATCTAAGGCTAATGATGGCCTTAGGCACACTTTGGTACCTTTCTTGGATGTTCACGGCCCAAGAACCAAAACCATTAGAGATTACGGCCGTAATCTCTCTTTGGGATGGGTTTTTGATGGTTTAAAGCCCCTAAATTAACTAGGAGTAAATCAAGGCAATTGTCCAAGGCTTTAGGAGTGATTAAGGCACCTTTTGGCCCTTGAGTTTGGAGTTCACGGTCCAAGAACTTCTTGGGCCGTGAACACCTTACTCTTGGTGTTCATGGGTGATTTCTAGTCCTATAAACACTAACATACAAGCCTAGCATAGTTTCATTTCATAAGTAACGGACTAGGCATCATTTTGCCCCCTTAAAGAAGGGTTCATGGTCCAAGAACTGATGGGGTTTGAGCATTCTAACACATCCTAAGTGTACATGCAACCCTAATAACCTTGGATCTATGTTTGTCTAATTATCATGAAAAGTTGATTTCCAAGGCTATGATACTATCTAGAATACATGGAGAACAATTTTAACTTAAATAATAGATAGAACTACATACCTTGTTGTTGTAAATGTTCCTCGAAACCTTCTGAGCCTAGCACCCCATGTGTGATGCCTCAAATACTTCACACAACACCAAATTCTATGGAGTAAACTTGGAGAGAAAGTATAACACACTAAAATCGGCCAAGCCCTCTTGTTTCACTGGTAGTCCGATTTTGGGAGAATACATGAGCTTTATATAGTGTTGACACATCTAGGCTTACACCATGTAAACCCTAATGTGTCATGACTCTTCATTTCCATGACCCATGGGTTTGTAACTCCCATGGAGCCTCCATGGAGCATCCAATGGGTTTAACCAAACTTGATTATTCATGGAGCCTCTTAGCCCACTATATAAGTTATGGATGATTTACATAATCAACCCATATATTTAATTAGTTATCTTTTGATCACTTAATTAATTCTAAAATTAATTGTTGATCAAACTAATTAAATAATATTATTAATATATTAGAACTTATAATATATTAATAACCACAAGTGTTATTTCTCTCATTTAGTCTATCCAATTGCAAGGTGCCATGCAACCCAAATGGACCATGCCGGGTCGGGTCAAGTACATACCAGAAATAGTTATGGACTTAGCCACCTTATCCAACAGTCTCCTACTTGGATAAGTCTAATAACTATAACTGCAAGTATGACTTCTGGAACCGATCGGCAATCGTAGCTCTTTTAAGGTTTCTCGGAACTGAGAAGATGATAGTACGCCATTTCAGATAAGGGATCATATAATTCTCTGTTCTAGATATCAGCCGGACAAATACATGGAACATAGTCTTGCTTATTGCCCAGCAGTTTGTTTCTCGATTTCTGATTTGTTTGACAAAGAACTTAATTGAACACATCAACTTAGTTCTGACCGGGCCCGGTACGTGGGTCAAAACAAAATCATCGAGGGGCCCAGATATCAGCTTCTAATCCAAGAAGGAATAGATAAACTTCGACTCATATGCTTGTTCTACTACTTGTTAAATTACACACAAACACACATTTTATAACATCGAGTTACCAATGTGGTTTCGCATGTTCAATGTATAACTAACTCATAGTTAACAAGTCATATCTCTAGGTTTGAAGACTTATATGATATTACCATCTCGCGATCACTCGAGATAAATTCCATGAAGTGATACCAGCGAGCGTGGGTTGAATCCAATACTCAGAACTTATGAGCATTCATGAGTGTTGAGGCCATGTCCAACATCTTAGACCTCTACAACCAACTCATGACAGTCTTACTTCATATCTACTTCCAACATATGACTGACTGTGGATAATTTGAATAATATGTAAAACAACATAAATATTCTGGAAGTCAAAACATGCAAAAGAAATAATAGGTAACGATTGACAAAAGATAGTAACACTTTACTCATAAATAAACACAACTTTTATTCATCATCAAATGTCAATTACATTTTACAAATTTCAAAGTTATCTAACCACTAAAACTAATATCATCCTTCAGCCCTATGCTCCTAGCATGCTGGAGATGCTTAACCCTACCCAATCCCTTCGTGAGGGGATCTGCTGGGTTCTCATCCGATGATACCTTCTTTGCCACGAGAAGTCCTTCTTCTATACGATGTCTGATGGAATGATATTTTCTATCAATGTGTCTGGATCTCCCATGATCCCTTGGTTCCTTTCCTAAGACAACTGCACTTTCATTGTCACAGAAAATATCTATAGGCTTCGATATAGCTGGTACAACTCCAAGGTGTCCAATGAAGTTCTTTAGCCACATAGCCTCTTTTGCCACTTCGCTTGCCGCTATATACTCTGATTCGCAAGTTGAATCAGCCACTGTCTCCTGCTTGGAACTTTTCCAAGAGATTGCTCCTCCGTTTAAGGTAAAGACCCAGCCCGACTGAGAGCGGAAATTATCCCTATCAGTCTGGAAGCTAGCATCACTATACCCTACAACTCTCAAGTCATCACTCCCACCGAGGGTAAGGACCCAGTCCTTAGTCCTCCGCAGGTACTTGAGAATGTTCTTTACCACTGTCCAGTGAGCCTTACCAAGATTCCACTGATACCTGCTAACCATGATTAAAGCAAAGGCTACATCAAGACGAGTACAGGTCATAGAGAATATGATCGAGCCTATTGCCGAAGCATAAAGTATCCGACTCATTTCTGCTATCTCATCCTCAGCACTCGGGCTCTGAGTCTTACTCAGTCTAGTGTTACTCTGGATGGGTAACTCTCCTTTCTTGGAATCTTGCATGCTGAATCTCTTCAACACCTTGTCCAAGTAGGTACTTGGACTAAGTCCAATTAGTCTTTTACTCCGGTTTCTCAAAATCCTTATCCTTAGAATATAGGCAGCTTCTCCTAGGTCCTTCATAGCAAAACACTTCCCAAGCCAAGGCTTAACTTCCTGCAGAGTTGGCATGTCATTACCTATGAGTAGTATGTCATCCACATACAGTACCAAAAAGCTAACTATACTCCCACTAGCCTTAACATATACACAAGATTCATCTTCACTCCTCGAAAAGCCAAATTCCTTGACTTTCTCATCAAAGAAAAGATTCCATCTGCGAGGTGCTTGCTTTAATCCATAGATGGATTTCTCAAGCTTACACACTCTATTAGGGTACTCAGTCCTGACAAAACCCTCTGGCTGATTCATGTAAACATCCTCAGCCAACTTTCCGTTAAAGAAAGCGGTTTTGACATCCATTTGCCATATTTCATAGTCATGAAATGCAGCTATGGCTAGCAATACCCTAATAGACTTAATCTTGGCTACTCGTGAAAACTTCTCATCATAATCAACTCCTGGAGTTTGAGAAAAGCCATTTGCAACCAGTCGTGCCTTATAAGTGTGTACATTACCATCCATGTCGGTCTTCTTCTTGAAGATCCATTTGCACCCTACAGTCTTACGACCTGGTACATTCTCAACAAAGTCCTAGACCTGATTGTCATACATGGATTGTATCTCGCTATCCATTGCCTCTTTCCACTTAGCAGACTATGGGCCTGCCATGGCTTCTGCATAGCTGTTAGGTTCATCCAGACCTACTAGTATCTCATCACAAATAAGTGTCTCACCTTCCGCACTAATATGGAAACCATAGTAATGCTCAGGTACATTCCTAACCCTAGTGGAACGCCTCAGAGGTACAACTGGAGGTATAATTGGATCCACAGGAGGTTCCTCCTCAAGTTGACTACTAGGGTTTGAGGTTCCTTCACCACTTGACTCTTGAAGTTCTTCAAGGTCAATTAGCCTCCCACTGTCTCCTTGGCTTATGAACTCTCTCTCTCTCTCTCTCTCTCTCTCAAGAAAGAAAGCCCTCCTTGCTACAAAGACCACATTCTCACTAGGTCTGTAGAAGAGGTAACCAAAGGATTTTTGTGGGTAGCCGATGAAAATACACTTCTCACTTCGAGGTTCGAGCTTGTCATGAGTCTCACGTCTCACGAAAGCCTCGCAACCCCAAACTTTGATGTGGGCTAGACTAGGAACTTTTCCAGTCCACATCTCGTGAGGTGTTTTGGCAACCTTCTTTGTAGGGACCAGATTAAGGATATGGGTGGCAGTCTCTAAGGCATACCCCCAAAATGAGATTGGTAGCGTAGCTCGACTCATCATGGAACAAACCATGTCCAACAAGGTTCGATTACGCCTGTCAGCTACACCATTCAACTGTGGTGTCCTGGGAGGTGTCAATTGTGAGACAATCCCACATTCCCTAAGATAGTCGAGGAACTCTGAACTATGAAACTCACCACCTCGATCGGATCAGAGCATCTTAATGTTCCTGCCCAATTGATTCTCGACTTCCAGTTTAAATTCCTTAAACTTTTCGAAAGTCTCTGACTTATGCTTGATTAAGTAGACATATCCATATCTACTATAATCATCCGTAAAAGTCACGTAATAACGATTAGCATCCCTTGTGGCATGTTGAAGGGTCCACACACATCCGTGTGTACAAGATCCAACAAACCTTCACCCCTCTCACACGAACCAGTGAAGGGTGACTTTGTCATTTTTCCAAGCAAGCATGATTCGCAACTATCATCTGACTTTAGGTCAAATGACTCCAAGACTCCATCCTTTTGGAGTTGGCCTATGCGTTTCTTGCTTATATACCCAAGACGACAATGCCATAATGATGCTTTATCCAAGTTATTAGAAGAATCAATACACAATACATTATTTCCTAAGTTATCTACAACAAACACAGCTTCATACACACCGTCACAAGGTAATGCTTTAAAATAAAACACATTATTAAAGAAAGCATTTATTCCACCAGTTTCATTATCAAAAGAAAAGGTAAAACCTTGTTTATATAAAGCATGAAGAGAAATAACATTTCTTGCCATTTCTGGCGAGTAACAACATTTATTAAAATCTAAAGTAAATCCACTACTAATCAACAAAGTATAAACACCAATCTTGGTGACAGGTGAAACTTTCCTATTCCCCATGATTAAGTTTATCTTTCCATGCTCCACATTCTCACTTCTTCTTAGTCCCTGTATTTCAGAACAATTATGAATACCGCAACCGGTATCAAGGACCCAAGAGTTAGAATAGAGTGAATTATTAGATGAGATAATGTAAATACTTGCATGGTTGGGTTTAACTTTCCCATCCTTTAAATCTTGCTGGTACTTTGGGCAGTTACGCTTCCAATGCGCCTTTTCGTGGAAGTAGAAGCATTCAGCCTCTTTGGGTCTTACCCTTGGTACCCTTCGAAGGGTTCTTTCTCTTCTTCCCTCTACCTTTCCCGATTGCCAGGACAGGTGCTGAGTTTGGAGTAGTAGCAGGAGTGGTCACAACCAAATTTCCTTTAAGACCTGATTCTGCGGTCTTTAGGAGTCCCTGAAGTTTGCTAAGTGTAACTTCCTCCTTATTCATGTGGTATGTCATGCGGAATTGATCATAACACAAAGCTAAGGAGTGCAAAATTATATCTATTGCTAATTCCTCAGGGAAGTTCACATTCAACTTCATCAATCGATCCACATACCTTTGCATTTTCTGCATGTGGCTTGTGATGGGTTCGCCATCTTTCATTTGGTTTGTGATCATAGAGGAGAGGATTTCATATCGATCTTGACGAGCACTTTGATAGTAGCGGTCCATCAAATCCTGGTGCATCTCAAAAGGATAGTAGTCCTCATAGGACTTTTGGAGCTCGGCTGTCATGGTGGCCATCATGATACATGCCACTTTGGTAGCATCTCTTTCATGTGCCTCATATTCAGCAAACTCCTCAGGAGTAGTAGTTGGCTCAGGCACCTTGAGCTCCTTGTCAAGAACATATTCCTTGTTCTCGTAACGAGTGACCATCCTGATGTTTCTGATCCAATCAGTAAAGTTAGATCCATCAAAGATGACTCTCCCACAAAGGTTCATGAGAGAGAAGGAGCCTTTAGGGTTTGAGCTAGGAGTAGCATTGTTGGAAGATATTTGAAAAGAAGGAAAAGCTTTAGTTTAGATATTGGGATAGTCCTTAATAAAACACCCAAATGTAGAATTAAGGCTAGGATCCAATCACAATATATTATAACCTAGAAGAGGGATGTCGTAATCCAAGTTATAACATATTTGAAAGGTAGGTGAATGACGATTCACCAATTTCCACCATGAAAACGAAATATAAATTATTTGGTTTTATTTGGCTTTTTAGAAATTCCTAGATTCATTGAACTTTTCAATGGCATGTTTCAATCTCGAGTGTGCCCTTCATGTTTTGTGATTGGGATACCGAGGATCACAAAACAAGGTGTGAAGTAACCATGCAAATTACTTGGTACCCTTAATGTTTTTCACTTAATCGTAGTGCCGGTAAACCACACGCGCTCCTTCCGACCTCATGAAAAACTTAAGTCACCCTTTGCCTTCCTTGTTAAGTACAAGTTAGTGTGCCGGTAAACCACACACACTCCACCAACAACTTAGACAAGGTGCAAAGTGTAATTTCATGGATTAGCACCTTATTCACATTTTCCTAAAGTAAATAGGATTGGGAATTTTATAAAACATTTAGTTACTTAATAATAATCATTATACTTTAATGAGAATTTATAAGTCCTTGTCTTACCCATTCGGCTAACGACCTTCCACCACTCAAGCAAGCGGTGGGTGAGAGTGGACACCCATTAAGTTGCCATTTTATAGGCAACAACCTTATACCCACCTTATAGACCGTCTTCGTGAATGAGGTGTACTAGCGGTAAGACGACTTTGATCTTATACATATATATATTATTAATAGCTTTATAATATTATAAGTATAAGGGTATAATTTGAACTTTTAAAAATCTAAGGGTTGGAACTAAAGTTTTAATCAAGACTTTACTTGTTCCAAAACTTGAGGTCAAGTTTTGTAAACTTTCAAAAATTTTCATTTCTTGTAACTTATGAGTTAAATAGAGTAATAAAAATGAAGACTCTTCATTTTTCTAACTCTTGTGTTCTTTTAATGGTTTTAATTCAAGTGTGACTCTTGGTTTTTCCATAACTTGAGGACAAGTTATGGACTCCATTAAAACACATTATGATCAAGTATTAAACTACCAAGTAGGTTACAAGTAATTCCTATGATCATCTAAATTCATAAAATCAAGTACATGAACACATATAATCATGAAAAATTGATATTTGCCATTGTAAATGGATTAGAACAAACATTTCACCATCTAAAACAAGTTTAATAACACGAAAACAGTTTAGGGTAATGTTTTTAGTCCATTTCCAGCAGCAAAGGTTGAAAATCTGCACTCTATCGCTCCTACTCACCGAGTGCATGAACCTACTCGGCAAGTAGGTTGAAGATACACATGAACTCAGCAAGTCCCCCCATGGAATCGGCAAGCTCATCAGGCAGACAACAAGTTTTTCGACTTTTTTCAACTTTTTAGCACAAATAACAAACAAACAAGCCTAGGCTCTGATACCACTGATGGGTTTTGAGCATTCTAACACTTCCTAAGTGTACATGCAACCCTAATAACCTTGGATCTATGTTTGTCTAATTATCATGCAAAGTTGACTTCCAAGGCTATCATCCTATCTAGCATACATGGGGAACAATTTTAACTTAAATAATAGATAGAACTACAAACCTTGTTGTTGTAAATGTTCCTTGAAACCTTGTGAGCCTAGCACCCCAAGTGTGATGCCTCAAATGCTTCACACAACACCAAATGTTATGGAGTAAACTTGGAGAGAAAGTATAACACACTAAAATCGGCCAAGCCCTCTTTTTTCACTAGTAGTCCGATTTTGGGAGAATACATGAGCTTTATATAGTGTTGACACATCTAGGGTTACACCATGTAAAGCCTAATGTGTCATGACTCTTCATTTCCATGACCCATGGGTTTGTAACTCCCATGGAGCCTCCATCGAGCATCCAATGGGTTTAACCCAACTTGATTATCCATGGAGCCTCTTAGCCCACTTTATAAGTTATGGATGATTTACATAATCAACCCATATATTTAATTAGTTATCTTTTGATCACTTAATTAATTCTAAAATTAATTCTTGATCAAACTAATTAAATAATATTATTAATATATTAGAACTTATAATATATTAATAACAACAAGTTTTATTTCTCTCATTTAGTCTATCCAATTGCAAGGTGCCATGCAACCCAAATAGACCATGTCGGGTCGGGTCAAGCACATACTAGAAATAGTTATGGACTTAGACACATTATCCAACAAGAACTTCTTGGGTCGTGAACTCTTAAATCATGAGGTTTTGATATGAATTATAGGTTAATAAGCACATAATAAGCCATATAATACAACTAGGGAGAGGTACTCATGATTTGGGATGAAAACCCGAAGATCCGAGAAAGATAGAGAAATTGGCTTTTCTCTAGTTGTAAATGTAACAAATGAATTATTTTGGCTTAGAATCATCTATATACTCCTGGGATTTTTGGCAGAAAATATTTTATTCAGGCAATGGATTCTAGTATCATAGAGTTTTTGAAATAACTGAGTTTGCACAAAACCATAGTGCACCCTCTCTCCTGATATCTCTTTTAAGTGTAAAATCCTGAAATACTCAAACTTATACTAAAAGTCTGAAAATTTACTGCAATTGTTCTGACTACTATTGACATGATATGGTTTGTACAGAATAGAAATTTCGGGTTGTCACAGTTATTCCATCAAATAGAGCTTGATGTGTGGTGTATGGACATAAAGATTGAACCTTTACGTGACTTTTGGGTGTTAGAAGGTCCGATCTATAGGTTAAAGAATCATATATGACCTCAGAAGGTCAAATGAGTGTTGCCATGGAGGAAACTCTCCGAGTCCATAAGAGGACTCGTTGAATCGAATTGGGTTGCCCCACAATTCATGATCAGTGGTAACTCCTCGAGTGAAAGGTTAACTCAACGAGTCAAGTAAGGCCTTAGGAGGATTCAGAGGACACGCATGGACTCGTCGAGCCACCCGAGTGCACCCGACGAGTCTGTTCAAAGTTAGACCGCTGACTGAGTTGACTTCAGTTGACCTTAGGGTTGGTCAAACTGATTTAAGAGAGGTCGGGGAGGGGTAGAATAGTCTTCTACTCATTCTTAGAGAGGAGGATGTAAGGAGTGTGTTGATTAGAGATGTTATCACTGTGGAGGCTAGATCGGGGATTCGAGCACGAGAGTTTTCTAGACATCTTACGAGGTGAGTCTTCTCACTGTACATTACCTAGAGTGGTATCTATGTGCATAACGGAGGGTCTTACATGTTATGCGCTTGCTTGAGATTATGTGCTTTGTGATTTATGTATGCTATGTGATATTAGACTGGACCGGAGGGTCCAACGAGCTATGAGACTGGAGGGTCCCGCTGAGACACATTGACCGGAGGGTTATACCGAGTTATAGCCTCGAGTGGCTTATGTGTGGTATGTGGTATTTTGGGGAACTCACTAAGCAATTATGATTACCGTGTTATGTGATATGTGTTTCAGGTACTAGCGAGGATCGCGGGAACGCGCCAGCATGATCTGTACACACTGATAGAGTATTATGTATTATGTATTTGAGATTCTGGGATATGTTTTACTGAGATAACATTTGATACACTTGAGTTTGTTATTACTTTAGGAGATATGTTATGTTTTAAAAATGAAATTTTTTTTTGAAAATTCACATCCTTACAAGAGGAATCGTGAATTGTGGAAATGGTTAAATAGATAATGTGAGTCATACTTCTTTCCAAAAACAAGTCTTAGAGTCATAGTCCAAGATTATAACCTTGAGTGACATAATCTTAAGAAAGGTTTATAACACTTATCAGATGTAGGGTAAAATGTTTTTTACTCTTGTACATTTGAAATTGGTAAGTTGTGATGTTTTGGTTAAAACAAAGACCAACTAAGACCAAATTGTGTGAAGTGTTTTTCTTGATAAGAATCCACACTAACTCTTGAATATTTGATTTGTCAAGGAATGATTCATAAAAAGAGAATCTTATATGTCCAGGGGGCAGTGGGAGTCTTAAATATCTTGACAAGTTTCAAGAATTGATCTAGAATAAATCTATTGTTTATCACTAGCACACGACTTGAGGTTTATAACCTATCGTGTTGACATATTCTTATTTCTGTGCCCATTCCAGTTAAAGTTGACTATGCATGTGAGTTCTATGAGTTCTCAATTTTTTGCATAACAACTTACAAGCAATGGTATGCCCTTGTGCTACCAGGTGGCAATAAATTAAGATTGAACGAGTTCAGTCCATATGAGTATGGATTTGTCACTAACATTGTCTTGTGATTATGGTTATGACAAATTCACATGGATATGAACACATACACCATAAAATCTAAGTGTCATAAGGTTTCTCTCCGATTCATGAAAATGATGGTGAGGAAACGCTTTCACCAAGTAGATTTTAAAGAGATAGCAATTGTGATATTTTCATTCTCAGATTTGATTATGATTACGACATCCCTTTTCATAATTTGAATTACGAGAAATGGCAAAGGGTATAAACATTACAGATTTATTGTTGTAAATTTTGAAATTGTTTAGACACACATGTGAGCTATCTAGGGAAAGATGTATGATTTTGAGAAGCCTAGATAAAGTCTTATCGAAGCATCTCGTATCAAAAATCTAAACTTTGATAAGAAAGTCAATAACTATTGATTTCTAGAAGTCCAGTTGATTTTTGGGTACATGTAAAAGCTAGTGGGAGCATAAGTGTTATGCTAGTAAGATAATAATTATAATGCTAGTGGGAGTATAATTGTTATGGAAAATGTTGCAAGTTAGCAATGTTAATTATGTTGGATAAGGTGTCTAAGTCCATAACTTATTTGGTATATACTTGACCCGACCCGGCATGGTCCATTTGGGTTGCACTTCACCCGAACTATTTATGGATAATTTTATGAGAGTTATACACATATGTTTATTAATATATTATAAGTTATAATATATTAATATGAAGTCATGTTATTTAATTAGTCTTAGTCTTAAATTAATTACGAATTAATTTATAGATTAAAAGGAAGATTAATTAGATTCTGGGCTATTGGTTTTATATGGTGTGGGCTAACACTCATTTGTTAATGGGCTAGGCTTATATAGAAGTCCATGGATGATCCATGGAGCTTTTAACCCATGGATCCTTGGAAAAGGAAAGGTCATGGGTGATTAGGGTTTCACCCTAACCATGTACACTATATAAGCATTCTTATGTTGCATGAACTAGCCACTAGTGTGTGTGCTTGTGTGTGGCCGAAAATTACAAGTGTGTGTACACTCTCTAAAGGTTTCCAGGTGTTTGTGGTGATTTGTGATTTCCATTTGAGGCATTCACACTATTGGTGCTTGGCTCTCAAACTCCAAGGAATCAATCTCATCAAAAGGTATGTAATCTCATCTAACTCTTTTATGTTTAAAAGTTCCCCATGCCAAGTTAGATAAGTTATGAACCTTGGAAAATTATTATTTTGCATGTATTAGACAAACATAGATCCAAGGTTTATTAGGGTTGCATGCACACTTAGGAAGTGTTAGATTGCTCAAAACCCAACAGTGGTATCAGAGCCTAGGCTTGCTTGTTTGATACTTGATGCAAAATAGTGAAAAAAGTTGAAATTGTTGTTGTTTGGCTGATGGACTCGCCGAGTCCATGGGGGGACTCGCCTAGTTCAAGGCAAAATTCATCCTACTCGCCGAGTAGGTTCGTGCACTCGGCGAGTAGAATGATCAGAATGCAGAATTTCGACTTTTGCTGCTGGAAATGGACTAGAAACATTACCCTAACCTGTTTTGGTGTTTTAAAACTTGTTTTAGTTCGTGTAATGGTTGTTCTAATCCATTTACAATGGCATATATCAAAATTCCATGATTTTTATATGTTCATGTAATTCTTGAAATTTTGATGATCATGTTCATGTTCTTATGAATTTAGAAGATGATAGGAATTATTTGCTGAATTGTTTAGAATTAATTCTTGATCATTTATGTGTTTTAATGGAGTCCATAATTTATCCTCAGGTTATGGATATCCAAAGGTCACTTTTCTTTAATACACATTTAAACACATAAGTTACATGAAAATGAAGAGTCTTCATTTTTATGAACCTTTAATTCATAAGTTATGAAATGAAAAGTTTTGGATAGTTACAAAACTTGCCCTCAAGTTTTGGAATTTGTAAAGTTTCACACACTTTAATAAACTTTAATTCCAACCCTTAGAGTTTTAATAGTTAAAATTCAACCCTTATACTATTTATAACATTAATGGTTAATTATTATATATATGTATAAGAATAAGTCGTTCTACCGTTAGTAGGCCTCATTCACGAAGTCGGTCTATAAGGGGGATATAAGGTTGTTGCCTATAAAATGGCAGCTTAATGGGTGTCCACTCTCACCCACCGCTTCCTTGATCGGTGGAGGGTCGTTAGCCGAACGGGTAGGACAATGACTTTAAATCCTCATTAAAAGTATAATGATTATTATAAAGTAATTAAACATTTTTTTTAATTCCCAATCTTAGTTACTTTAGGAAAATGTGAACATGGTGCTAGTCCATGGAATTCACACTTTGTACCTTACCAAGTCGTTGGTGGAGCATGTGTGGTTAACCGGCACACTAACTTGGACTAGTAAGGATCACGAAGGGTGACTTAATGTTTGTCATAGATCACTGGAGCGTGTGTGGTTAAACGGCACATTGATTAGGTGATAATATTAAGGGCACCAAGTGAATTAGCATGGTTATTCACACCTTGTTTTGTGATCCTCGGCATCCCAGTCACAAAACTTGAAGGTCACAATCGAGATTGAAACATGTCATTGAAAAGTTCAATGAATCTCAAAAGAATCTAGGAATTTCAAATCCAATTAAAACCTAATAATTCATTTTGTTTTCATGGTGGAAATTGGTGAATCGTCATTCACCTACCTTTCAAATATATTATTACTTAGATTACGGCATCCCTCTTCTAAGTATAATATATTGTGATTGGATCCTAGCCTTAATATTACATTTGGGTGTCTTATTAAGGATTCTATATATATAATCTAAACTTGCTTTCTTCTTTCAGATGTCTTCCAACACTAATGCTTCGGGCTTTAACCCAGTTGGTTCTTTCTCTCTCATGAATCTTTGTGGGAGAGTCATCTTTGATGGTTCCAACTTCATGGATTGGATTAGGAACATCAAGATGGTTACTCGTTATGAGGACAAGGAATATGTCCTCGATAAGGAGTTAAAAGAGCTTGATGAGTCTACTGCTACTCCTGAGGAGATCGTTGAATTCAGGACACATGAGAGAGATGCTACTAAGGTGGCATGCATCATGATGGCCACGATGACAGCCGAGCTCCAAAAGTCCTATGAGGACTTCTGCCCTTTTGAGATGCACCAAGACCTGATGGAAAGGTACCATCAGAGTGCTCGTCAGGAGCGGTATGAAATAATCTCCTCCATAATAACTACCCGCATGAAGGACGGTGAATCCGTCACGGCCCACATGCAAAAGATGCAAAGGTATGTGGACCGTTTGCTGAAGCTGAATGTGAACTTCCCTGAGGAGTTGGCAATTGACATCATTTTGCACTCCTTACCTTCTTGTTATGACCATTTTTGTATGACATATCATATGAACAAGGAGGAGGTTACCCTCAGCAAGCTTCAAGGACTCTTGAAGACCGCTGAAATCGGTCTTAAGGGCAAGGCGGTTGTTACCTCTACTACTCCTACTCCAACATCTACCCTTGTTTTGGCTATCAGGCAAGGCAAAGGGAAAAAAAGGAAGCACCCTTCGAAGGGTACGAAGGGAAAGTCTCTTGAAGGCTCCTCATCGAAGACCAATAGCGGTTCTATCACTCCTTCTGCCATTCCCAAGGATGCTGATTGCTACTATTGCCTGGACAAGGGGCACTGGAAGCGAAAC
The DNA here is from genome assembly GCF_002870075.4 of Lactuca sativa. Lineage (NCBI taxonomy): Eukaryota > Viridiplantae > Streptophyta > Magnoliopsida > Asterales > Asteraceae > Lactuca > Lactuca sativa. Next base: position 8,715,371 of record NC_056627.2, read on the forward strand.
TGCCCTAAGTACTTGCAGGATATAAAGGATGGGAAAGTGAAACCCACCCATGCAGGTATTTACACAATATTGTATAATTACTTATCATATTCTAACTCTTGGGTGCTTGATACAGGATGTGGTATTCACATATGTTTTGATTTGTAGGGCCTAAGAAGAAGTGAGGATGTGGAGCACGGGAAGATAAACTTGATCATGGGGAATAGGAAGGCTTCACCTGGTTCCAAGATTGGAGTTTATACTTTGTTGCTTAATAATGGGTTAAAATTAGATTTGAATAAATGTGTGTACTCGTCTGAAATGTCGAGGTATATTATTTCTTTTCATGCTTTGTACAAACAAGGTTTTACCTTTTTGTTTGATAATGAATGTGCTGGTATTAATGCTTTCTTTTAAAAATGTGTTTTATTTTAAAGCATTACCTTGTGATGGTGTGTATGAAACTGTGTCGATTGTAGACAACTTTGGAAATAATGTGTTGTATATTGATTCTTCTACTAGCCTAGATAAAGCATCATTGTGGCATTGTCGTCTTAGACATGTAAACAAGAAACACATAGGACAACTCCAAAAGAGTGGAGTCTTGGAGTCATTCGACCTTAAATCGGATGATAGTTTTGTATCTTGTCTACTTGGAAAGATGGAAAAATCACCCTTCACTGGAACTTGTGAAAGGGGTGAGGGTTTGTTGGACCTAATATATACTGATGTATGTAGGCCATTCAAAACCACCACAAGGGATGCTAATCGGTATTATGTGACTTTTATTGATGATTTTAGTAGATATGGGTATGTCTACTTAATCAAACATAAGTCATAAACCTTTGAAAGGTTTAAGGAATTCAAACAGGAAGTAGAAAATCAATTGGGCAGGAACATTAAGATGCTTCGATCCGATCGAGGTGGTGAGTATCTTAGTACCGAGTTCCTTGACTATCTTAAGGAGTGTGGGATTGTCTCACAATTGACTCCTCCCAGGACACCACAGCTAAATGTTGTAGCTGAGAGGCATAATCGAACCTTGTTAGACATGGTTCGCTTTATGATGAGTCGAGCTTCTCTACCAATCTCCTTTTGGGGGTATGCCTTAGAGACTGCTGCCCATATCCTTAATCTAGTCCCTACAAAGAAGGTTACCAAAACACCTCATGAGATGTGGACTGGGAAGGTTCCAAATTTAGACCACATTAAGTTTTGGGGTTGCGAGGCTTTCGTGAGGCGTGAGACTCATGATAAGCTCGAACCCCGAAGTGAAAGGTGTATTTTCATTGACTACCCACAAAAATCTTTTGGTTACCTCTTCTACAGACCCAGTGAGAATGTGGTCTTTGTAGCAAGAAGAGGGGTCTTCAGTGAGAGGGAGTTTATAAGCCAAGGAGACAGTGGGAGGCAAATTGATCTTGAAGAAATTCAAGAAGCAATTGGTGAAGGAACCTCAGACACTAGCAATCAACCCGAGGAGGAAACTCCTGTTGAGCAAGCTGACGAGTTTGTACCTCCGAGGCGTTCCACACGGGTTAGGAACACACCTTCGTTTTATTATGGTTTTCATATTACTACGGAAGGTGATACTTTTATCAGCGATAGCACACTGGTAAATTTGGATTAACCTAGCAGTGTTAAGGAAACCATGGAAGGCCCGAAGTCTGCTAAATGGAAGGAGGCTATGGACAGCAAGATACAGTCCATGTATGACAATCAAGTTTGGAACTTGGTTGACAATGTACCAGGCCGTAAAACAGTCGGGTGCAAATGGATCTTCAAGAAGAAGACCGACATGGAAGGAAAAGTGCATACTTATAAGGCTCGACTGGTTGCGAAGGGTTTTACTCAGACTCAAGGTATTAAGTATGATGAAACTTTCTCGCCGGTAGAAAAGATTAAGTCTATTAGGGTTATGCTAGCCATTGCAGCATTTCATGATTATGAAATATGGCAAATGGATGTCAAAACCGCTTTCCTTAATGGAAAGTTGGTTTAGGTTGTGTACATGAATCAGCCAGAGGGTTTTGTCAGTGCAGAGTACCCTAATAGAGTATGCAAGCTTGAGAAATCCATTTATGGATTAAAACAAGCATCTCGTAGCTGGAATCTTTGTTTTGATGAGAAGGTCAAAGAGTTTGGCTTCTCGAGAAGTGAAGATGAGACTTGCGTGTATGTCAGAGCTAGTGGGAGTATAGTTAGCTTCTTGGTACTGTATGTGGATGACATACTACTTATAGGAAATGACATCCCAACCTTGCAGGAGGTTAAGTCGTGGCTTGGGAAGTGCTTCGCTATGAAGGACCTAGGGGAGGCTACCTATATCCTAGGGATAAGGATATTAAGAGAAAGGAGTAAAAGACTAATTGGACTTAGTCAGAGTACCTACTTGGATAAGGTGTTGAAACGGTTCAACATGCAGAATTCCAAGAAAGGAGATTTACCGATCCAAAGCAATGCCAAACTGAGTAAGACTCAGAGTCCGAGTACACAGGCAGAGATAGCTGAGATGAGCCAATTACCGTATGCTTCCGCTGTTGGCTTGATCATGTATGCTACGACTTGTACCCTCCCTGATGTGACCTTTGCTTTGAGCATGGTCAGCAGGTATCAAGGGAACCCTGTCAAGGCTCATTGGACCGCGGTAAAGAACATTCTCAAGTACCTGCGGAGGACTAAGGATTGGATCCTTACCCTTGGTGGCAGTGATGACTTGAGAGTATTAGGGTATAGTGATGCCAGTTTTCAGACTGATAGGGATAACTTCCGCTCTCAGTCGGGCTGGGTCTTTACCTTAAATGGAGGGGCAATTTCTTGGAGGAGTTCCAAGCAGGAGACGATGGTTGATTCGACTTGTGAATCAGAGTATATAGCAGCGAGTGAAGCAGCGAAGGAGGCGATATGGCTGAAGAACTTCATCGGAGACCTTGGAGTTGTACCAGCTATTAAAGAACCTATGGAGATTTTCTGTGACAACAATAGTGCGGTTGCCTTAGCCAAGGAACGAAGAGATCATGGCAGATCCCGACACATTGACAGAAAATATCTCTGCATAAGACACAAGATTGAAGAAGGACTCCTCGTGGCAAACAGGGTATCGTCAGATGAGAATCCTGCAGATCCCCTTACGAAGGGACTGAAGAGGGTTAAGCATTTTCAGCATGCAAGGCGCATCGGGCTGAGGGACGATATTAGTTTTACAGATTAGAAAGTTTTCCTGAAACTTGTAAAATGTAATCGACATTTGATGATGAATAAAATTTGTGATTTATTTATGAGTAAGGTGTTACTGTCATTGTCAATTATTAACTATTGTTTCAGTTTTTCATGTTTTGACTTCTAGAATAATTAATTTATTCAAACCTCCACAATCGGTCATACGTCGGAAGTAGGTATGAATCAAGATTGTCATGAATTGGGATTGTAGATGGCTAAAGGTGTTTAGACATGGCAATGGTTGCTGCAACGTTCATGAGTACTCATAAGTTATGAGTATTGGTATAAACCCACGCTCACTTGTATCACTTCATGGAATTTATCTCGAGTGATCGTGAGATGATAATATCATATAAGTCTTCAAACCTAGAAATATGAGTTGTTACCTATGAGTTGGTTGTGCATTGATTGCACGTAAACGCATCAGTAACTTGATGTTATAAAACGTGCCTTTGTGTACAATTCAACAAGTAGGAGAACAAGCATATGAGTCGAAGTTTATCTGTTCCTTCTAGAAATAGAAGCGATATCTAGGCCCCTCGATGATTTTGTGTTGACCCATGCACCGGGCCTGGTCAGAACTAAACTGATGTGTTCAGTAAAGTTCTTTGTCAAACAAATCGGAGATCGAGAAACAACTGCCAGACAATAAGCAAGACATAGTTCCATGTGTTTGTCCGGCTGATATCATGAGAACAGAGGATTATATGATCACTTGTCTTAAAATGGCACTTCATAGTTCAACAGAGTTTTCGAGAGCTACGATTGTTGGTTGGTTCCTGAAGTTATATAGGCAAATACAGTTATTAGACTTATCCAAGTGGGAGTCTGTTGGATAAGGTGTCTGAATCCATAACTTATTTGGTATATACTTGACCCGACCCGGCATGGTCCATTTGGGTTGCACTTCACCCGAACTATTTATGGATAATTTTATGAGAGTTATATACATATGTTTATTAATATATTATAAGTTATAATATATTAATATGAAGTCATGTTATTTAATTAGTCTTAGTCTTAAATTAATTACGAATTAATTTAGAGATTAAAAGGAAGACTAATTAGATTATGGGCTATTGGTTTTATACGGTGTGGGCTAACACTCATTTGTTAATGGGCTAGGCTTATATGGAAGTCCATGGATGATCCATGGAGCTTTTAACCCATGGATCCTTGGAAAAGGAAAGGTCATGGGTTATTAGGGTTTCACCCTAACCATGTACACTATATAAGCATGCTTATGTTGCATGAAATAGCCACTAGTGTGTGTGCTTGTGTCACACCCCCGAACCAGACGGCGGAAACGTCCGGGGGCTGTCGTGACTCAATTGAATACCATAACATTGAATATATATGAAACATAACAACTTTCGTCACCATTCATCAACATAGTACAACCAGTAGTGTTTACATGTCATACATTGTTTAAGACATTACATTTCCAAAAATTAATATTGTTTGGTTCATTCAAAAATAAACTGCAACCGTCACTGAGCATGATTTCCCTTGATTCACTGGTTCCCTGAGAATACAAGTATTTTGAAAAACGTCAACATATGAAATGTTGGTGAGTTCATAAGTAGTGTTTGAAATCGAATGTTTATATTGTTTGAAAAACCACCAGAAAATCCGATATTTTCTGAAAAGAAAAGCTTTCAAAAACGTTTGTGAAGATCCATAGGTATGCTTGTTTGTTTCTATACTTGTAAAAAAAATGTTCGTTGAAGATGTATGCGTTTCAAATCTGTATGTAATGAAAACCCTAGGGAAACCCGATGTTCCCCTAGTTCTTTTGAAATCCCTTGAGTTGCGTTGAAAACATTATGAAAATAGCAGTATCGGTCCCAAGCGACGTTGGAAGGTTCTCGAGCATTGATTATTTACTACAAACCCGCATTACACAAACGCCCAGTTTGTAGTTATACTAACGAACCCGAAGGCGTCGTCCGTACTAATCACGTTATCCAATCGCCCGGACTATGTGTGGTCCCACATCCGAAGAGAAAGAGGTCACGAAGACCCCGGTAACTCTATTAACCGGCTGGGGAAAATATGCGTGCGAGGGGTCCCCGACCCGCCTCGTAAAATGTGTAGACTTTTCTAGCAATACCATGGACCCTTGGGGACCAGTGGTACAAGCCATTGAAAGTCACCCTACGTTGTGCCAAGTCGGTAAAACTCAACACTTCGTAGAAAAAAATGTCTTCGGGCCTTAAGATCAGGTCATTGGGCTAGCTAGACCCAACAAACAAGATTTTACACTTTTGGGGCCCGAAGATGGTGCGTAGACGTCTGTGCACACTCGTGTGTATATGTATTACCAATCGTTATTTGTATGTATCAAGGAGTTAGTAGTTGTAGATTTCCATTGGCTCGAGACCGAGCCAATTCGTTTGGCAACGACTTTTGGTATTGTAATGAGTTGTATTTCGTTGATAGTCGAGGTGTCATTATTTGATCAAGTTGTACACATTGAATCAGCCTTGGATTATTTCTGTTTTCAGCCTCTCATTAATTGTAAAATTTGCATTTTCAACCCTTTTATTTAAATATTTACCGGTTTGGTCCTTAAACTATTTTTCTTGACATTTTAACACCAAAAATTATTGAAATTAATATTTTCCAGCATATTTTTCAAAGAAAGCAGTTTAAGTCCCTGAAAATGCAGTTTTTCTCGGTTTTAGCCCATCTTTTCGCAATTTTGACAATTTTGGCCCAAAATGGAAAATTTTTGCAACTTTGGTCCTTTTTAAATTTAAAAAGCATTTTAAACCTTTGAAAAGGATTTGGAACACTTATAGTCCACTGTTTTACAGAAAGTTACAGTTTTGGCCCTCCAAAACAGAAAAATTCGCATAATGGGCCTTATTGGGCCGAAATTTTCATTTTTAGCCCAATAGGCTTGAAATTTATGTTTTTAATCCACCAATTGAATAGAATTCCAGAAATAGTCTTATGAAAACTGTTTTGGCACATTCCAACCATCAGAATCTGTAAAATGTCAATTTGGGCCCTTAATTTTGTATTTTTCACATTTTTGGCCCAAAATGTGTGTTTTTAGCTTAAAGAAAATTGTTGCTAACCACTTGGCTATTTATCTAGTATCACTTATTATGTAGGAACATATTTGAAGCTAATATCATAAAACATGAGTTATATCTCGGTTTTGAGGGGTTTAATGGCTAGATCCAACATTAAAACACATATAAGCATACATATAAGCATGGAAATCATACAAGGCATACAAATACATATAGATCTACACTTTCACTTGTATTCCCCCCCACAAAAACTCTTAAAAACAGAAAATAGGGGTATGAATCTCACCTTGAGTGGGTAGTTTCGGTTCTTGAAGAAAAATTGGAAGAAATGAAGTGATTTTTGGCCCTTGCACTCCTTGATGAACTTTTCGAGATTATGGGGTTTCTAGAGTGCAAGATCACGGTTTTTACATGGATTAGGAAGAGATTTTGATAATAAAAGAATTTAAACCATAGATCTATGCATAATCTTACCTTAGATGATGATTTACTTGCAAAATCCTCTTGGAATGTCCCTAAATTTCGAGATTTTTGGAGAGGGGAGGGAAGGAGAGTTCTTTGAGTGTTCTAGAGAGAAAGTTGAGATATTTTGGTGTGTGTAAGTGTGTATGGCCGAGAGTGAGAGAGGAGAGAAGAAGAAATGATATTTGAGGTGATGGTTGCATGGAGATATGGGTTTTCTTGCATGGAAATCCTTTGGTTAATAGTGAGGTGGCACACTTAAGTCAAATATCTTCAAATTCTCTTGGGCTTGGGTATTGGGCCGAAACATGGAGGGGAAAAAAAGAAATTTGGGCCTTTTGCTCCTAAGCCCAATATTAGAGTTAGCCTTAGGTATGTTTTTAGTCTAAAAGAATGTAGTGGGATTTTTATATTTTTATTGGACTAGTTTAGGTTATTCATGTATCAAGGCTTTTAATTTATTTAATTCTAGGCCCAACATGACCTAAAATGTTAAAATAAATAAGTGTGGGTCCAATTAGAGTCCAATTAGGGTCCTAAGCCCATGATAGTCTAATTGGAAGCTTATTGGCCCATTTGGATCCAATAAGGAAGTTCTAGCCTAAATTAGACTTAATAAGAACTTCTAGGGTCTCCAATTGTTTGATGACTATTTGTACTCCTAGCATGTTGTATTTGATTGAAGTTTTTGATTCACATAAATTTGAATGTATAGATTACATGGCTCAAAATTTACAGTTGTGACATCATCCCCCCGTTAGAGGGAATTTCGTCCCGAAATTCTGTTTGAAAGCTAGATTTGAGAATGCTAGAATAGGTGAGGGTACTTCTGCTTCATTTGATCTTCGCGTTCCCACGTGAATTCTGGCCCACGCTTTGCGTTCCATCGAACTTTCACGATCGGGATGCGACTTTGCTTAGTACGCTTCACCTCTCTGTCCATGATTTCGATTGGTTCTTCGACGAACAGGAGATTCTCATTGATTTCGATTTCGTCAAGAGGAATGACAAGGGTTTCATCTGATAGGCACTTTTTCAGGTTAGAAACATGAAACACGGGGTGCACACCGTTTAGCTCCGGGGGTAGTTGTAGTCTGTAGGCTACCGGACCTATTCGGGCGACGATTTCGAAAGGTCCAATGTACCGTGGGTTTAGCTTTCCTCGTTTTCCGAAACGTATAACTCCTTTCCAGGGTGAGACCTTCAACAATACTCGATCACCGACCTGGAACTCTAAGGGCTTTCGCCGTTTATCAGCGTAGCTCTTTTGCCGGTCACGCGATGCCTGTAATCGAGCTTTGATCTGGACAATCTTTTCTGTGGTCTCGCGAATGATTTCCGGTCCTGTCATTGCCCCATCCGACGTATGTGTTCTTGCTAGCTGGGTGTCACCTACTTCAGCCCAACATAATGGTGATCTACATTTACGCCCGTACAGTGCTTCGAAAGGGGCCACCTTAATGCTCGAATGATAACTATTGTTATATGAAAACTCGATCAACGGTAGGTGGGTATCCCAAGACTTTCCGAAGTCTATCACACAAGCACGAAGCATGTCTTCAAGCGTCTGAATGGTTCGTTCGCTTTGACCGTCCGTTTGTGGGTGATACGCGGTGCTCATATCAAGATGAGTTCCCATGGCCTTGTGGAGCGACTGCCAAAAGCGTGACGTTAATCTACTGTCCCTATCCGAAATGATGGATTTTGGCACTCCATGAAGTCTTACAATCTCTCGTAGGTATAAACGCGTCAGCCTCTCCATCTTGTAGGACTCTTTGATTGGCAGGAAATGGGCAGATTTCGTCAGTCGGTCGATTATTACCCATATGGTGTCCAATCCATCCGATGTCTTAGGCAGCTTGGTCACGAAGTCCATAGAAATCCCCTCCCATTTCCACTCAGGGATTGCCGGTTGCTGTAACAATCCGGAAGGTTTCTGGTATTCCACTTTTACTTTGGCACACGTAAGGCACTTACTAACATAAGTTGCGATTTCCGCCTTCATGTTAGGCCACCAATAGTGCTGCTTAATGTCCAAATACATCTTGTCCGAACCAGGATGAATGGAGTATCGTGTCTTGTGGGCTTCCTTCATGACGGTCTCTCTGAATCCTCCGATTTTTGGAACCCAAATGCGGTTCATGAAGTAGTATACCCCATCCTCTTTGACTTCCAGGTTCTTCTCCATTCCGCGTAGTGCCTCGCTAGTTCTATTTTCCGCTTTCATAGCCTCTGCCTGGACTGATGCAATTTGAGTGGTCAGATGAGACTGAATGGTTATCGAGTGCGTTTTCGTACGGCGATTTGTGTATTCTTTTCGACTTAATGCGTCAGCTACCACGTTGGCCTTGCCTGGATGGTACTTGATCTCGCATTCGTAGTCGTTTAACAATTCCACCCATCTTCGTTGTCTCATGTTCAGCTCCTTCTGATTCAAGATGTGCTGGAGGCTCTTGTGGTCTGTGAAGATGGTGCACTTTGTACCGTACAGGTAGTGCCTCCAAATTTTTAGAGCGAAGACCACGGCTCCCAGTTCTAGGTCATGGGTTGTGTAATTTACTTCGTGCGCCTTTAGTTGACGGGACGCATACGCTATCACTCTTCCACGTTGCATGAGAACACAACCTAAGCCTTGATTTGACGCGTCACAGTATACTACAAAATCTTCCGTTCCTTCAGGTAGAGATAGTACAGGAGCGCTGCAAAGAGCTTGCTTCAAGTTTCGAAACGCAATCTCTTGTCTGTCTGTCCACTTGAATGGCACACTCTTTTGCGTAAGCAAGGTAAGTGGCTTGGCGATTTTTGAGAAGTTTTGGATGAATCTTCTATAGTAGCCTGCTAGGCCTAAGAACTGACGAATTTCTGTGGGCGTAGTCGGAGTTGCCCATCCTTCCACAGCTTTGACCTTAGAGGGATCCACATGAATCGCGTCTTGGCTAACTACGTGGCCTAAGAAATTCACACTCCGAAGCCAGAACTCGCACTTGGAGAGTTTGGCGTAAAGCTTTTCCGATCGCAGCGTTTCTAGGACTTGTCAAAGATGTTGGCCATGCTCCTCTTTGCTTCGAGAATAGACGAGGATGTCATCGATAAACACAATGACGAAGTTGTCCAAGAACGGTCGGCAGATTCGGTTCATCAGGTCCATAAATGCGGCAGGTGCATTTGTTAGACCGAAGGGCATTACGACGAATTCGTAATGTCCATAGCGGGTTCGGAAAGCGGTTTTAGGAATATCTTCTTCTCGGACCTTGAGTTGATGGTATCCGGACCGTAGATCTATTTTAGAAAAATAGCTAGCTCCTTGGAGCTGGTCGAATAGATCATCGATTCGCGGGAGTGGGTAGCGGTTTTTAACAGTGAGTTTGTTCAACTCTCTGTAATCGATGCACATTCTGAAAGATCCGTCCTTCTTTTTGACAAAGAGCACCGGAGCTCCCCATGGCGAGTAGCTAGGTCGGATAAATCCCTTGTCCAGAAGCTCACTGAGTTGGCTGGACAATTCCTGCATTTCAGCAGGAGCCAGTCGATATGGTGATTTAGCGAGGGGAGTTGCTCCTGGAACGAGGTCGATTCGGAATTCAACCTGTCTCTCTGGGGGTACTCCTGGAAGATCTTCGGGAAACACGTCCGGATATTCACACGCTACCGGAATGTCTTGGATGTTAGTTTCTTCTTTGGTCTTGTCCACTATGTGGGCCAAGAACGCTAAATTGTTCTTTCGCAGATGTTTTTGCGCTTTGATGCACGAGATGAGGCGGAGATTCGTACTGGGTTTGTCTCCGTAAATTACTAGGGTTTCGTGATTTGGGAGACGAAGGCGAACGGCCTTCTCGTGGCACATAATCTCAGCATGGTGGGGGCTTAACCAATCCATGCCGATAATCACATCGAAACTCCTAATTGATACTGGCATTAGGTCTATTCGAAAGACGTGCTGGTTAAGGGTTAGGGTACATCCGATGTAGATCTCCCTAGTGGATTCGGTTTTCCCATTGGCCATTTCCACCGTATAGGTTTCATTTAGCTTCTGGGGTTGTTGTTTTAGTAGATGTTTAAACTTCTCGCTTACGAAACTTCGCTCCGCTCCGGTATCAAATAAGATGCATGCATAAGTGTGGTTTAGGAGAAACGTACCGGTCACAACTGCGGGATCTTGAACTGCATCACTCTGACCCATAGTCAGCATTCTTCCTGTTCCTCTGTTTCCGGAGTTGTTGTTGTTGTTAGGGCAATCTCGACGGAAATGTCCCGTCCTTCCACACCCGAAACAGGTGTGGCTAGGCCCTGCGTTGTTGCCGCCGGCATTGGTGTTGTTGGTGTTGCGGTGATTGTTGTTGTTGTTCTGGTTGTTTCCCTGACTCTGGTTCGGAGAAGGATAAGTCCTGCAGAACTTTGCAGTGTGTCCCCTTCGGTTGCAACTGGTGCAATGGAACTCCCTACATTCTCCTTGGTGATGGAAACCGCACTTGTTGCATTTGGGATGAGTGCCGGAATAGGGTCTTGAAGTATTTGAAGCAGCTGAGGCTGGAGCATGTGATGTGACTGGTACCGGCGCAGTGACAGCGTGAACTGCCACCGTTTGCTGCTTTTTAGAGGTCTCGGGACCTTGACGCCCCTTCCTCTTGTTGTTCCATCCCTTCTTACCATCGCTCTCCTTCTTCTTCTCAGTCTCTACCGGTTTCTCGCCCTTTTTGTGGTTATGATCATAGAGCCTCTTTGCCAATCTCTTCGCGCTGTCAAACGTTTCAGGGTTAGCAGCTATCACGTTCCCTTGAATGGGGGATGTCAATCCCCAAATGAATCGTTCAATCTTCTTCCCCTCTGATGTGATCATACCCGGGCACAACAGAGATAGTTCGCTGAATCTCGATATGTAAGCATCGATGTTCCCATTCTGCACCGTGAGATTCCATAGTTCCTGCTCCATCTTCTGTATTTCGCCTCGAGGGCAGTACTCAGCCGTCAACATCTCTTTCATCTCTGCCCAGGGAATAGAGTTGGCGACAGGGAGTGTCATAGCTTCTATGTGACCACTCCACCATGTGAGTGCTTGGTCCACGAAAGTGCAGGCCGCGAACTTCACTTTCATCTGCTCGGGGCACTCGCATATCTCGAACACCGACTCTACCTTCTCGATCCATCGCTTTAGGGCGATCACTCCTCCGGTACCGTTGAAAGTTCGGGGTTTAGCGTTCGCAAAATCCTTGTAGGTGCACGTTTTAGTGAGTCCTTGGTTCGTCCCATTGTTCGAACTTCCGGATCCTTGCCCGTTACCTCCTCCGTTGTTCCCTCGGTGAAGTTGTGCCATAGCCGCTGTGACCGCAGCAGACACGGCTGCCTGGAAAGCAGTGGAGTCAACTTCCGGCGGGGTTGGTTCGGGATTTCCGCGAGTAGCTGGGCGAGGCATCTTTCTGTCATGAAACGGAAAGATGTTGAGTGTACGTGGTTTCGGTGAGGTTGTGATCCTACTAACTAGGTGTAGGGTACGAACCTAAGCATTACTATCATCAAGCATATAATCATAACAACTCAACACATAACAACCGTGAATATCATAGCAAAACACACAAAAGTTCATTAATATTATCCGTGTTTAGTACAAGAAAATTTGCTCGTAGGAGCATACATAAGTAACACTAATCCGACAGCATAACGGCTCCATGAGTAGTGTAGTCACTTAAACATAGAGCCGGAGTACATAACATAGTTACTAAAATCCTACTACGATAGGTCTATCCCTAACCGCGATGAGCTGCGTCAGGAGGTGGTGCCGAAGATGTGGACGCTCCCTGAAAACGAGTCACCAAGCGTTCTGCATCCTGAAGTCGAGATTCCCACCTTACCTGCCTCATGTGAAACTCCCGGAGGACGTCACGCGTCTCCTGTTCCGCACGCTCGACTCTAGTCCACAGCTGGCGTACTTGATCAGCAGTGTCCTGAGCAAGGTCGCCGGTGTCCCGTAACCGTCTCACCATGACCGGTAGGGCTCGGTCGGCCGGTCCTCCGTCCCTCAAGTCAAAGAACTCCCGTGACATGCCAAACGGGGGTCGCTGTCCCTGATGTCTGCTCCATCTCCAAAGATCCATGCCCCAGGGAGGGGTAGGTCCAGTGGGTCCCACACGATAAGCGGGTACCCTGATCGGGTAAGGGGGGTCGATGACCTCGGACTCTGCATCCGAATCACCCCCTTCGCTGTCATCGAGCTCCTCTTCGAAAGGTTCTTCGTCTTCTTCGGGTTCGGCAGGCTCGCCCTCGACTTCTGCTTCCGGTTCCCCATCTGATTCCTCTTCGGGGTCCTCCTCAGGTTCTTCTTCAGGCTCTTCCTCAGGCTCCTCCTCTAGCCACCCGTTGTTTCCCTGATTAGGGAAGTAGGGGTCTCCAGGGTGATGAAAACCAGCCATGCTGTCTGCGCGAGTACGTAATTATGCTACATTATTCCTAGGGTACTATGACTATTACACAGACTAAGCAAATATTCTCTTTTTGGGTGATATAGGGTAAATTTTTTTTTTTTTTTTTTAGGTTCCCTGGCTATTCCGATCTCATCAAGACATGTGTTAGTTTTACCTTGGAGGGAATGTAGTTGATCAGGCTACATTCACTCCTTGGTATCACTAAGAACAGTTCCGAGTTAACCGGGATACCAGCATTATGGTGTTTGATTCAGTGTTAGCTTCTTATCTCTAATGCAAGCAAGTGTATTTTATTCATTTGTTTTGTTCAGAGTTATGTTAGTCCCTCTTTTTGGTTTATAGTTGCATATCAATGTATGGCTCGACATGCTAGTTCACTATAAACAAAGCTCTGATACCAACCTGTCACACCCCCGAACCAGACGGCGGAAACGTCCAGGGGCTGTCGTGACTCAATTGAATACCATAACATTGAATATATATGAAACATAACAACTTTCGTCACCATTCATCAACATAGTACAACCAGTAGTGTTTACATGTCATACATTGTTTAAGACATTACATTTCCAAAAATTAATATTGTTTGGTTCATTCAAAAATAAACTGCAACCGTCACTGAGCATGATTTCCCTTGATTCACTGGTTCCCTGAGAATACAAGTATTTTGAAAAACGTCAACATATGAAATGTTGGTGAGTTCATAAGTAGTGTTTGAAATCGAATGTTTATATTGTTTGAAAAACCACCAGAAAATCCGATATTTTCTGAAAAGAAAAGCTTTCAAAAACGTTTGTGAAGATCCATAGGTATGCTTGTTTGTTTCTATACTTGTAAAAAAAATGTTCGTTGAAGATGTATGCGTTTCAAATCTGTATGTAATGAAAACCCTAGGGAAACCCGATGTTCCCCTAGTTCTTTTGAAATCCCTTGAGTTGCGTTGAAAACATTATGAAAATAGCAGTATCGGTCCCAAGCGACGTTGGAAGGTTCTCGAGCATTGATTATTTACTACAAACCCGCATTACACAAACGCCCAGTTTGTAGTTATACTAACGAACCCGAAGGCGTCGTCCGTACTAATCACGTTATCCAATCGCCCGGACTATGTGTGGTCCCACATCCGAAGAGAAAGAGGTCACGAAGACCCCGGTAACTCTATTAACCGGCTGGGGAAAATATGCGTGCGAGGGGTCCCCGACCCGCCTCGTAAAATGTGTAGACTTTTCTAGCAATACCATGGACCCTTGGGGACCAGTGGTACAAGCCATTGAAAGTCACCCTACGTTGTGCCAAGTCGGTAAAACTCAACACTTCGTAGAAAAAAATGTCTTCGGGCCTTAAGATCAGGTCATTGGGCTAGCTAGGCCCAACAAACAAGATTTTACACTTTTGGGGCCCGAAGATGGTGCGTAGACGTCTGTGCACACTCGTGTGTATATGTATTACCAATCGTTATTTGTATGTATCAAGGAGTTAGTAGTTGTAGATTTCCATTGGCTCGAGACCGAGCCAATTCGTTTGGCAACGACTTTTGGTATTGTAATGAGTTGTATTTCGTTGATAGTCGAGGTGTCATTATTTGATCAAGTTGTACACATTGAATCAGCCTTGGATTATTTCTGTTTTCAGCCTCTCATTAATTGTAAAATTTGCATTTTCAACCCTTTTATTTAAATATTTACCGGTTTGGTCCTTAAACTATTTTTCTTGACATTTTAACACCAAAAATTATTGAAATTAATATTTTCCAGCATATTTTTCAAAGAAAGCAGTTTAAGTCCCTGAAAATGCAGTTTTTCTCGGTTTTAGCCCATCTTTTCGCAATTTTGACAATTTTGGCCCAAAATGGAAAATTTTTGCAACTTTGGTCCTTTTTAAATTTAAAAAGCATTTTAAACCTTTGAAAAGGATTTGGAACACTTATAGTCCACTGTTTTACAGAAAGTTACAGTTTTGGCCCTCCAAAACAGAAAAATTCGCATAATGGGCCTTATTGGGCCGAAATTTTCATTTTTAGCCCAATAGGCTTGAAATTTATGTTTTTAATCCACCAATTGAATAGAATTCCAGAAATAGTCTTATGAAAACTGTTTTGGCACATTCCAACCATCAGAATCTGTAAAATGTCAATTTGGGCCCTTAATTTTGTATTTTTCACATTTTTGGCCCAAAATGTGTGTTTTTAGCTTAAAGAAAATTGTTGCTAACCACTTGGCTATTTATCTAGTATCACTTATTATGTAGGAACATATTTGAAGCTAATATCATAAAACATGAGTTATATCTCGGTTTTGAGGGGTTTAATGGCTAGATCCAACATTAAAACACATATAAGCATACATATAAGCATGGAAATCATACAAGGCATACAAATACATATAGATCTACACTTTCACTTGTATTCCCCCCCACAAAAACTCTTAAAAACAGAAAATAGGGGTATGAATCTCACCTTGAGTGGGTAGTTTCGGTTCTTGAAGAAAAATTGGAAGAAATGAAGTGATTTTTGGCCCTTGCACTCCTTGATGAACTTTTCGAGATTATGGGGTTTCTAGAGTGCAAGATCACGGTTTTTACATGGATTAGGAAGAGATTTTGATAATAAAAGAATTTAAACCATAGATCTATGCATAATCTTACCTTAGATGATGATTTACTTGCAAAATCCTCTTGGAATGTCCCTAAATTTCGAGATTTTTGGAGAGGGGAGGGAAGGAGAGTTCTTTGAGTGTTCTAGAGAGAAAGTTGAGATATTTTGGTGTGTGTAAGTGTGTATGGCCGAGAGTGAGAGAGGAGAGAAGAAGAAATGATATTTGAGGTGATGGTTGCATGGAGATATGGGTTTTCTTGCATGGAAATCCTTTGGTTAATAGTGAGGTGGCACACTTAAGTCAAATATCTTCAAATTCTCTTGGGCTTGGGTATTGGGCCGAAACATGGAGGGGAAAAAAAGAAATTTGGGCCTTTTGCTCCTAAGCCCAATATTAGAGTTAGCCTTAGGTATGTTTTTAGTCTAAAAGAATGTAGTGGGATTTTTATATTTTTATTGGACTAGTTTAGGTTATTCATGTATCAAGGCTTTTAATTTATTTAATTCTAGGCCCAACATGACCTAAAATGTTAAAATAAATAAGTGTGGGTCCAATTAGAGTCCAATTAGGGTCCTAAGCCCATGATAGTCTAATTGGAAGCTTATTGGCCCATTTGGATCCAATAAGGAAGTTCTAGCCTAAATTAGACTTAATAAGAACTTCTAGGGTCTCCAATTGTTTGATGACTATTTGTACTCCTAGCATGTTGTATTTGATTGAAGTTTTTGATTCACATAAATTTGAATGTATAGATTACATGGCTCAAAATTTACAGTTGTGACAGCTTGTGTGTGGCCGAAAATTACAAGTGTGTGTACACTCTCTAAAGGTTTCTAAGTGTTTGTGGTGATTTGTGATTTCCATTTGAGGCATTCACACTATTGGTGCTTGGCTCTCAAACTCCAAGGAATCAATCTCATCAAAAGGTATGTAATCTCATATAACTCTTTTATGTTTAAAAGTTCCCCATGCCATGTTAGATAAGTTATGAACCTTGGAAAAATTATTATTTTGCATGTATTAGACAAACATAGATCTAAGGTTTATTAGGGTTGCATGCACACTTAGGAAGTGTTAGATTGCTCAAAACCCAACAAATTATAGAAAAAAAAAAGTTTCAATTTGGAAAAATGCAGGGTTTGAAAAGTTGTTTTGCTATAATTAAGGGAGAGGAATTGATACTTCATTTCAAATCTAAAAGCTTAGATTGAGATTTTAATCAATTATATATATATATATATATATATATATATATATATATATATATATATATATATGAATGTTATGTTGGAATGGTTCAACATAAGGAAATTCTATATATGGAAAGGTTAATTGCATTCTCAAAAATTGGTTATGATTACGACATCCCTCTTCATAATCTAAATTTTGAGAACATGGCAAATAGAAACATTATAGCAAAAGAATGATTAAGTATCATGTCTTTATGTTAGACATTATGAATCGTATCCCATATGCTTCGGGTATATGATCGATTTCATATGAGGGAAAAAGGAATAGAATCGGATTTGACTAAAGTGGTTAAACAACTGTTAATGACAATTTAAGGTTTGCTAAATATTAGTCGCTTAAGGATAGTTGGTAGTATAAAAATGGATGGACCATATTGACATATTCTGAAGAGAGGCAAATCTTGTCTAGAAGTGATAGTCAAAATGGAAATATGGAATGTTTCCATATTGGGAGTTGAAGAATAGATGAAAAGTTAGAAACTTTCATGCAAGAAGGATGTTCAAAGGAATGTACTTTAAATTTGATACTTCATTTCCATGGAATTGTCTTGTAACAATCTCCAAAAGGATTATTTTGTAATATCATTGGTCAAGTCACTGTGACTTTTGGCACCTAGGCATTAGAAAAGAATCATTGGTTAAGTCACTGTGACTTTCTAGCAGTGAAAAGAATTTGGAAGTCTTACACTTGCAATAAAGATTTGGAATTGTGAAATGAGCATCATTGAATGTTTTCATTTGATCTATTTCACACAGTCAAGGCCATAGACAAACATAATGTGCATGCTTGGAGCATTTCCTAGCTATTGTTCTAATTCAAGTATTAGGTTGATAAATCAAAACATTATACAATGAATAATGTGTAATCAATATGGTGATTAATTAAAGGTGTTTTATATATCTATTCATAAGTTCTGAGACCATATTGGATTCGATTATTATTGTGTTTCACTTTGCATGTTTTGACTTCCCGAATAATTAGGTTATTCAAACCATCCACAGTCGATCATACTTTGGAAGTAGGTATTGAGGCAACACTATCATGAATGGGTCTGTAGTTTGTCTTTAACAAAGTGGCTGCAGTGTTCATGAGTACTCCTAGAATAAGATTCAAGTATTGGATTCAACCCACGCTCATTTGAATCACTTCATGGATTTTATAACGAGTGATCATGAGACGATAATATCTTATATTCTTCAAACGTAGACAAGTGAGTTGTAATTGCAAGTCGGTTGCACATTGACATATGTAAACTTACCAGTAACTTGGATATTATAAACATATCGTTGTGTGTAATTTGGTGAGTAAGTACAAGCGAGCATTTGGGTCGAAGTTTATCCGTTCCTTTTACCACATGTGGATAAAAAAGATATATGTGGGCCCGTCCATGATTTAGTGATGACAACAGGCCTGAACTGATTTGATTTGTTTAATTAGTCGGTCGTCATAAATCAGAAATTGAGAAATAATAGATGGGCAGAGAGAATGATTATAATCTACGTCTTAGTCCATATGATATCTAGAATGGAGGAATATATGATCCCTTATCTAATGACTAGGTCAGAGTTCGACAACGGCTTTTAAGAGCTACGATTGCTAGTCGGATTGGAGTCATGCTTGCAATAATAATTATTAGACTTATCCAAGTCGGAAGCTATTGGATTAGGTGTCTAAGCCCATAACTATTACTGTTATGTACTTGACCTGAGAGAAGCATGGTCCATTTGGGTTATAGAGCACCACAACAATCTGAAGGATGGATAATTGTGAAGAGGTTATTTATGGTTTATTAATATATTATAACTTCTAATATATTAATATGAAATCATATTATTTAATTAGTATTGATCAAGAATTAATTTGGAAATAATTTTTTTATCAAAAGAGACTAACTAAATATAAGGGGATGATTTGGTAAATTATTCATTCTTATAAAGTGGGCTTATGATCCATATTTCTTCATGTTGGGCTAAACCCATGAGGTAACCCATGGATACTCCATGGAGGTTTTTAACCATGGAGCATGAGGGATATGGAATGTCATTAGGTTTTACATGGTGTTAACCTAGTTTGCCACACTATATAAGAAACCCTCTAGCTCATGAAATTGGCACTTAAGTGGCACTAAGGAGTGACTAGTGTAAACACAATAGGGCAAACCGATTTTATGAAGTGCTAGTGATCTCTTCTCAAGTTCCTCCATTGTTGGTGGTGTTGTGTGATTCCATTTGAGGTGAAACACCTGGGGCACTAAGTTCTTAAAGGTCCAAGGCTTCCAACTACAACAAAAGTTATGTCATCTAACTTGTTTTAGTACCCCAAGTATCGAAGTCTTGTATGCTAACTAGGGTAATACCTTGGAAAGTTCAAGTTTGTATTTATAACAGAGAAAACATAGATCCAAGGTATTTAGCATTGCATGCACACCTTAGGAGTGTTAGAATGCTCAAAACCCATCAAATCCTTCCTCAACTGGCTTGCTACACCCACATACTCACTCATGAAACTTCCACCAACCCTGTAACCGCTCGTGCATGCTAATCATACATAACACTGGACCCCATAGACAGTGAAATACTTGATTCTACCCTAAGCCCACAACCAAACAAGGAATAGGAAATAAGGCTAAATAAAACATTCTCATGTTATAGAATCTTAGCTATGTATGACTATGATGAACATGCTAAGCAACTACAATAATGATTTCAATTTCAAAAAAATATACAAAAAGTCCTTATAGGCTATCAGACATCATACATCAGGAAATTCTATCATGTAATTTCTGAAGATCCATAGCCTCCTACTAACATGTAGTTCTATCATAATCATCGATAACAATTAACAGTGTGGGTAACTTTAGGTAAAATTGCTTGCCTCGGCTGATCGTAGATATCTTGTATTTCCGTTATTTCTTTTGAAAAAAAAAATTGCAAACCATTTTTAAAAACCTTTACAGATCTTTAGTTTGAGTATGGATTCACATGAATTTTATCCAATTCTCTCAAACCAGGGCTTTGATACCAACTTGTAACATCCCAAAATTAGAGTAAAATTTTTATTTTTCCAAAACCAATCTAAACACCATAAGTGTTTACAAAACATTGTTCCAAAGGTAATAATCATAATCAGAGTATCCAAAAATCCATCATCATAAAATCAGAAGGATGTGTACGATCACGCCTTAGCTTTCCCCCGGTCATATGAAGTACCTTAAACAATAAACTAAAATTGTAATCCAAAGCTTAATGAGTTCCCTCAAGTACCACACAAACAACCATACAGATAACAACATGCATACATGAGCCTTCAGCCTTACTAGACTGCCTCATAGGGATTGCAGCGTATCTGGACTGCTCTCAGAGCCTTCAGCATGGCTAGACCGCCTCACTCGGTCTACAGTCTATCTAGACCGCTCTTCGGGCCTTTAACCTGACTGGACTAAGTCACAAGCATTCGGTTTATCCAAACTGCCCCATATTTCTTTTCCTTCAACACCAAGTTGGACCTCCTCAACCCAACAAACCATAACATGTCGACATATACAATAACGATCAATAACCAACAACATAAATAATCATACAAATCTACCAATCTAACACATACTCAGTGAACATAATTAATCATATCGATCTGCCAATCTATAACATACTCAACATAACATCAAACCAATATTCTAGGATCCATGATCCAATGGGCCGACATTGGTGCTTCCGACCCATAAGTACAGTGAGGGAAAAACTCACCTCAAACACTAACAAAATAGTTGAACAATACGCTACTCTGAATACGAACTCTACCGATCACCTTCACAATAACCAATGATCAAAACACAGTCCATAACTAAATATACCCAAAATACCCCTAGGTCTAACTTAGTCAAAATCCTTGTCAAAGTGAAAAGTTAAAGGGGGTAAACCAAGTCAACTCAGTTGAGTACGCCCAACATACCCCGCTTGTACGTATGACGTAATATACATTGACAAAATTATGGGCAGTTGACCACGAACCCACAAGATACCATTAGGTATGCCCAACGTATGTGTCAACCAACTTTCCTTTCTAATAAGTTCTTAATCTATTTAGAAACTTCATCCAAAACCCAGATCTAGTCCCAAAATAACATTCTAAGTCATAAAGTTTCCAACTTTATGACCTTTCTTGGCTAGAAAGTACCCAATACAAAAAAAATTAGTAACTTCTTAACTCATTAAGACATCATAGCCCATGCATGGAAGGAAACTAAGGATCAAGATTACATTTTTATGACTCTAAACACTCCAAAAAGTCTGAAAGGATAGAATATATGATTTAGAGTAAATTGTACCCACAAACACCAAACATATAGGGTAAGAAAGAACACAAATCATGAGTAACAAGATCTAAGAAAAACTTCGTCAAGATCAGAGCTTTTTACCTCCAGGTGGTGCAAAATGATGATGTGCATTTGGATCTAGGTTGTCTTTGAGCTCCCAAGATAATTCCACTTCCTTCTTTCTCTTTCAAGATCACCAAAATACACACTCAAGGTCAAAAATGCTCACACAAGAGATTAGGGTTAGCTAGGGTATAATATGTGGATGGAGGCCGAAGAATGAAGGGGGGGTTTTAGGAGTTAAGGATGCTTAAATAGGCTCCAAACCCAAAAAATTAAGGTTTGAGTATTCTCCACGTATGCCTAGCGTACATAGAGTACACCCCACGTACGCATGCAACTCGCGTTTTTTTTAATTAAATGCCAAAGGATCATTTTGTAAAGAATTAACATAATAAGGCTCAAATCTAAAATTACATTAATAACGAAATGTTACAATTGCAACTCCAAATCGTTTTCTTTTCATTCCGGAGGTGCTCTTCAAATTCCAGAATTCAATGTTTTTTTTCGGAACAATACTTTTTGGTGAATAATCACATTATACAAAAAACTAAACCAGGTTTGGCTTCGTGCTAATACACTGGCATCTTCTATTGCAACATCAGAACGTTGTCAGTTCATTCCGGAGGATATAAATATAAACAAAAATCTCAAGTTATGTAAAGAACTTACCCGTAGATCGGAATCAGAATAGTGAGTCGAAATCAGAATTGAATTCACATGTCGGAGATCTGAATCGGAAAGTCGGAGCGAGATTCAGAATAATGTCGAGATCCATATTTTTCAATAATAT